>NW_027249082.1:1192500-1792500 GCF_030848795.1 Temnothorax nylanderi
ACCTTTTCATTAGTAAAAGTTGAAACTTTGAGGCTCAGTATCTTTATTTTTTATACCGGAAGAGGTACTGAAATTTATACCACGCATAAAGCACACCTAAATTAACGTATATTCACAGTTTCAAGAAAATCCTAAGAAAATCGATGTCCTCTAGTATAAGGACCGGAGAACGTCCTTAACGAGCGACGATAAGGAACGTGCCAGCCATCTGCGTAAACTCTCGCAATCGTAACGATTACTTTCCGACGTTATGCACATTGTCTCAAAAAAAAAAAAAAAAAAAAAAAAAAAAAAAAAAAAAAAAAAAAACGGGAAAATTTATCGCACACGTTGAAGCGCATTAAACAGCATTCGATTTGCACGCGGGTGGAAATATTTCGCAACATTTAATAGTATTTACAGTGAGCATTTTCGAGACCTCGCGTAACATTAAAATCGTATTTCACGCGCGACCAGCGGCGAAATGCACGGGGAGGAGGAGTGGGAAAAAAATCAGCAACATATAGCGACGCGATCGCAAATCTCGTACGTGTACGGATGCATTGTCCGCGAGCGCGAATTAAGCCGCGGCGTTTTGACGGATAAAGTTCGGCTCGTCGATGAGCCATTAATTAGCTTCCGCGGCACGGACGCCGCGGCCGATATCAAATAGGATGAACACGGGATTCTGCTGAGCTTTCGTAAACTGGCGTAACACACGTACGCCCTCCCGATTATGATACGCCCTACTAAGGATTCATAGCGCGATTACGCGGTCGAATTTATCGCGTTAATCATGGATTCGCTTGTACGGTTGCGTGTAACTGCGTGAGAAGCACGACAAATTGTTTTCACGTCTATAAATGAAAATCTGTGATATGACAAACGGAATAGAAGATATTCTGTTTTGCTCTTTGGCTTAGAAAACTGTTTAAGATGATAAAAATTCTTCTTATTCTCCTTAATTACTGTGATATTTTACTACTTAATAATCTCATGTTTAAAAAAGAACATTACTTGCAGATCTCTTCTTTATAATCTTATAAAGTGCTAATTCCAAGGAAGTTGAGTGAATTAATGTGGCGAGTGACATACGTATTTAGGTATGTAGAAAAGCAACGCACAACAATTTAACAGCATTCGTAATAACGTTAATAAAACAATTCTCACAATATCGAACTTTTAAATAAGCTTTCGTTTGCCAAGTGGAAGAGTTCGCTTCCCAGAAATGGGCACGTAGCTTCATCAATATTTATAAATTTGTATGCACTATATCAGTGCAATATATTCTATATTAGCGCTAAATCACAGAGCGAAATAAAAAGCAAAAATGCGAAAAAGATTTCCATGTTTGAGAAATATTTGATATTAACGTTAACACACACTTAGGTCGTAAATAATCCAATATTTCATCCTCCTTAATTTTTACGATAACGATTCGTCGATCGATGGTTAACCTGATCAAGGACCGAGCAATAAAATTTTATTCCGCATCCGTGATCCTAAAAGCTTCGTTCGGAACCACCCCTTAATCCTCGATACTAAATATCTTCATCTCTTCATTCGGCTGTGCAACTCTCATTGGCTTTCTTCATGGCAGTCGGGGCAAGGCGGTGGCTACTTTTATATTCGAGGAGCCAGACTCAAGATTCTCGAGACTTGACCCAGTTCGTCGGCCGACACGGAACTTCGTCCATTCACGCGGCACAGGCGACGCGAAAGTTTCGCGAGATACACATCTGCGGACGAGAGGGCCGCCGAAAGTTTTACCGTGCCGACCGCGCACCGGCTCGCGGCTCCTCGACTGCGTTATTCAAGATATATTCGCGTATTACACACGGTCGAGGTGATCCGAGCCGCACATTGGCTGGCACTTGATCGAAATTAATACGCTTCGGAAGTTTGGAGCTAATTAATTTTCAGTCGTGACGACCAGTCCTCGTCGTTAAATTACCGCTATTACCGCTCCTCGATCGGGCAATCGCGTTTCGTACGCAGTACGGTACGAAGTTACTGAATGTTTGACATGGAGTCGGAAAATTCGACGTTTGTCAAAGGCACACCGCGGTGCCGTGTCGTCGTTTAAGCGCAAACTGTTTCGGCGCAGGTTTCGCGAAAATTACCACCCGCGTATTAATATTCAGCGAGAACGTACAATAGGAAGAATTCTACGTTCGAACGAAGCGTATCTAGAACGCAAATACCACTGTGCATCTGCATCGCGATCGGGGGGAAGGTAAGAAGGGAAGGCATTAGGCGCCCGCGTTTTTTCCCGGAGGAAAAACAGCGACGATGAACAACATCGATTTAACCTTTTTCCCGCATGAATTAAAGAGACTGTAAAAATTTGTTTACCTTCGGGAGCTACGTCGCGACGCTCGGCCACGATTTTCAAATGTTTTAAATTTCAGATTGCTCAAATGACCAAAACCCCCGGAGGTTCCCATAGGCGACGGCGTTTCTTTCGCCTCTCTTTCCCGGTCTCCACTTTTGTTTCTCTCCTCGCGGAGAGACCTGGACTCATCAAGAAGGAAATAATAGTAGAAACAGCGGAGCATTTTTATCATGCGAATTAATAGGAAGAGAAAAGCGCGCGGACAATGCAATTAAAAGGATAACAGAGCCATTAGTCTCGAGGAGCGATAGATCTTCCGATGGACTCGAACTTTCGCAAATTAAGACACTCGAATGTTTAAATATCGAGAAAAACTGGACTATTAAATCCTCCTTGACCACAAGCAAGATAGATCTGTATAAATTTGGAGCTTTTTCCACAAACTTTATTACATAGATAAATCGTGAGAAATTTAACGCGTGATGTGTTAGAGATAACATTTACTTAACTCCTCGTTCTAGCTTCAATCTATCCGAATTTCACGCTTGTCACTCATATGTCATATTAGATGTATTTTGCAGCTAAAAATTGCTTTTACAGGCGGCGCGCGTGGCGGTCGAGCCAGCAAAGTGTCGAAGCGGGCGAAGCCCCTCGATCCCGACGAGGACGACTATTACTACGATGATCCCGTGGATGAGAGGAACAATCCGACCAACGAGGCGCCGGCCGTGCCGCCCGGATTTCTGAGCCCCTCCGTGCGGGAGTACCTCGATCTCGGTAAATCGATACCCGGTACGTAAACAAGATCATCTCGCGCAAAGTTGTCCCTTTGTGAGCCGCTTGTCGGGCCGGGGGGCCGATCCCCCCCGGTCAACGTGCAACAGATAGAGCGTCTCGCTCCTTCCGTCCCCCACGCTTCCTCTATTTCTGTGTGCACCAGCTTCCGGAATCCATCCTTGCTCCTCCGCGCTCCGCTTTATTCATCCCTCTTCTTCCCATTCTCCCACTGTCTTCCCGTCACTCTTCGTTCCACACCGAGTGTCACGCTTTTGAAATCGAGAGTGGACATGCATCGCGTAAAAAAGCCGGTCGATCATTATTTCTCGCTTGCGTGAAATAGATGAAGTCGGGGACGAGAATTTTACGCGGAGACGAGTTGGACTCGCGAGACGCTCCGCGAGTGATTCTGTCAGGTAAGTAACGGGAAATAATGAGGAAATGGAGAAAGCGGGAGATATGATGAAATAGGCTGAGGAGACAAGTCGATTGCGTAGACACTCTCCGTCGAACGCTTCTTCCGTATTCTTCGAGCAGAAAATATTTCACGCTCGACGGTGCCAGACTGCGAGGAATGTCAGGAACGCGGGAGTTACGCGCGGAATTGACCCTTTACTTTAAAGTACCGTCTGCGACCATTTCGCTTTATATCATAAGGACGGAGAACAACGCTGCCGAATCCGCGAGAAATACGCAACTGTATATAACGGTTGAGTAATCTAATACATTCGTGGAATCATCATTTCCGCGAGCAAAGATATGCATCCCGGAGGAAAGTTTCATTAATCCTGATCTACTTGCGCACAATGCTGATATACCTGGCAAGGTATACAGGGTGATCCAAAACGCGTGGGTGATAATTTAGACAGAAAAATTCACTGACAATTTTCAAAACCGATATTTTTCCGAATAAAAATACCAAGACACCAATAGTTGTTTTCAATTATCGACTGTCGATTTTCACAAAGCTTCGATATAAAGATTATAAATATATATTTATACATAGTTCAATGTTAAGAAACTAGAAGAGATGATAATGTTCGCTCTATCGAGCGAAAAACTCATTCTGTTTTTAGCATTCTGTTTTTAGCATTCGGCTAAAAACAGAATGCTAAAAAGACCCATGATTCCTGGCAGTTTCGAGACACCCCGTGTAGCCCATTCTACGAGTTAGCGATTGTACGAGAAGGAAGGTATACGCGCGGAGGAGACGCCGCTCATGCGAATGAAGCGTCAGGTCGAGCGTTACGCTTTGCCGGCTGCGATTATACAAGATTTGCCGGCCGCAAATGGATGGGATTTAAATCCAGACGGACGACGCAATACCGCCGGCGTTCATGAACACCCTTCAGCGGGTAATCCGGCCGACAATAGACGCCGGAATGAGGAGGAAGATGCTGGCGCGAGGCGGAAGTATAAGGAAATACGTAGCCGCATACCTCGACGAGCAATAACTTATCCTTCTACCCGCTTCTTACCTTTTCCTCCTCGTTGCCGCAATAGCATAAAGCGCGCCCAGGCCGGAGGAGGAACTCGTCGAATATGAGGCGCCGCTCCGCTCCGCTCCGCGCCGCGGAGATAGCGGCAATTTCACTGATATTCCGCGGCTCTCTGCTTGCTCAGACGAGACAAGAAGGGTACGCCACGTAACGGCCATTTGTCGCCCGTCAATTTCCCTAACGTGTCCCTCTCTAAAGTTTCCCGAAAGTCTCCCCTTCGGTTGACTTTATACACGCTGTTTGATATGAATTTTATGACATCGGTGAAAATCGGCGTTTTTTTTAGCTCCCTTGCTTCTGCCCTCGCTTATTGAGGTTTTTACCAGATTTTAAATGCATTATTATTTCCGATATTAGCTGCGTTTAAACATCATAGCTTTGTATCCCGTTTAATCTAAAAGATATGTGATTATTATTACATGATGGAGCACGTGAACTCAAAGTACTGTACTGAATCAGGACAATACACCTTTGTCAACAAGTTTCGCGGCACTAAGGGCTTTAAACGATTAAATCTGCTTGAATTAAGCAGAAACAGCAGCGGATTTGTCGATAAGCGTTTTAACAGATCGCTTAGAGCCTCAAAATTGTTCCATAATATTATTACTATTTTACAGATTGATTATGATCGAACTCTGTACAATGAAGCACGATAATTATCGAGCAAGTCACAAAATCGAGAAAATTATGAAATTTAGGGTCGAAATTTGTGGAGTGTGTGGAGATGCAAAATTAATTTGGAATACCTGGAAAATTGTCGTGCTAGACAATTTTGCACTTAACGTAAAATAAATAAGCCGCTTACTAATGAGGTTTTGTAATTTACATTTCGCGAATTACGTGTAATGCACCGTCCCAGTTTTTTCATGCCAATCCTCGCCACGGTGCCAAGAGGCGGTCGCTTTTGGTTTAAAAAATCATTACTTTAAGGCGAGGTAACTGCATTAGTGGCATCATAAATTCACGTCAGTGTAACCCAACGAGAAACGCTATTAATCTCGACTCCATCAGTGATGCAGCTTTTCTCTCCTCGGTACGCTCTTCTGTTTCGAAGAAAATTTGTACTATAATATAAATCATAAAAAATAAAGGGCACAGTTAGCGATACGTTTTCATAACAAGTAAAACGCGAAACGCGAGTAAAATACACGAAATCCGATGTATTCCTCAATTGAAAGATAATAGAAAGTTCGCAATCGGAAAGTGAGCATCTCACTCGAAGGTGACGGCGGTAAAATTAGCGGCGCATTTTTAAGTGCAGCTTATCCTCAAGTGCTACCGTGATAATCTTGCTTGGCCATTAAACGCGCGGTCATACCGCATTAAGCGCGATTTATGTCACTTTGTGCCGGCTAATGGGTTCTTTGAAGGCCCGCTTTGAATTTCAACGCTGACCTATCGTAACGCGAGCAGGCAAGCGGCATCCGCTTCGATTTGCCTCGGTCGCCCTATACGGAGGGCGAACGTCGGCCGCGCCGGCGAGAGAGCGTTTCTCTCCCTTTAGCCGATCGATCGATCGTAAAATATATGCTGCAGCCTTCGCGTAACGGAGGGAAAATTCCTATAATGGAGTTTGCACATCGCGTCACCGGAGGGTAGATAGAAAAGGTTGAAGAGAGGCTGCGCGCGGCAACTCCTGCGTGTGCACGTTACACGCGATAGAGAATGTCGGCCGGGCTGATTTATAAGCGAACGCGTGCAACACGGGGCGTTTGGCGCGCATAAAATTCATACACTAAATTAAATACGGCCATAAGTACCCGGAGTACTCGCATGTACCGCGGAGCACTCGTGAAACTTTACGGAACGGAGAGCGATTATTTATCTCGGGCTCACGCCCGAAGGGGTTCATGCCCGTCGTGGAAACCGCGAATAATATACGCGGTTAATCCGGCCGACCATTGTTCCACGAGATCTGATTATTTGATAACGCGTTAAACGTATTTTGTCGCGCGATTAAATCGATCGACGCGCTCTTCGAAAACCGGCCTCGGTGTAACGCAAGCGTCGCGTTTAAATCCCCGTGCTTTATAGCCCGGTGATAATCGTCTCGCGATGATAAATGTATAAATAAATATATCGATTATAAATGATAACATCGGGGGTACAGAATTACAATATGCCAGACTATATAATTTGTGAAAATACGAACGTCAGGCAGGATATACAAAGGCTGCTTTCAAAATGTCAGATCCTCTTAAACGCTACGCGAGGAGTAATCTGATAATATTCCTCCGATATTTGAAAAATGAATCCGGCATGGGCTATCGGCACGAGTTCGACGCCCACATCGACATCCATTTCCCCGCGAGCGATCCGATAAATGTCGCAGCGCGACGATCAAGACCCACGAATTTGAGAAATTTGCCAGGGCGCCAGCGTGAAATTCCGCGAATAACCATCGATGACGGACGAGAGCGTCGTCGACATTGATGTCAATCTTGCAGCGAAGAGCGACAACGATGCGACGGCGACGATGTCGTTGACGGCAACGACGACGTCGGCGCGCCTTTCGCTGATGTGACGAGGACCGATTAGCGCTCGCAAATTCCCAAACAATGCACGAGGAATTTACGACGCCGTCGCTCCATCGTAAACTCCAGTGTGTCTGCTAACTACCGTGACACCCTTCAGACAAGGGCTGATTATGCCGCCCCGAAACGACTGAAACGTTGCAGGGCGCAAAGGGAGCGAAGCTCGAGTCGATGGGGATGATCGCAGTGAGAGTGGCGGAGGGCAAAGGCCTAGGGGAAAACAGCGAGACAGGAAGTATAGAAGAGAGAAAGAAATTTAGAGAAACAAAAATAGCGAGAAAAAATAACGAGAAGTAATCGGAAAAAGAAGAGATAATTGTATGTGTAAAATGGAATAAGAATTTGGATGAAACTGAGCCGAACTGATCTCTAAAAAAAAATATCAAACCGCGATATACAGTTTGCGCTTGTATATCACTGAAATAAGCAATAAAACAAAAAAAGGTTTGAGATATAACTTAACAAATGTAATAAATAAAAATTTAATGAATCGAGATGCAAAAGAAGCATCGCATATATTTCTAGCTTTTCTATGTCAGCATAGTTTTACGGCTTGTAGATCGTTCGCTCCTTCATTCGACCACACGTTTCATTATATCTACCCGAAAGATTTCAGCTGACGTGTGTAAAAAAAGTAGCTTGTACATTCATGAATAAACTCTGTTTCGTTTCCGGTACACGGCGAGCGCAATAAAATCATCCCCGTACGAGGAACGAGGAGGAGAGGGTAGCTGCGACGCCGAATCAATATGGTAGCGTAAACTTATCTCATTGACTTAACGGTTCTCAATCTCCCGAAGGGTCGCGCGGAGGCGCGCACTCCTCCCCTCGCCCTCTTCCCCGGATCTCGGTGTGTCACTCCCGGATAGGATAATGAAATAGAGTCCCGACCCGGATGAACTCTGCACCGGCGTGGCTCTCCTCGGTGTCACGGCAGTTTCTGCGAGAGGAGCCGAGCTGCGGGCGAACCGAGCGGGCAGCGAGATGCGAGGGGGATGAAAATACGGGGTCCGTTACGTGCGCGTCTCGTTTTCATTCCCCCTCGGCTACCTCTTTCCCGCCTTTTCTTCCTTTCCCCGCTCGCGTCACCTCCCTCCTTCGCGCAAACCTAACCAGGTACGTCTTTACGCGCGTTTCATGACGTACGGACAATGGCGGGAAAACGGGGATTGGCGGTGGAGGAGAGGATAAGGGTGATACAGAGGGGCGTATCACTGAGGGGGAAAATGGAGAGACGGTAGGGGAGACGGGGGCGGCGGACCGCGAGTGCATTGGAGAGAGACCGACGGAGGAACAATGCGGGATGGAGGGTAGTTGCAGCAAACCTCGTCCCGTGCGCCTGGCTGACTTTATGACGATGGCTGAGACGTAAAAGAGAGGAAGACGGCTGCTGGATAAAAGAGAGAGATAGAGAGAGAAGGAGAGATCTGTGCGCGATCGTGGATCATGCAGACGTCGAAGCTTCGCCCTTCGTCCGCGAGACGCGAACGTGAGACTGCCAGGATGGCGACGTTCGCGAAAAGCGAATTTATGCAGAAAGAATATTGGCCGAGCTATATATAAACAACATACGTGTGCAATAATATGCTTAATTTATGCTTAATTTATGATTAATTTATAGAGAATGACCACAGACATGCTCGCCGCTAAATTTTTTCCTAATCTTCCGCGTACGATCTATGATTAACTAAATGATTCGATGAAAAACGTTCGTCAATGAGAAATTAATTTCGTCGAATAATATATGTATATAATTCCTTTAATATTCGAAATAGCGCTAAAAGATTCACGAGCGCTAGCACACGCGTATTCCCGGATTTATAACCGGGCGGGAGAGGGAGATGACAGAATATCCTCGCATGTGCAATTAATGCCGCGCCACGCCGCGCCGTTCGGGCCGCTGAAAGGATTAATATCCCGCTCGTAGGACAAACGCATCCGAAGTGTAAACGAACAGCTGGATAATCACAGGAAACGGCTGTTTAATCGTTTTCGGTACGATTACCGAAGCCCGTATGACCATTTCGGTTCTCTGTCTCATTTACGCGCCGCTCGGATCTGCTCGGATCGGCCTGGCTCGAACCAGTTCAGCTCGGAACGATTTCCTTGCGCGAGATAACGCTCGATGTCACGTCCCTATTCTAAAAGCGATTCGCTTCCATCCGCGCGAGTGCACTCGCACGCACATGCGAGAGTTTTGAGCAAAAGCCTCCGGCCATGTTCCGGATTAATCGAGACGCGCAATTTCATGCTCTCCTCAGCTCTCTCTCTCTCTCTCTCTATTTTGACACCTGTGTTGTTACCCGCACAAAGCAAACCGTGCGTCTCTCTCGCCGGATATCGACGTTCGATCACCTGCCAAGTGCACAAGGCGTTTAAATATGTACTTGCATCCGCGCAGTGTATACGCAAGAAATGTCGGCGCCGAGTCTCGTCACGCAATTTGGAATTAACGAGCGCGTTATCTCCAATAAGTTGTTAGGCAATTACGCGTCTTTCATCTAGCAAATAGGTTAACCAATCTGACAGCGACTGACCCATGATTGGCCTCGGCGACGCGAATCTGCGACGTTGATAACCGTGGTACTCGGCGACTTTCTAACACGAAGCGTTCTTACTTCGATCTTGCATTTTCGCGTATGTGCTACCTGTTTGCTATAGCACTTTTGTAACAGTGGTGGCGATATCGGAAAAGGAAATGGCAGCACAGTCACTTATCTTTTGCAGATGACTCGATAATTGAGGTAAAAGTGAGAAAGGGGAAGATATGACGTTGCCCCGGAAACTCGATGTCTTCGTAATTGTCGGCAATAATAATAACGTCAACGAGAAACGACCGATGTCGAGAGAGAGGAGTGTCTATTATCGGTACTTGTTAGAAGTTCCTATATATGGCGAAAGAAGCGGGGAAGAAAGGCAAAGTCGGAAAGGAAAAGATGAAGAGACGAGGGGAGAGAGGATACCCTGATTTCGTGTATGTCCCGTTTTGCTGATTTATTCTGCTTCAATAATTCGAGACAGAAGTTTCCCAGCGCGATCCAAGTCTCGACGTGAACTTTTCATTGCGTCTCTCTCGATACATCCGAGGAAGCTCGCGCTATTCGTCGCGAAAGGAATATCGACTTTGCGATGCGCGCTCGAATTGCAAAAGGGGATCGCGCTGCCAAACAACGAGCGAAGACACAATAGATAACAAAGCGAGATCGTTTGTACATATGGAAACACATAGCGATCTCCTAATCATCTCCTCGTCACCTAAAATATGCGAAAACTGTATAATGTACATACTGTTCGTTAAGAAAATTATATATATATTTTTAAACGAGATGTTGCTATATTAAAAAACTATATTAAAAATATTTTCCATTTTATTGGGCAGCGCTTCTTCGTAAGAAGTACGATTTTCATGATTCAGTTCGATCATGAATTCAGAATCAGCCAACCGAAATAGATCGGGAAAGAATAGATTCGGGTAAAAAGACCTACGATAAAGTTAAATAAAACGCGGAGCCAGAAAACCGCCATGGATCTTGCGGCGTTACCGGAAACGACGTTCGGCGACGTATAGCTTCACGACCGTCGCCGCGTCGGTGCGGTGCGAGTCCGAGTTCCTGATTTTAAAGATTCCTGTTTTACTTCCGAAAGAGAGGGAGACGTAGGACTTTTATAAGATTACACGCGAGAGGAGAGTACGCTAGCTGATCTCTCAACGGGAAAGATAACAAGACCGGTCCCGTCGTCGCGCGGAGAGACGTTGGTCGCGTGCCAAACGCGTAAAATTCGCCCAAGAATGGAATCGCTGAGCCCGCACGGTTCCCTTAAAGTAATATCAGAAAGTATTCGGATAACAAATACCGTGGCGAACCAGCATTTTCTCTGATTAACGAAGGGAATTAAAAAAACGAGGTCGACGCTTATGAAGAAAGTTCCCTCGTTAGCTGCACGAAAGATTGCATCTTAAATGCACGGGTAAAAAAATATCAGTATAAATCTTAAATCGTGCTCTAAATGTTCCATATCGCCAAAAGACCTCAGAATAATTCCACTTAAAAGTATAATTAATCAATTATGTCTTTCCTGTCGAAAACGATTCGATCTCGACTGTTATCTCTGATCTCGACTGATCTGTTGCTTTAAAATTACTTCATCACATAACGCAAATTCCTAATATTATCATAATGATCGTTATTATCAAGGAGGCGGTAAACTGAAATAATAAACAAAGATACGAAAGATACCCATCCCATTTCCTTAGTAATATTTTGCAGAACACGATATAATGAGCACCGTTATCATCTATCCTTAGTAGCGCTTTACAGGATGCGATATAATGAGCGCCGTGTTATCATCTACGTATATAGTCACCCTGTAATTTCAGTGGTGCAGAAGAACTTCTTAGCGATTACAAGGAGACTGTTTTGTTTCGAGCGTTTATTTAAACAATTTTGCAACGATGTAGCATCTCGTCTTGTCTTCGGCTCGTGAACAACCCTCTATCTCTCCTTCCCTAATCTCTCTCTCTCTTCGCGTCTCTGTCGGTTCAACTATTCGAATCTCATCGGGTGACAAGCTTAGTTTCGTCGGGCAGAAATGCTGTCGTTCACGAGAGCGTGTGACAAGACGGAAAATGTCTCTCAGAGGTAGAACGTAGAAACTATACAGAATGGAATAGTTAGGTTTTCATAGTAGATATATAACGGAACTATCATCGTATACATTTTGAGAAACACGCTTTAACTAAGATACTCTAAAATTAAAGCATTTCACATAATATTTAATGACAAAATGTGTAAATTCTTTTAATGTACAACAAATGTTATTTCATATACATGGAGTTCTTATTTGTATCCACCAAGTTTAAACTATTTATATAACTGTGTGAATTGTTCCTAATAAATTAACTGAAAGTGATTGTTTCAAGAGACAGAAGCATAAAGTTCTGTTAAATAATTAGACTTTAATTCATTTTTATCAACACTTTTTTATAAGGATATCTCACATGCGTTTAGCTACTGTAGCATTTTAATTATTGTCTGATAATGCATTAGCTTGTACTATTGAGTTTCTCGCGAATCAAGAAATTCTCGCGTTAGTTTCACTCGGCGGAAAGTCGTTCAAGTTTGCTGAAAACAGTGGATTGGCCAGGTTTCATCTCGAGTGCCTGCAGGAATACCGATGCGACGCGACGCGATGTGATGCGATGGGATGCAATACGAGCGACGAAATGGACCGGTCTGTATACGCGCGCAACACCCCGGGAACGTATACAGAACGTGCACCTACCGACGGCGGTCGCATAAACCCGACCGTGTCTCACCGACATCCATACGAAATTCACACCTTGCGTCGCTTGTCCGATCCTGTTTTGTCAGCGGAAGAGATTCTGCGTACCCGCATGGAGAATAAACGCTCGCCTTCTCGCTTCCGCTCGTTAAACCACCCTCCTCTGTCCTTTCTCTTCCTCCCTCTTCCCCCCTCTCTCTCTCTCTCTCCTTCTCTCTCATCCTCATCCCGGTCCGTGGTTTGGGTCCGCGTAATTATAACTTCGGTAGAATCTACGACAATACCACGTCGAACGTATTCTCGTTCTCGAGCTATTCACCCCTTTCGAAGGTGTGCCCATACACCGTGACGGTCTAATTATTTCGTTTTCCGCCGAGCCTCGAACGACGGGGAAGAGACAGCAGGGAAGAGGATAGAAAAGTGGCGGTAAGGATGTGGGTGGAGGGCCTCGAGGGCGCTTTCTCGGGCTATTTTAATGGCGCTTCCGAACCTCTTCCAACCATGACGCGAACAGCTTCGAGTTGTCTACCCTTTGTTTCCACCTCCTTTGATCGCGATATCGCCCTCTCCGCGACGCTAGGATCACCTGCTTATGTTTGCCGATATTAAATTGAAGATATTTCGGTTTTGATCCCGGGAAAAGTTCCGAATATGTCACATCAGAATTTCAATAAAATTAGAAAGACCGAATTTTCTACCTTTGCGTCAATCGTAAAGCATAATACATAAAATTACGTTTATACACACAAAAATTATTTCAAGTGCAATATTTCAACATAAGCATAAAATTATCAGACATCTAAAGTACCTATATATGTATTTTTATCTCTAATTTCTCCTTTCTCTTGGCTTTCAATTCATCTAAGCAAAATACTCGATCTGCTCTTAGTTTCCGATTACACAATCGCACCATTGTTCGAGGAAGCTATGCGAGACTGCGATTTTCCAATGAGATTCGAATGGCTGCGGCCGCAAACGGAGAGATGGAAATGGAAATAGAGAAAAGGCAAAGAACCGTGGTTGCATCGAGTCGTTTAACCCCTCCGCGTCCGTTCATTTAAGTAGCTAACTCATCCAAATCGCCCGGCGCTTTATGTGCACTCGCGAGCTTCACGCAAAGGGAATCCGTGAGCGGTGAAATTGCAATCGGAATAATCCGTGAATTATTTAGGATCTCGAATATACGATCGAATGCGATATCAGGGAGGACGATGAAACGCATTTGAACATCGAAAACCGCATAGTTAAAATATTAATTATTATTTCGATTCATCAAATATCTTCATTAATATTTAGAAAAAAATATAAAATATATATAGTATTAATTTTATCTAGGTATTTAATAGTTTGCTGTTAAAATACTCTTGTTGTGTTAGTATCCGTATCGATCATGTTAGATGTAGAAGGACTTACGGCACTTATTGCAATTGCAGGTCGACCAGGCACGGATTACCCGGTGCTGGGAAAGGTGCCTTACACGAATTTCTACTGTGATGACCAGTCCTACCCCGGCTTCTTCGCCGACGTAGAGACGAGATGCCAGGCGTGGCATTATTGCGACATAGACGGTCGACAAGCAACGTTTCTCTGTCCGAACGGCACGCAATTCAGCCAGGCGGTCTTCGTCTGCGACTGGTGGTTCAACGTGAGGTGCGAGCTTAGCCCGAAGCTCTACGTCATCAACAGTCGACTTTACGGTACGCCCACGGAGAGCCCGACCAGACCTCACCGACTGATCACGAAGGAGCTTCTGGAGAATATCTTCGTGCGTAGGAAATGAAGCGGGCGGGCGGACGGCACGCGATACTCGTCTCGAAACAAAGAGAAGGAGAGAGAAAGAGGGGAAACACAATCACCGTCGTCTCAGAAGGAAAGTACTTCCCTCGCGATACAGGAAATCGCAGAAAAACGTTGCGAGATTACCGCGACGCTTAAAAAAATATCTCGCCGAGTCTTCAGATACGTGCAGAAAATTATTCTGTCTTTCTTTAAAAAATTCACGACTCGGATTTTCATACCTTTCTCCGAACGCGGAAGCAATCGCCAGTCACTTAACTATTCTGTCACATCGATCGAGAGAAGCCAGAGCGTGGGATTCATGCCTGGGCCCTATCACGACTGCGGAACTTTCAAAGGAAACGAGGAGACATTGGATAGGCATCTGACGATAGCCGATCGCGAGGAGAGCACGACGGCGCGATTATCCGTGACAATCGTGGATTCTGCGAAAGGTCGTCGCGAGAGTATCGCGGGGGGAGGCCCGCGCTGTCGACGATAGCGCACTCGAGCCGCTGAATCGCGCGATGAGCGTTCCGGGGAGATTACCGGTGGATAAATCTTTGCCCAATGAATATCGAAGCGATCCTCGCCGAAGGAGAAGAACGTCCCTGCCATTCCAGAGCGGGAGAGAATGAAAGGAAGTGATGAGCACCGCTGCGTCAATAAAAGAGGAACCGGAGGTGCAGCGCGACTTCCATCTGCGATCAGCCTTCCCTTCTGACGGAAGGAACCACCCGATGCGGTTCTTAATCGTTGATGAGATCCTGCTCGAGTTTACGGGAGAGTCGAGGCGTCTCCCGTCGTCTTCTCTTCTTTCGATCGACGCTTTACAGACGTCTCTCATCGACGGACATTTTTCTCTCTCTTTCTCTTTCCAGCGTCTCGTCGATGGACAAGAAACCTCGGAAGTTGATCGTTACGGCGGAAGTAGCCATCGATACGGGCAATACGTGCTACCGACACACCTGCGGGAAAATCAACCGAGTGCTCCATGATCGATCATCAAACCCGGACACGACTCCGTTGGACGCTCCGACTGTTTGATGGATTAACGGATGTTGCGGTTTCCGTTTTATTTTCAGATGACGACGCTTTGTACGTTAAATTATATTTGTCGATCTATAAATGGGGATTAATATCAGTAGTGTTCCTACTGCGAGGAGTTCAACAGCGTTTAATCGTTTTCTTGTGGTCGCCGTCGAGAAGGGGAGTCTTCAAACACTAAAGTAATAGAAAACGCCTACATAAATAGTCCAGTATCGCCAAAATATTGTTAATGCGTTATTGTAAAAATAATACCGATTGCAAAACGTATAAAAGACTAGTTGAATATTGTTAGCTTGTTAACATTATTCTACAAGTTGTGGGACGAAACAGTAGTATAAACTGTGACCGTGCGAGAAGAGATAAATTATATTTTTATATTACTTTTCGAGTATAATTCCCAACATAACATAAAAAAGACGCGAGTCTTTCCTCTCTTCATAAATTAAATAGATATTGCAATTTATATTACTGTTTCGGCCAACAGCTCAAACTCTTAAGAATGCAATAAGATATACTAATAATACGTATATGTTAAGAGGAGTATAAGGAAACGATCATTTAATCCGAGTAATTATCCGAACGGAAGAACGATCAAATTTTCGCGATAATGCTCAACGCTATTCGCTTTGCGCGGCGAGCTGTGCTGAAGGAAGGAATCGAATGCGTTTCGCGCGTGGACGGCATTTACGAGCGCACAAGTCGATGCTTCCCGAAATCAATAGCCGATAATACGATTGTGCATGCCCGCCGATTGTGATGCCCGAGTAAAGTACACGCAACACGCACACAATGACAACGGCAGGCTTGCCGGCAATTAGTAATGGCGCGTCGTGCGAGATGCGCGATATTGTTGCGGCCCGCGCGGAAAAAAAGCGCTGCAATGCGAGAGCATTGCGCGACGAATTCTCGTCACGTTAACAAACGAGTACGAGCACAATCGCGCACAATCGGTCACAACTCTTCTGAATCAAGTTACGCGGGCCGCGACTTTTCGTCGGGCAGAAAAAACGGTACATACACGGAGATAATTTTTTGTTATAATTTACCCTTAAATTCACTACAAACTTGGGACAATTTGGCAACCAAGGAATTTTTAAAATATACAAAAGACATTTTACAAACGTGATAAAAATTACCAAGCAGATAGTTAAATTTTGAAAAATTATTGAAATTTCCTAGATATATTTTAGTAAAATTAATTAAACATATTTTATACTTTAATGTAATAGATATTAATATTTTTTATTATGGTAGATATTAATCAGAATAGCTCGCATAAAATTCTTGGTGGTACATGTTGTCCCACAACTACCATGATTTCAGGGTAAATTTTAAGAGAAAATTCTCTCCGTGTACGACACTAACAATCATACTCCGAGGCTCTCCTCATCTCGAGCACACGCTCGAGCTCGTAGTGTTAAATTAGTTATTTGTTAAAACTGTGAGTGAAGCGCGCACGTTTTGCGATCTTGTGCAACGTCCGTCGTCCGTAACGTTTGTAAGCGATTTCTGCAGAGGAATAAACATGTGCCTTTACCTAAACGTCTCTCGCGCCTTGTACATAATAGAGATAGAAACGTAGATGTGCTAAGCCAATTACACGCTGATCGTTGGCGATTTTGTGTTAATATATAGATAAACGAGTGTTGGATCGACGCGAAACAACAGTAATCCGACGAGCTTGAG
Organism: Temnothorax nylanderi; assembly: GCF_030848795.1. Classification (NCBI taxonomy): domain Eukaryota; kingdom Metazoa; phylum Arthropoda; class Insecta; order Hymenoptera; family Formicidae; genus Temnothorax; species Temnothorax nylanderi. Next base: position 1,209,420 of record NW_027249082.1, read on the forward strand.
ATCAAAATTCTGATAAGAGAGAGCAGCAATCGGAAATAAAGATGCGCGGAAATAAAGATTAAGGGAGGTGTCTCCCTCCGAGCTTATGGATAGTTAGCCTCCTTCGATTCTTTGGCGGTATCCGGCGGGGAATGTAATCTTCGCAAATTGGATGCTGCACAAGAATGCCATTACTGAAATTTTTATTTAATATAAGAAAAGGAGAGAGAGCTTTCACGACAGGAAGTTACGGTAAATTAGTTCGAAAACTTTTCGGTACGGCACGGTGTATCCTTAAGTCCTTAATGAGGGATGCCGATCTTTGCTGGCCAATTTACTAATGAAGAACGGTTAACGGAGACAATCTTCAGTGAAACTAAAGATTACTTTTTAAACGAGTGACGGGATTTAAGCTGAAGAGTCACACTTAATTCGATTATACGCCACAGGGAAGAAAATCTCAAGTAATTCCTTCCGTTCGCGGTTTATACATAGCGCGATTAAACTTTCATTCGTTAATTGACAGCGGCGTCGTTTATTATAAGTATATATCATAGGTAGTTGTCTTTTACCGTAATCGCGCATCAAGCGTCACGATTCACGTTTAATCAATTTAAGCATCGCGTCAATCAATCGGTAACCGCAAAATAAGGAGAAAATACGCGACGATAATTAACTTCGTACAACATTCAGTCGATCCATTCTTAGTATTTCCAGGCTCGAGTTTGTGTGCTATTGAAATGTACTTTAAAAAGCAAATAAAATATTGATATTTTAAAACTTGTCTAATCTCATTTCATTACTGACGCAAAATTGTGAAATCTATCGACAAAACGATCTCCTAAAGATTGCTATTGCTGGGACAATAATTATCACCGCTTCCACGTGTTTAATCCACGTTTTAATTTAGACATAATGGGGGATCGATAACAAAAGAATCTGCCGCGTAATGTGATACGATAGATGATCAATGGTCGAACCAATGCCGAGAACATCCTTTTGCGTAACACGAGAATTTAAAAAAGTCGTGAACATTGTTGGTGGAATGACGGTGACCAGTGCGGTCACAGCGACCGCGACTGATTCAACCCTCCACACACCGGTGGACAGTTTTATATAAAATATCAGGTAGCCACGTTGCGTTAAATGAACCGCAAGCTGCATTCCGCAAAATAATTGGTTTTGCCAGCGTATCAGAATTTTTTTTCCCGCAAGCTGAGTTAGTGCGACGCAATGGTTTGAGGTTTGTTTCCGGTTTCTGTTTTAATTTCATTCTCTTTCTCCCTTCCCTCCTCCGATTGTTATTAGATTCGTTTCGAATTGCGTGGCTCACGTTCGTCACGTCTACCTAACAAACATCTTCGCAATTACGCAATCATTACACCCTTTGAGTTTCTAACGTAACTTGTTGTAGATATCGCAATATTTCTTATCGCAAGTGTTTTCCTAGATCGATATTTTTCAACGTTATAGAAAATTCACTCGCGTAAACGTTGATCGAAAAATATTATTCTATACTTCGGGAAGCTTTCGGTTCAATCTATACCGATATTCCGTGCTTGGATTGTACGCAATTCGCAGATGCAATAGATTCTTGCGTCTCGTGCACTATCACGTGCAACTCTCATTCGGCGGAAGGTACACCGGTGTACGAAATCATCGATTTATTAAAAGAGAACCGACCATAAAGCGCGATCGGCTGGTATTGGGGAGCGCTTAGAGCGATTTTCGAGGAGGGTGGACAATCGCGGATCGGCAAAGCGAGAGAACGATAACGAGGACCGAGTGTGAGGGGCAGCTCTCCAAAGGGGTCTAAGAATCCATCAGCGAAACTGGTAATCAGGTGGAGCCAGCACGAACTACTTTCAGGGATCCAATCTCGCTGGAAGTTTTGCCCCCTCTCCCGTCCCTCTCCTTGCATTTTTCTTCTCACCCTCATTTCGTGCGAATGCAGTACGTGTGTGCAATGTCGTCCGTCCGTCCGTCCGTTCATTTCTCCCACCCTTCCCCGTGATTCGTCCAATTTTGCGGGCGAGCTCCGTTCTAACGGCTGTTCGACGTGTCTGGAAATGCGCTATATGCCGATTTGAAATCTTTTCCATGCCGGAAAAAAACTCGGCGTATCGATAGAGCGATATGATCCGTATTCAACATCGCAAAACTAATATGCTGTCCGCTGTCACAAGCGCGACGCTTCGATAATCGAAAAACGGCTAATTGGCAATTGTTTTAACGGACGGAGTTAACGATTTTTCGAACGTCACGAGATCGAGAGGGATTCCTGCTATTTCCCGCAGGCTACGAGAGAGACGGACGGGAATTTCGCGAATTGACGCTGCCGAAAAACGACGGCCGGGTGATATTCCCGAAGATGCGCCACGACCGTGCCTTTTTAATTGCAAGATTCTTTTGACGGCACTTTTAAAGCCGGATGCAAATGGACCATAAAACCGAGCGTCCAGGTGGCTCTCTCATTTACGAGAGTAAGAGAGTGCGGAAAGTTTTTAAGTCCCGCCGTGCCGAGGCGAGTCGAGTAGAATCGAGTCGCGCGGTGGCGAATGAGAGAGGGCCTGTTTTATCGGTCTGCGAGTTCAAAAGTAATTCTCTTACTTGACGGTGAAACCGACAGGCTGCGCGATTCGAGACTAATTTCGTAGAGAGAAGGGCCTTTCCCCGTTCTAACTTCCTTACCGATTGTTCGCCGCAACGTTAACGTCATTTTGCGGCGTTGCATTCGATGTGCGACGCCGGTATAGCGTTTATTTCTGTCTTTCGCCCGTGCTATTAAGTACGCCGTAAGTTTCACGAGGACTCAAAATGCTCAACTACGGAATTTTCTGATAACTAAACATTTTGCTTCGCAAAATCATCCCGTGGACCGATCGCGATTCTTAACGGATGGGACACTCATCGGACGATTTTCGAGTGACCAAGTAAAAATAAATTCGTGTACCGTTCGAGTTAATCTTTCAAAGTTTCAATTTTGCGCCGAATTCCCTGTTAAACTGTTTCCCAAATTATAGATATGGGCAACGTTCGCTATATGCATACGCGAATTCACGCGCGTGCAATATGTATATCCGCGTTTATTTTCGCGCCCACGTCGGACGAAGAGACGGACACACGGACGAATTATTTTCGTCCGCATAAACAAAGCCGCGACTTGAAAGGGGAGTTTAAATTGTTCGCTAGTTTTACACGCCCGCGGCGCTCTCGCCCACTCTCGCTCTCCCTCTATCTTCGTTTCATCCCTCCTCTCTTCATCTAATTCTCGATGCGCCCTCCTCTTTCCTCCCCTTTGTTTCGCTCTTTCCCTCTCTCGCTCCTTTCCCTCACCCTCCCCCGGGTGGGCGCGTGTTGTTGCTGCTGTTGCCGCTGTCCATCAGGAAAGATCCCGGGATGCGAGCCTGCGCTTGAAGCCCATTGATTAACCGTTGTCTGCCGCATGCTGCGAGCGAGAGAGGAAGCAGAAGAGCTCTCTCGCGAGGCCAGAGGAGAGAAGAGAGAGGAAAGAGAGAGAGACGCGCGCATTCAACGTGCCCACGAGCAACGTTTATGAAAACTTTGTGCATCGACTGCGCCGCAGCAACGAATAAAATAACGCCCTGGATTATTCCGCCCATCTCTCTCTCTCTCTCTCTTTCTATTGTTCTGTCCATTCCCCTCGCCGTCTCGATCGACCGAGCGGAGGGCCCCACGCTTAAATTATCAGCGTTTTTCATTTTGTATCGCCGATTACTTGCCCCGGAGGCCACTCGTCGGCACCGCCGATAAGCAACGTCAAAGAGTTTTCCGAGCTGGCTACAGTCAAACGCTACGTGTACACCCTGTCTTATTAATGGAGCGTTTCCCCGGCCGCTCGTTATTTAATATATTTCCGCCATGGCGAGATACAATGCTGATCTTGCATTAAAAAGCTAAGTATATGTCTAGGGCTCATGATACCAATCATGAAATAAATCATAATACTGATAATAAATATAAATCGATATGACTCAAGAGCGACGTCTAAGAAAGTTTCTAACGACATCTTTTGTAATTCTAAATCAAATTTAACTTATACTATTTTCATCCATTTTTTAAAGCAGAGACTGCAACAAATTCCGATTAATATTTAGCCTTATGTACAGCTAAACTAGTCCTTCAGGATATGTGTACAATAAAAGTACAAATGCATGAATAAGTACTTTCCGATCAAGTGCAGAGAACAACCCCTTTCCCCGGGAAAACAGCATGGATTTTCAGGGGCTCTTCTACAATGACAGAGTATTTCGAATATATACCGTATTTACGCTGGTTGCAGCAACGTTCTCGCTCGTCACGAAGGATTAAACTGACCAATTGTTCAATCGCGTATGTTACGTGGAACCTGATGCAACATGATGTTAACACGCCAGGCTTACGAGAATAACAAGCAAATGATGCTGCCGTAATCGATTAACGCATAAATTCATCCGAATAAATTAAAATAACTCCCATTACATTTTTCGATGTAATAACGAGAGTGATTAAATGATGAGAAAGATGTAAATATATTGAAAAAACATGCGCAGACAATAGAAATAGATGTCACTCACCGAACGAAGACTGATTTAGATTATTGTCTCTTACCTGAAACAGAAAGAACAGTATCATTAGAAGTATTCACACTAAAAAAAAAAGATATATTATTTTATTAGAAAAAAATATAGAGAGAGCATCGTTATATGATTACTAAATACTGCAAAATCCCTGTAATCATGCGAAAGATGGAGAAGCCGGGTCACTCCGAGGCAGTGACGTAGTAAAAGAAGACAGCGCCCGGGGCGATCTCCTTTCTCTCTCCGTGTCTTCTTTACAACACTATTAATAGCAACCACCAGACTAATGTTTCCTTTAGCCATAAACTCATAAAGAGTTGGCCATAAAAACTAACAATTTTACGACTTTAATTGCTGCTCTTTTATCTTTCGCAGCTGAGATTATTTTTGGCCTTTCGTCCTCCGTCACAAACAAATCTCCCAAATTTCTGCTTGTAACGAGTATTGTACTACTGAATTAACGTCCCTGCTAAGACGGTGGATCGCCCCCTCCGCCACCCTTACTACGCTACTGCTCCAAGGGGTGAACGAACGCCGCAAAATGATTATGATACGAGCGAACGCGGCGGAGGCATGAAATGCGATAAGAAACACGGAGGAGAAGCGGCTCGCGCAATTAAAACGAATTTCGCGAATTCCCGACGAGTATTCCGGGCGCGCAAGTAGAAACCCTAACGGCAGTGGGATGATCGACGTGATTCCACGTGCAAAAACGGACGAACGTGATACGCGGAGAGGGACGAAAACACACAGAACCGCCACCGGCCTTCCTAGGTTCGAGCGGGATGGAAAAAAAAAGAGCGAAACGCACGAAGAGGCGCACCCTCCGATTTTTATTCTCGCCCCCGACCGACCGATCGACCGTCCGCCCGTTCGCTCGCTCGCTCGTGCGTTTTCTCCCCATTTCATCCGGTTTTTTAATTCGCGCGATATTTCCTGGTCGTTCGCATGTTAATTTTCGACGACCAATGACGCGACAGGCCCGCGAGGCACAGACGTCGATGATATTTCGCGTGTTTCGAGTGCGGGTCGAGAGCAAAATCCCCGATCGGCTGGACGCGCAACCAATCCCTCTCACCCGGTTCGTCCGCCCGCTGACCCCGCCACCGCGCCGTCGCCGCATCCCCCTTTTCTCGTCGATATCGATACGAGCGAACATTATACCTTATCGCGGCGATGCGTTATCGTATGCAATATGTGCGAAGAAAACGAGGAGGAACGGCATTAATGAAGGGTATGGGATTAATAAAAGGTCCGTGAAACAATTACGCAAGGGCTCTTTGATCACGAAACATTATGATGTTTTATAACGTACAAAGTGTTCGCGAAAAGCAAATATTGATACTGACGCAAATTACGCTTTCCCGCACATATTAGTTATGAAGTAAACAATGTTTTCGTGTGCGGGGGATAATCGCTGAGTGGCGCAATAGTTTATGCAACCGACGATGACGCTAGGTCGAGCCAAATGCAAATTGAATTTTATTCGTTTAATTATTCACGCAGATTCGCATGCTGGTTGTGTCGTTCCATTAATTAAATAATTAATTAGATACTTATTGAACAGTAATTGCTTACGCGGTGAAAGGCTGACGCGCGCAAACTTATTGCCCACTTATTTTTCTGTACGATCATTCATTTTGCCTCACGTTATATAAATATTGATGGAACTCGATTTCAAAGGCATAATCTGCCAAAATAAATAACGACTGACATTTAATCGAGGAATGTATTCGAGGCGTGTGAGTGAGTCGAGTACTTCACGCTCTCGTTATTGTAACATTTAATATATTCCCCTCCGCGATGCATTATGCAATCATTGATGTAATAGGTCATTAACGTGGGATAATGTATATCCGTATCCTTACAAGTGTAGGAATTTAGATATCTAACAATTGTGCGATATTGTGATTAGTTGATAACAATTAGCTGTTAATGCTAAACAGAGTTCGAAGTAAAAGTTATCATAGATTTTTAAAGGATTAAAGTTTTATGTTTAATAAGTTTCCTGCAGAAGGACATGAAATTTCGCGGCGATAGGAATAGACTCAATATCGCTAACAATTGAACAACAGAGTCAAATGGCAGTTGGACTGGCGTTGGAGATTTCGATGCCCGAATACAATCGACAGTGAAGCTCTGGTGCCAGGCATTGGAGTCGCTCGTGTCTTGTAACCATTTACATCGACTAGCTTTCTATTAAATTTATCGAGATTTCTAATTGTAATAAATATTAATTATATACGATACCTATTACGAAGTGGGGATCGGAATATCTGATATAATTATCAATAGAGGAATTAAAATATAATTAACGCGGATTGCATCTGCCAAGAACTTGCAAGAATTAATTAAAATATTATTCTTCGTAATTCAAGGTCTGAAGGATAAAAAATTATGGTATAAAAATTGTTAAATGATTTTACACGCGACAAGTTTATCTTTGATTGTATTAAAAATATTCATTTATTTGTGTATGGAAAATATATGTATTGTTTTATATGAAAAGTTTCACCAATTTGATCTTTTATACTAATAGTTCTATGTAACAAATATGGATTTATGTATAACAATAGCTGGTGCGCTGGTTGCTAGATACATCGTCAAACAAACATATATTGCGAAGAGTCGTGCTTGAGCGTGTTATAAATAATCCCCGCAGCTAAAAAATCACCATGGTTTATGATTAATCCGGCAGTATTTTTTCTCGCTGATATATTGCTCTCGGGCAGTGCACACAATGCGGCTGCATCAAACTGCAAACCCCGCGAAATGGTCGCGTATACCCGCGTGCTTGATTATTCACAGTTATTCCAATGGATTTCGGCTTTCGATTTGACTTTCGAAATTCTATTTTTATGCGTCGCTGCCTGTCCATCGTGCTTGCACTGTTATGGAAAATTTACGGTAACATCGAGCGTGTAACATCGAAAAAACGATCGAGAACTTTTTATCACAGAGATTAATAAATAGAATGGGATTTTTCATTATATTCACTTCGGTATTATTTCATAAGTGTTTAAATATATTTTAGGAAATTCCCTTGGATTGTATCATCTTTCATCAAAAGAATAATATTAATTTATACGAATGCGTAACGTTTTAAAATAACTAAGAATCCTGAACTCCTTGAATTTATGTTCATTCTTAATGTCGGGTAATTTTTAAAGTCCTACACGCAAGAACCTGCTCACGTATATTTCCGTAGAACGTAGCAACGATCGTGATTCGGAGTGTGAGAAAAAATAAAACTCCACATTTACAATTCAAATAGTTTACGCAGTCAAAGAGGAATGATGGCACTGATCGGACGAAGACGAGAAAAAAGCGGACTGCAAGACCTTGAGAAAAGTTGGGTGTCTAAATGAAAGAGCCTCTTGTTCGTTACTTGTGCATGATGATCATCGAATTCTCGCGAGATGGGAAGAGAAAGCCCGTCGAACAAGGTTGGCCGACATACGCCACTGGGTTGCTTTCTTTGTAACATAAAATTTCGACGTGTTCGAATATCCCATAAAGTGTGAGAAGTGTCACGAAAGTACAGGACTATTTGCACGTAAACAAATACGGTGAAAGTGAGTAAAAGCGCGTGACTTTTCCTACTTTTTGAAACTTAATTGGTTTCGAAAAAGAGATAAAAGTCCCAATGATTTATATTCAAAATATGAAGATATCGATACTCGCCTTGTCGCATCGTTGAACTAGATAAGAGTGAGAGTTTAGGATCTTTAAACAAGCGCGAGAGGCGCACCGGACAAGATCGGGAGAAAAGGACCGGGACCAGAGGGAAAGAGAGATGAGAGAGGAAACGCGAAGCGCGAAGAGAGCAGAGAGAGAAATGATAGTGTCGTTCGTTGTCGGTTAGTGTTGCCGTTGCTGCTCCACCGGCTTAATCGCATTCAAACGTTTGTGAGCACGTCGGGACCCGTTTCCCTCCTCGCCGAACATGTGTTTCTCTGATTTCATCCGATGTTACCACCCCGCAACCTCCCGACGCTGGCTCTGTGCGTACACGCTTCGCGGGAACGCATCGGGTGCATCTTGTCCGCGCGTGATACATATGTTTGTACTGCATGTACGCGGCTGCTGCATCAGAGAGAAGAAAGAGAGACAGAGAGACAGAGGCAGAATCCTGTTCTGGACCGTTGAATATTTGTTTGCTTACTAAAGAGTATCCGAATATGGCAATCTTTCGTTCGCATTCTCACATGGCACCGCTCCACGATGTTGCGTTTCTCGCTTCAGTCTTTCCTTCCCTTTATCTTGTAAACCGTGAACTCTTCTCTCTCTCTCTCTCTCTCTCTCTTTTAAACGCACTCTTTTGAAATAAAGATCACTACAAATTCACCAGCGCGATTATTATGCTATCGTTGCGTCGTGCCATTACAGGGGTGGTGGCTGCATGCTGCCTGCACAGTTATCTAACCGGAAATAAATCCGACGCGGTCCGACGCAGCGAAACGATATAACAATCGATTCTAAGCGGCGCACTCTGCGCAGCCAGTAAATAAATCTCCGCGTGCGATAGGGATAAATTTAACAGCCTGTCTATAATTAGATTACGCTGTAAATGAAGATTTCATGGAGCTTAATAACTGAGAGGTACGAACGTAATTATTAAAAACGATGCTGATTCATGAAGACACAAAAGAAATTCGCATATGATATGAACAACTTTTTAAGCGTCGACAAAGTTTCGCAATTGCATCAACAAACTAATTTATACAGGAAGACGCATTCGTGATCGGACGAGATTATCTCGTCTACTTGCGAGTAGGAATGATAACGACATTGCCCGCCGACCAATCGGTTAAGAGAGTATTCGTGTTAAAATCTGCATAACTAAAGTCCCATGCGAATAAACGCTCCCGTGTCCAGTGCAGGCGAGTTTCGAACCCGCACGATCCAAGTACGGGTCCTTGGAGTCCACGATTGCCTTGGGTATTTCGCAACTTTGGTAAGAAGGGAGATACGGAAATCTGTTGCCTAAGTTAGGGTTAAAATACACACCGCTCCGCGTACTTGTACATACAGAAAAAGAAATTCGAGCGAGGAAATAAAAAAACACATAGAATGTAGAACGTACAGAATTATACAGATTCCTAAGTGTTTAAAAATATTGATTGTTCGGAATATTTAGAACTTCAGTTCTTTAGGATCGCTGTACATCCTCCGTAATTGCACTTGTTCACATGCCAATAAATCTTCGCGTAGACTTTTAATACGTAACACATCAGGATTACTTGCATTTACCGATTCGCTTCTTAATTAAATGTTAATTAAATGTTAAGCGGTCACATCTCTCGAAAATGTTGCTGACTAGTAAAATTACTTGTTTTTCTCCTGGTTCTAGCGCGATAACGGGTATCCTCTTTTACTTTTACCCTACAAACTCGTCGACTGTTATATTTCCTCACTTGAACCCTCGTTTTTCTACTGTCGCCCTCTCTTTCGTCCGCTCTCTCCAGTCTCTCCACGACTCGTTTACATTCTCCCTCCCATCAGACAGACGCATTCTCGCGAGTGCGGTGGGTGCGAGGTGACGATAGCGTGGGCAGATTGCAGCGATATATCGAATAGATGCCGCACGGCAGCGTCGAGTGTGCGACGGTCGAACTTTTCCGATGCGAATATATAGTTATTATTTCGTTACATTGCACGCGCGATGCACAGCACGCAGCAAAGGATTATTTTATCGGGCACTTCCGCTCCGCCGCACTCGTCTATGACTGATATAGTCACGCGCGAGCGGTAGGATATTAATTTTTTCGACGCTCTAATTGGATTATACGCTCGCGCGGACGAAGGGGAAAATATAATGTCGCTACAGCTTCAATATTACTTTATTTTAAAAAAAGAAAGAAAGAAATAACGAGTAGATAAAAAGAGAGGGACTGAGAATTCGAGTTCCTAATCTTCAAAATCCGGAAATAATCTGAAATTATTCAACGATTCCTTATGTTGTTTTTTCTTTGTTTTACACAACCTTACGTCTTGAGTTTCTCAAAAAATAAATATTCGTTTTAGTTACTTTTTGATGAAATAAGATGCAACGCGCGAATTCCTAGGAATAATATATTTTTGATGTGTTAAAGATTAGAGACTCATAACTCGAAGATTGAATTTCTGTAAATGCCACTTAATCTACCTGCCTCTTTCACGGGGCGCGGTAGCATTATCGATTTCAGCGACGACGCGGCCTGACGTGGATCTGATAACTTTTATTACACTCGTACCCTCGTTGTCTCCCGCGGATCTACCGAGTCACTTGTAATTTTAATGACCAACGCTCGGATATCTCGTCGAGCAGAAATTGTCGATGGGCGGTACCATGTTCGAGAGACTTGGCAACAATCGCGAATACACTCGCGCGCCGAGCCGCATGTGCTCGCCTTTTGAACTTGTAGAAAAAAATTGTTTGAAAAATATAGCCCTCCCCGGCCGTGGGAGAATGGACGGTCATAAATTTAATGCTGAGTATATTCTCCCCCTCCCCCGTATGTAGTACATATTATATGTTTTCATCACATTGCAAGCACTCAGCTGCGTGTCGATGGAAAACATAAATCCATATCAGCCAGATTACACGCGCGGCTCTCGTTTTATACATTTGCGACTCCGAGAGATATAATTCTGCGTATTCCGTCCTGTCTCCTCCATTAAGTCTCCTCTTTTTCCATTTTTAATCCTACGGTTCATAATGTATTTATACGCGGATGAAAAAGAATAGCGGAAAACGAATCGCGTTCTATAAAAAGGTAAAGGAGCGTATTCGCGAGCTGGTTTCTTCCACACCGGATCAAACAGAACTTTCAAAAGATCTTGTTATTTTCCGATTTAGTGCGATGCATACGAAACGCATTCACGCACGAACGCGTGCACGTATTGTCCGGTTTATCTCGCTTCGCAAATTTAATCCCTTCGACCAACTCCTGTTAGGGCAAAAATCCATAGATTTTTTAGCCTATCGAAGCGTCATTTATTGAACGATTTGACGTTTATATTCGCTTTCGTATTATAACGCTTTCGCAAACATTTGTGCAATTCCTATCGTTCCTGAAAAATAACGCGGCTTAACCCAATACTATCTGCCGAATCAAACACTATGCTTCCCAAAACGTAGCTCTTTCATCGCTTTTTTATTTATTTATTTTTATTAGATTAGTCTTTATTTCGTCGGCACTTTCCTGCGCCATTCCCAACCTACAAATAGCATCGCGCGATTCTGTAGTTCAATTTCAAAAAAACATACCGTATACCGCGTGTTGCGTGCATCATTTTATCTGACGATTAAAATCGGTCACGGTACCGTGTGCAAAAATGTTTTTCTTTTTTTCATTTAACATTTTGTATTTGCAGAGAGAAAAAATAATTTTACTATTTCACAATCTTTTATTAAGCAAGTAAAGTATAAAAAAAATCTATCAATATGCGCAATATAATTACACGAATTAATCTCGTAATTAACGCGCGCGCAGTTATCGTTATTGTTAAAGAACTCTATAATCGATAACAGCGTATCGCGCGAGAAAATTTAAAAAACTCAGAGAGCGCAATAAGTTAATCGATCTCGCGGCCGCGCACCTATAAATTACGATGAAATGCACGATTGAAAATTACAACGGCGACGGAGAATCATGCACGAAGCGTTTTGCCGTTGCCGGCGCACGGATGCAAGTCCTTCTCTCGTCCCTCGCGTACCTACATATGCATATGTGTCTGGTTTCAATTGCACGTATCGCGTGCTGAATAAAGCGATAGCGAACAAGGGTCGGAGCGGAGAGGACGACGGGATTAAAAAGGAGATACAATAAGCGCGACGCACTACTACGTGGACGCGTTGTTATATCCGGAATGAGACCGCAAAGAGAAAGAGAGAGAAGAGAAATTACATAGAAAAAATTCTTATTCTCATATATCGCGCGTTACACTCTCGAATTTTAAGCACAACTGTGCTACGCATTAAAAATGTTACGTCGATTATATGTAATTAAAATTTCTTTTTATCGGTACGCTTCTGTAATTATGAACGCTCGAGAAAAGGAATACAGTGACAGATATTTTGTATGAGTTTGCCTTTCAATATGAAATCTAGATTCTCGATTTCCATTTAGATTCAAAGGAATATATATTCCTACAGTTGATTACAGAATCTCGAAACGCGAGTGTAAATAGAATGTATATGTGTGAGTGCAGAGTTCGTCTTTATTCTCCGTCGACGAACTGACCGCAGGTTGGGAAGATTCGAGCTTGCGGGATGTCGGGAGTTCCGGAGGTGAAAGAGTTTCTCCCTGTTGCGTGTGAAGAGGCGCGTAAGCCGGAACGGTCGGAGGGTGACGGACGGCTAATTAGAGGGTGCCAGCTACGGTTCGCGAGATATCCGGGGGTTTGGCCGAGTGGCGGCTGCGCTGAGGAGTAAGTCGCGATTATCGTCGGATAAACGCGGCACTCGTAAATGAGATCCCTCCCACCGCTCGCCGCCGGTCGAACGCATCCAACGAGAGCGAACTCGCGACTCGGCCATCACCCTCTTTTCGCGAAGGGGTCAATGACATTACGGATAATGATCGGGGGGTTGGTTACGACTCATCAGCCCGGATTCGAGAAAATGAGATTTCAGAAACATTGAGCTTACGTAGTCGGGGCTGCGTATTTCAATTCTCCCAGATTATTCTCCCCTTTTTCGCTTTTACCGCGGATCACTTTTCAGTTTTTTCCCCCTCGTAGATCGCGGAATAGTTATCCCACGTTCCTTTACGTCCGCGACGAGGAAGTTAAACATCGATCAGTCTCAATTTTCTCGAATCTCGCATTTCGTAGATTCTTCCAAACCAGTGAAAATTGCACGGTAAAGAATTTCTAGCTGAAAAACGGAAATCACATGCAATGTGCTTTTGCAGAATGTATATATACAGTCTGATTAAAAATAGCAATAACTATACTGGCCGATTTTTCGTTGCATTTGAAACATCCGCCCGTGCTATACACAGAAAAATCACATTTTCACAGCTTCGAGAGAAATTCTTGCGTGCTCACGGCTCCTTTGACGTTGAATAAACGCCCGGGGAAGTGTATCGCAGGAATTCCTTTTTTTCCGACGAAAAGAAGAGGAAGACCAAGTTGCCGGAGCAACGTTGCCAAGCGTGTCGGTGGATCTTTATCATCGAGATTCGCGCCGCGCGAACAGATATTCTCGCTTGTGTTCTTCGCCATGATTACCGTAAATGGTTAGTTGTCGAGGGGAGGGTAGAGAAACGAGCGACGAGGTCGCGAGAGCGTTACAGGCTCGGTGTCGGAAGGACGGCAGGGTTTGTCGAGAAGTTAGCCGAACCTCGTCTGGGGTAAGGTTGTAAGGTCGCATCCGCCGCGTCTCGGAGAGGAGGTGACAGATGGTTAATTAGCGAGACACCGCCGCGTCTCGGAACTGCGTGGAATCCCGGGGAGATTTCGGTCGGGTTGGGCGCGGGTGACTCTCTCCGCCGCGCTGCCCGTCTAATGTAATTTTAATGCGAATAAATACCCTCGCGTAACTCCGCGCGACGCCGAATAAACGCCGCTTGCGGTTTAACAATAAGACGCGGGGGGGGGGGGGGGCGACCGCAGCCCGGGCGACAAGACGACATGGGAGAATGTCCCGAATGCATCATCACTCGTCTTCCTCTCTCTCTCTCTTTCTCTCCCTCAGATCCTTCGTAATCCTTTCCAGGACACGCGGACTCTCTCGAGGAACATCGTTTGGTTTGTCAATTTACTTTACGGGACAAGAAACGGGCGCGGCAGTTTCGCGCGCTCGCGCTCGCGATTTCGCAGTGCATTACGCGCGGATTAAATTTTCACGCCGCTATTTTCATCTCGCGCGCACCAAATGTGTACCTTCTTTTCAGGACAAGGGGGTAATTGTGCGTACGGCACTTGCATCCGCGTGAATCGCGTTTCCCTCTTCCGCGCGCGTTTCCGCTTCAATAAACTCGGTCTACGTCGATGGTGCATTCTAAAACGTTCGTTTACGAAGGAACTCGCAGCGAATCGAATTATTCATCCCGTTGCGTTACGCGCGACACGAGTGGTCTGATTATAAAAGCGAAGAGGATGACTGAAAGGCCGAAGAAGCTGACGAAGGCTTGCATTTTAAATCTTCGATTCCTTCGATGAAGTTTCACTTTGACATTTAATTGGTATTTAAAGCGGACGCAAACAGCAGTTTTACACGCGACTATCTACTCCTCGCTTATTTAATTAGTCGTAAAATAATAATTCACGTGAATAAAGTTGCTCAGTTCATCAGTCCTCGCCGCGTAGAAGCGACGAGTTGCTTAATAAATGTTAATTCGTGCTAAAGTTTATCAACAACACGCGGCTTGATCGCTGAAATATTGGAGAGTACGTTTGTCATTTAACGAGAAATGCGCTACATTATAAAAATGTGCTCAATGTCGAAATAATGCTCGTTACAACGCCGGCGAGCGGTAATTTCTCGTGATTTCTCAGAGACAAAACACGCGCGTATATTTCTCTCTTATATATCTTTTCTCGCCGAGATAACACCTAATGGAGAACATTAATAATTACGCGAATTGCAAAAGCGGATTTATCTTTCCCGAATGAATCGTCACGTCAAACGGGGGAAAAGCAATCAAATACTCGGAATATTCAGGCGGAATATCTACTAACGCGGGGCCGCCGATCGTGGTATGTGTCGGCGCTAAACTATCCCGAAAATCCCGAAATATGGGAAAATAATTATCCCGCCCGAAAGAAATCAGGAATGCGCGCCGCATGGAATCGCATGCGATATTACGAATCACACGGTGCTTTTTAACACGCGATGCATGTGTCCTGACGATGTCTCGCGCATGGCGCGCAAGCCGATTAATAGGTATGGTTTAACGTTCTTTTTTTTCTCTTTTTATTGATTAACTATATCCGAACAAGCGAAATTCGTGAGGGAGGGCTCTGTTTTCGTAACTTTGGCTGTGAGAATTGATGAATCGCACCGCAATGAAGCTACCGTTATCGGCCGCGCTCGCCCAGATCCGCTGTTTATCGCACATTTAACAGATAAACAATGAATTAAAGCAAATACAGGAAAGCCAGAGGGTGGACGAGGGAGCACGCGGAGTGCGGAAACGCCACTAAACAGAGAGCGAAGGCGCGAACGAGAAAAGAGGAAACGTTAGCCGGCCGCGCACGGTATCGTCACGTCACGGGATCGTGCTGCACAACAAATCCCATGCATATTTGATCAGGCAGAATTATGGTTCGTCATACAGCAGTTTTAGCGGATCATCCGTTGCTACGCGATCGCCCGCTTTTCGCTTTTTCAACGAAAGCCGCATACGGCACACGGTACATATCCCCCTCACCCCCTTCGCCCGGAGAGAGAGAGAGGCGAAAAAATTTATAAAAGCACGAATAAAAGTTTCTCGCGAAAAACGTGCCCGAAAAATGACGTTCTAAAAAAAAAAGAGAGAGAGAAAACGCGGGGCGAATCTAATTCTCGAATTTTACCGCCAAGTAAAATTTCCGAAATATCAGGGAATTCCGGGAGGCAAGGGGGATTTCCGAGACCGCGAAACCCATCGACGCTTTCTGGAGCACGGAATATGGAGTGCTCCCCGGAGTTTCATCGAGCGTTCCATTAAAGCGGCCGCAGGAAGATTAAGATACCCGAGAGCTCCGCGAAACCGACGAGGAGTCTTCGTACACACCATGCCAGGCAAAGGCGGATATAAATAATTTATTCATGCGCACTTATAGTAACGCAATTATGTATAGCGTCGCGAAATGGTCGTCGGGGAGCGTCCGTCGACGTCGATCGGTTATATTACATCGCCGCGGAACGTGATGCAGTCTCTTATTCAGGAATCATCGTGTGTCTCACACGCGAGACCAACGATGTGCTTCCTCGCGTACTTAATTTCGTGGTCGCAAAACCAGGCCGGATATATGATCGCGGGGAGCTTCCGTGACCCGCGCACCGCTCGCTCGCACACGCTCAGTTTCAGTCCGGCTCTCTCGGCAAGTTTCTCCATCTCTCTCTTTCTCTGCCGAGCTTTTTAATTTCCATTTTTAATTAGTAAATCCAACGGACCGTTTACCCCGTCTCTCCCCGCCGTTGGCGGCGTTTCTCCTGTTAGCTCGCCCTCCGGGGTTTTGCCGTAAAAACGAGAGTATCGTCGCGCCCGGCAGCTTCGAAAAACTTCTTGTATCGGCATCCGTATCATTTTGTCAGAAATGAAAAAAAAGAGGAATAAACAAACAGCGGATGACGCACGGAGCCGATAAAACATGATTTTTCCCGCGCGATGTCCCTGGTAAACGCGCCAGAAACTGTCGGATTTTCGGCGAAATTTTTTTTTTCGCCCCCGGATTCTCATAAAGTGCACCGGTTCTGGCTTAAAACAATATATTTTTGCGCAAAGCTAGAACTGTGCGCGCAATCGGCGAGCAAAATGTGTTCCGAGAAATTAATCACTCGAATGTGGGTTGCTACTTTGCTTACATTTGCCTAACCAAATTAATAGTCAAACTTTTTTGGCTTCCTCCAATAACGCAAGTTATATTTTTTGTCTCTAATAATGTTATACAATTTTTTCATACTTTTGGTATAAGACCCGAGTCGACCGATAAGAATATCGGTGCGCCAAAGTTTAAGCCTTTTCAATAAAATATTTATAAGACGTTCGAGTAACGTAGCCTCTAGTTCATCAGGATCTCTCCTCGAGAAATTAATACGTAACGTTGGAACGCACGGCGTTCAGAATAATTCCGATGCCTTTATACCAGCTTCAATATATAAGCTTCCCGAGAAACTTTAGACACGTACTCTTAGTTCGCTTCAATCTGCTTCGACAGCCGCAAATTAATCAAGGAATAACATGCAACTGATACCACGCGCTCCTTCTTAAGAAATATCTTATGTAACAATACTTGCTCTCTTGCGAGGAACAAAAATTATCCGATAGTTATATAAATCTCCTTGTCGCCGATGCAACGTGCACGAAATGTACGTTGGTGGTGTTTTCTCGCGGTGCAATCTGGTTCGTTGAAATTTACGAGGCTAACCGAAAGGTGTAAGCCGATGGGTGGTGCCTACCGACACGCACGGCGAAAACGAGAGGGAGAGAGAACGTGCGACATTGTGATATCTCGCGTGCTGGCGCCGTGCGTTCTCCGATCGCTCGTACGCGATAAATTCGCCGCCGGAGAATAGCCAAGGTCGCCTGTCGCCTCTATTCCAGTTAATTAGACTTTTGCATTCTCACGCTCCGAAAATAGTCGCACAACGCGCTTGTGCCGTCGCGCAAGTTCGCCTCTTGAGAAGAGAAAGGTGGAAGAGAATTCCTCCTCGATACCCGCGACCGGATCCGACGCGCTCTGGTGTCAAGGAAAATGTTCCGCCTTGTCATCGGATAACTCTCCGAACGAGAAGTTAAAGAAGAGACGCGCTCCCCCGCGGGCGCGAGGCGCATCGAAGACGAAATTGCTCAAACTTTTAATTGGCACGCGGAGAACGCGGGATGTCGGACGACATAAGCATACGTGCGTCGCGATAGAATGACGACTTCCGTCATTCTGTCGCACCGAGACGTACGGGTAATTTCCACGCGGATGGCTAAACGCGCGTCGAGATATATCGACTTCGCAAAAACGCGGGGCACACGTAATAACGAGGATACCACGACGATGAGCGGACGTACGCACGCACGCACGTTCACTTTCGCATAGGTACGTTCAACGATGACTTTCGAGCCGGCGTGGAACGCGGCGGCATCGTCCGTCGATTGCACAACCGTGGCGATGGTGAGTCGGTGCAAAAACTTGATCAACCGCAACGCGAGCGAATATTTTTAGCGATTTCTGCGGTAACGAGAGTGAGATACGAAAGGGCGCGTTACGTCAGTGAAAATGGCCCGAGTGGTCAGACGCGGCAAGTGGCGGACAGACACCTGGGCCAGGTAATTGCATTGACGACTGACCAACTAAATCTGATTTAGCAACGCGCTACTCCTTTCTAAATTACAAATATGGTAATGCGCCAAGACTTTAAATAAAACAATGATTTAGAATACAATTTATAACATTCCACTTATATGAATGGAGAAAAAAAACAATATTAATTTTTATATAACATTTTTACAGATCTAAGAGAGAGAGAGAAAGAGAGAGAGAAAGAAAAGTCGGTGGATCGAAGAGGAATTAGGAAATCTTAGATCGCGTCCGAAAGTGAGAGGCGGAAGAAGTGATATAGTTATAGTTACATTCACATTGACGCGCGAAGCGTGGAGCTCGCGGAGATCGGACAGCTCGTACCGTGGCGATTAAATTAGGTCTCGGAGTTGCTGCGAGTGGCGTGTTCCTTAAGGCTGTGCTGCCTACCATCTTCCTCAAGAGCCAAACTTCGTTCAACCACAGGGATGAAGCACCGTTGATTAGACGTATACGCCGAGGGGGAGTACGGGGCGCATAAGTAAATTTCAACTTAAATACACAGCTATGCAATATAGGCAGATATAAACGGATACCGCTGGCGAGTAAAATCTTTATGCGAGCGTGATTTAATTAGCGTTTAGGAAACTACGTACACAGTTTTGAGTTGTAACTCGTTTCATCTCGCAATAAATTTCTATTTTCTATGCACATATCGAAATTGTTCTGACCCTTCTTAACTTCCCTAGTGATAGTCCTCTTTCAGTTTCAAACAGTTTATCGAAATAACTTTTCTACTGAGCGAAAAGTTGCAGCTTTCCATAAGCGTGGTAATTGCGAATTTTTTAATCTGACAATGAGTGCAAGGAGGAAAGAGGCCGCGCTGTTTCTGACAGCACAAAGTTCGATTTTCTCCCGAGTTCGGGAGACTGTTCCGACCTTTTTACTTGACCTACCTAAGGTACATGTCGCCTGCCTGTGAGCGAATCAACGGCGAGATCGCAACCGCGAAATCGGATTTGCTCGCAAGATCCCTCTCGAAGTTGCCGCAATTTTCACGGAGGCGCATAAGCGAGAGGACTCTCGAAGAACGGTCGGTGTTGCTGACAGTCCGCCGGCAATTTAGTCGATCAAACTTCCCACCGCAGGGTTGTCGAAGGTAGATTAGTAAGAGAGGGGAGGAGCGAGAGGAAGGCGGGTACCCTACGAACCTGCGCTCCGGCGAAGTAAGTTCCTTTCCCACGAGCTATATACGCGCGCGTCATCGTGTCCCGTTTGTACGAGGGCTGACGGCATGCGGCTACGCGGACAGATTAATTAAGGTCGCGGCAACGACGCCCGGGCAAACGCGCTTCATTTTCCGTCCGTCCGTTTTTCGCCCCGAAATACGGCGAAACGTGACTTTTTACGCGGCACTCCTCGCGATCGTTATCACGTCCAGCTTTGCTTCCGGCGGAACCGACGATCCGCGGAATTCTTTTGTCCCCATTCTACTTGTTCGAAGATACCCTGAACGTGATTAATGAATTCGATGAAATCAGAGAGACGTCTCTTTATATCCTATAATTTTTTGAACGAAAGTGCGCCGTTACTCAGAATATCTCGTAGAGCACTAGGTATGTTTGCTAGGCTATCAATGTCACTATAAATTATTTTAAGTATCCAGCTGCTTTCGTCGCGGGACTCGCCGACCTTCCGTCGTAAAACGACGATTAAGACACGCCGCGTCGATAGGTTTCTAATAATTACGGACGTACGGAACTCGCGCCTACTGCATTATTCATCCTTTTTCGTCCCGCTTTAGAAGGTACAACCGCTTACTCTTGGCCAAGACACAGTGCTCCTTTTCTGGCCTTCGATTCCCCTCCCATCTCTCCTCGCCACTTACTTCATTTTATGCTTTCTCGACGTTGTGTACTTCTTACGAAAACTCCACCTTACATCGCAAATAAATTTAGCCTCGACTGACCAAACTTGTGTTTGCTCCAATTCCCGCGTCCTCTCCCTTTCTCTACGCCGTGCATTCACTTCCCAGCGCTCTCCT
Organism: Temnothorax nylanderi; assembly: GCF_030848795.1. Taxonomy (NCBI): domain Eukaryota; kingdom Metazoa; phylum Arthropoda; class Insecta; order Hymenoptera; family Formicidae; genus Temnothorax; species Temnothorax nylanderi. The sequence continues at coordinate 1,229,952 of NW_027249082.1, forward strand.
CTTTACGCTATCATAATTAAATCCGAGGACCTAAGTAGTTTCTAAAGGGAAAAAAAAGAACTTTCTATACGCTACATTATATTACACGTACGTGGCATCTCTTTTAATTTGCTCTTCGACATATTGTACCACTTGCCTCGATCTAAATATGTTTTGTCTATCATTCTGTAATTTATTTTTTTGCTCTACATTTTGACTCTAATTCGTTTCAATTAGTGTCGATTTATATGCGACAGATACGCAATTATATCCTTAGTATTTCCTTTTCATGCGCCTTTTAAATCGCTTTTAGAAGGCCTGCCTTGCCCGAAGGCGAGAACAAACGCTGCTCTCGATAGAATAAACATTTCTCTCTTCCCGTCGCCCGTTCGCGCTCGTGCAACAAACCACCTTAATCGGTTGCTCGTGCAGATCGACTCTCGATCGGCCGGCGTGTCTCGGCGACGCGCCTCGTAAATAGAACACCATCACTTTTCCCGGGTCGCCTTTGCATCGGCGGCGTGCGCGGCGTGCACATCCGACGGGCCGTATATGCAGCTATTCCCCCCGATGCGCGTGCACCTTCACCGGGTGTGTTCGCCTGCATGTCGCGCACGCGCGCACACATTCACACACACGCACAACTTTTCTCGTGCTCCAATAAAAAGGGATGAGGAAACTGATAGCGCGCGCACGGTTGCATTATGCGCGGCTGACCTATAAGGAGAACGCTCTCCGGATGAGAGGAGAGAAACATGAGACGCGGTGGAACACCGGCGTACGCTTCCTCTCCCCCCCCCCACCCGCGTGCTTATTTCGTTGTCCGTTACGGTGGCGAGGCTCGTTGCTCACGGTAACATAAGAGAATTCTTGTAAAACACCGGCGCGGTGAAATGTAGCGTTTATCCGCCGTTTATCGTTGAACGCGCGGAGCCTCCGCATTCTACATACGCGCGGGAGAAGTTTCGCAAATCGGTTCGCCCGGGAGCCGCGACGGCGGCCGTGGTTGCGTACGCCGTAGTTATACCATAAATAGTATACATACCGGCGAAGAGACTCCTTAAATAATAGCGTCGAGCCTAGAGCACGTATGCTCCCGCACTCAATGCTCTCGGAGAAACGTAAAATCTGTTTTACTTCGCTGTAGGGTCGAGTTTGAGATGGAATGTGTCTCAGCGCACGATGGGATATTGAAGGTGGGAATAACGAGGCTATGGTTTATGCACGTATCACGGTACGTGAGCGCGATCCTGTTTCTCTCTCTCTCTCTCTCTCTCTTTCGTCTCGCTACGCTCGGAATACCGTCGTGAGAATTAACGCGACATAAAAATGAATGCGGGCTCTCCACTCTCCCCCTCTCTATCTCGCGGGTAATTAAAACGACATTTTAGAGGTAAAAAATATATTATAATTCGAATTCGGCATAATGCATGGAATGAAATTTCACCCGATTGGAATGCGTATATTGCATTTTTGCGCGTTGCATTAAACGAGATCGACGATGAAAATCGACGTAATGTAGACTTCTGCTCGAATCAAAATCGAAAATCCCACGTGTTGGTTTATTTTTTCGCAGTGTAGCAAATGTTACAGTATAACAAAGATTCTGAAATAGTATTATAAAATATAGTTATGAAGAACAGTACGGTATATGGAGATAATTCAGGATACTTTGTTATTTCGTTATTTAACAAATATAATTTGCATTTAACTCGATCTCCTGCTCCTCTCACCGCTATTATCTTTGATACTCGTATCGAAGATAGATAAACTGATTCTTAATGACTCGGCAAAAATGCGGGAATATCAAGAGTTGAATACTAAAAAAGTTGTTGAATAAAATCTCGCTATGAGGTTCGTGTAAGTATCCTCTTTGTGCTAACGAGGCGAACAAATCAGGCGACGAGTCAAAAAAAGTGCACGGAACGAAAAACCATGCAGGAACGAGTAATTCTACCAGATGATAAGAGTTGGCCAGCGAGAGAACACTGCGACCCAATTATATCCCCCCCTGCGAGTCGGTTATGAAACGTACACACGTGATGGCGATAGATTCTCTTCTGCGGGAAGGTCGCAGATGGAAAAAAAAACTTTTCAGAGTCAAGAAGCGGGAGGTATAGGATCGAACGAGCGGGAATGAATGTCACAGTCGAGATGAAATAATGAAAATCGGAGACTGAACGAAAGGTGAAATCTTCTTCACTCGTCCACGCCATTCGCCTCGCAAGCGCGTTTGTAAATTCGATCTATACGTCAGGGACACTCGTGTCTAAAATTGTGCATTTTCACGCGTGTACTCACTCGGTTAGAAGCGAAGAACGAACGGACTGATCGATCGACCGGCTGAAAGCCGAATAAAATCTAGCCCGCGCGTTTAAACCGACGGCCGCGAGAATGACACTCGGGATTTGACGTTTGGCAACGTGGGCGTTAAAGCGCGGCTTCAACACCCGCATAACGCGAAGGTGTAAATCCGTTGTCCGCGTATGATCCTCGCGAGTTGCAACGCTGTCACGGTGAGCTTTCTCGGCGTGCATCTAGGCGTGTAACATCATGCATAAATATGTTATGTGCAAGAAAAACTACGCTCCGATGCGTTCTAATATTCTGCAAGTAACAAAGTACCCGGACTATAATTTATTTTTGAAAAGTACGAGAAAGGCTATGTGTACGTGTGTCTCTCGATAAACTGCGTTTACTTTGAACAACTTGTATTTCTCGAATAATTCGGGGACAATTCCATATTTCGACAAAAAATATCTTCTTCTTACTATTAATCAAAATGTTTTAACAAGATATCACTCGTATTAATGTGCATATAACATCAAGCGACGAAAATAATTAAATTTTTAGATACAAGCCGTTCCATCATCCGTTGTATCGGTAAGAGCAAAGCCTAATTGGCAATTAAGCTATAATTTTATAAAATATTTCAGCTAATTGATTTCTGATAATGGTTAATTAATAGTGATGCTTATTGACTATTGTATGCATTTCATTTATGGAAAGCACCGATGAATTCAACGTTAATTTTGCAGACATCGCGATTCGACAATCAGCTTTACGCGCTAGAATCATAGAAGAGTATAAGCCGTTACAAATATTTGCCATACATGTATCTTATCGTGTACCTAATTCCATATGTTCGGCCGCTTTTCTTCTTCCTGTAGCTTCGATACGCGTGGGAGGGACAACGGCGCTCGTACAAACGTGTCCCGATCGAAAGCGATAGCCAAGTTGAATTATAATCACGCACGCACACGCGACGCGACGCAACGATCGCTCTGCATCAGATAGCACGAACGCGCACTAAACACGGATTATCACGCTGAGTTACCGGCAATAATCGGCCGGCGTTACAGACAGACGGCGTAATGTGTAATGGGCGCGAATTCACGGTGATACCTGATTATCGCAACGCAACGTTACGTGTCGGGTGTTCCCGTGGCTCGACATCGCGAACATCGAAACTTCATTTAAACGGGCGAAACGAGCGAATTGACGCTCGCGGAGACACGCGAGCGCGCCATTAATCACAGTCGCGGTGCTCTTTCTCCTCAATTCTCGGAAAAAAAAACCATCCCTCGGGAAAGGGTGATTCTGCACAAAGATCGATGATAATATAACGTGACACGTAACTCATAAATCGGAGCGTCTCGCGAACGCCCCGAGAGTGCCAATGAAACCTCGTTTCGCGCTTGCCTGCGACGTCGGAGGCAGCTTTTAATACAGTCGTCCCTTTTCTCCCGCGCGCCAAGCAGTAAAATCCGGAAGGACGCGGAGGCGAAGAGGAGCCGAAGAGGAGCCGACTGAATTACAGCGATCTTTTATGCATCGCATTTGTATACGTGGATGCAAGATGCGCGCAGCCGTTGGCGTCGTTACCGCGATATCGCCCGGGTCGAAACAGTGCCACGGTCATATTCCACGTACGTACGAAGTACAGATTCGTCGAGGATTGTAAACAAAAATACGATCTTGGCACCTGCAGCCCTCCCTGCGCGACGAAGGGGGTGCCGACTGTCGCGGGCGCAGGCACGAATCCCCACACCGGGGGGGGAGTAACCGGAGGGGACGCGGACTGGAGGGATGCGCTTCACGCGGAATTGCAGAGGGAGCGCCATTAACTTTGATGCGCTTATAAAACGCGGTAGGTTTGAGCCGACGCGCGGCAGAACGAAAACGCAACGCCGGCGAGCGACACGTACGTGTGTACGTGAACGCGCTGTCGGAGGTATAGAGTTTCCAAATTTAATAGCCCTGTGTCGAGCAGAGAGAGAGAGAGAGAGAGAGAGAGAGAGAGAGAGAGAGAGAGAGGAGACGCAGGAATGAGGAATGGGTACACACCAGGTACCGTGGATGGCTCTCGACCATAAATACGGGAGCTGGTTTGATTATATGGAGCCCCATGTCAAACCAACCACTCCCGCCCAACCGTTTCCACCACCTACACCATCCCTCTTCCACCCCATTCTCCGCCGGCCTCGGCTCGCGTCGCATGCATCCGCGAACGTGGCTGCGCTTTATCCCCCTCTCGCCACCTCGTCGCTCCCCTTCATCCGAGATGAGACGTAGCATCGAAGTTTCATCGTTTTTTTTATTTATTTTCCGCGACGTACGCGCGAAGTAACTAACGAAGCTATCGGACGTGATGCATCGACTTGAGTATACTTGAATCGCGCACACCCATCTTACGAGCGCGAGAAAATTGGATACTCTATCTTTCGTTCTTCGAAAATCGTTATGAAGACTAGACTTGCGCGTTCTTGCATCTTTAAAATCTCATTTGCGCATATTAAGACATTGAATTAATATCGCTACGTTTCCGCTCCCATGTAATATCACAGACGATATAATTGCGCTGTCGCTGAGTACCGAGTACGGCATTGGTGAAAAACAAGAGGTAAATCTCACGAGGCGCGCGGGGAACGTCACCGTGCCGAACGATGCATTTACACCCACTTGCCGGCCCCCTCGTAGATACGCGGCGTTTCTCGTTGTGTGCCGTGGCGAGAAACGGAGCGAAGTGCACGATTACACGAATCGCGGCGGTGTAGAGGCCGGAAAAGAGGCCGGTTAGCAAGCAATTTCGTGCATTCGCGAGAGTCTCTCCTATTCCGACTATTACGAGCGACATACTCTTCGCATCTATCCATTTCCGCGCGATATATATGACGATAATGCCGTCCTAATGTTTACAGTTACGTATCCTTAAATAATTCCGAGCACGCGGCCTCTTTAAAAATGCGAGAAGGTAGCGAGACGGCCTTCAAAGCGAAAGTGATGTCGCTTCCGACTTTTTACACGCGTGTCAAACTTAAACGGAAAAATCACACTGGCATATTCTCTGCCTTCAAATGGAATAGATTATTAATTGTTAATTACCCAAGTGACTTCAAACATAAATAAGTTCTTTTTCTCAAGAAAACGTGATTAAAATGCGAAACGAAAATCGAGGCGTCGGAGTTCTCGAAGGCGTGGAAGAGTAATCGCTCCGATTTTACTACCCGTCTGTATTAAACCTAAACAGGAGAACCGTTCCGGAGCAGATTCCGCGTTCGGGTGGAACGGGTAGAGAACCCCGGCCAATTTATGCCCCATAATTTCCATGGGAGAACAACGCTCTCCGTTCACGGCGCACATCGTCGCGACGCCTCCGCCCGATTCTCAGGAAATCGAGCGAGCTCTTAAATGCGCGGTGTAGTAGCGTCGTTACACGAATAGCGAGACTCGACGGGAAATTAGAAAACAGCGCCCGGATTAATCCGATGTCGAGGGTGCAACCGACATGCAGCTCGCTGCTCGCGTTGCATGGAAACATCCGGCGCAGAATTCAACAATCCGACAACAATCCGGTCGGCGCGGCGCAACGATGACGTCGTGTGCTCCCCCTAGAAATAAACCCTATACCGCTGTTAATGATCCGCTATTATTGTTTCCATTTTCGCGGCGCACTCCCGCGACTGTCCAATCAGCACCGGGTTTATTGGCTTTTAATTGATTACAAATGACAGTTTAATTGGGCTTCTCGCTCGCGCGTACCTTTCCCGGTCTAATGGCGGCGTTTCGAAAAATCGATCGCGCGTCATCGGGTCGTGCTTACATTTCCATCTGCTCTCGCCTACGACAGCCTACCGAAAACCACTGCTGCGTGCCGAACTCCGCGACGTAAACACGGATCGCGAATCCAAGTATGCGATAAAAATCAGTCGCGAAACCATGATCTCGAAAGCGTGTAAAAACACCGCGCGTTAATACCGTCTCTTTAATCTAGCGCGATTTAATCTCATTCCTGAATTTCGAGGATTGCTCTTTGAAACCGAGCCGAGAATTCCATCCGATACGCTTTCAGAGAATGATAATTTAACGAAAACGAACGCGTAACAACCCTACTCTCTGCAAAACGTCGCGACGTTTTGTGCGACGCATGTAAAATATGTATAAAATATGTGTGAGTGTGTCTCTTTCATACCGCTGAGTATTGAGTATCCACTCGCGGCTTTGCCATTCGCAATTACTCTTTACTCTCTAAATCTGAATCAGTGAATAGTAATGTGAATCAGTGAATAGTCACTGATTCAGATTTAGAGAGTACCTAATAATCGCGGATTGCGCACGGCATTCATAAATAAGCTGAAAATTTACAATCCCGTTAACGCGACGCGTTAAATCGAAATTGTTTGTGTTCACCATCTATAAAATATTACCATCTATAAAATTATATTTAATTATGCTGTTTCTTGCGATGCTATCATTACGCGCGTTATCCAGACGATCGATCGAGGCGAAGCGTGCGCGCTGAGACTGCAACGGGATCTTCATTATTCACGCAAACACGTTATGAAAATATGGGTGTCGGCCTAATTGACTTAACGGAAGAAGAGAACGCGCGTACAAATTAGCGTGGGCGAGCGATTTTTACGTTAGAGGTATAATTAATAGGAAGATACGATTTGTACGAAGATTACAGCGTTCGAGAGACGGGACTTTCGTGCGATTATCGCCGTAACGCCGATAACGAACATCAGCCGCGTGAATTACAGATGCATCTCAATCCGAATGAAATTACGCGGTTTGCGTATTGCCCTTATTGGCACGCTCTTATTTGCTCGCCGCGCGGATCCGTCTTAATTTAATAGAGCGATAAAACCCCGGAAATGGAGGACGCACGTGACTTAAGCGAAAGTAGAATTTCGTTCACGCGAAGATGTTCTCGTGATGATAGAGACCTAATCGAAATTCCACGCCGAGATACATCCGCGGAGAAAGTACCGTGACCAATGCGAGGAGATAGGTAGGTACCGCTGCGTATCTTTGCCGAGTATTTCACGATAAGCCGCGTATGCGGAACCAGAAAATTACAGGATTAATTCTGGCACGCGCGCCTTTCGGGAAATCGCGGCGATTCACAACGATGTCTGCTACTGGATGCGGTAAGTATCGAGTATAATAATAAGATACGCCCGCGATTGTAGGAAGGCGGTATCAATGAACATCGGTAATGGCAGGAGCTACGGTACACCCGCGACACTTTATCTCTATATTATTAATTGTCTCGCTCACTTTTGTTATTCTCGACCTAAATCGATCGCCTAAAGATCAAAGAAAAGAATTAGAATTTATTCTTACATTAAACAATTTGCCAAATAATTTATTTACAGATGTGACATATATGTTGAATATATACTGACATCAATGTCTGTTTGTTATTTTTGTATATCTTACAGCGTCATCAATTAAGAAATTATTCAGCTGCTTTTTCAATTACATACACGGTCTTTCTCAACAGCTACATTAAAATTAGTTTCACACACGAGGCAAACAATGAATGACGAAAAAGCATCAATCTTTAAGAACGCGATGGGAGTCAGGACAAAAAAAAATGAACCCTATTTTGTCACGGACGGCCTTACAGCGTGTCACATGGCTTTTCCACTCGCGCAACTTTAATCCCCCCTTATTCATCGTTCCAACGTATCTAAAAACCTGCGCTGCGCGATGGAATAAGTGTCGCGTTACTAGACGATGGAACGAATTGTCGGGTCGCGCGGTCGGTTTCGAAATCCACGCCTGTGACGATCAATCCGTAAGAGCCGATTGAATTTCACTTAAAGACTCAGGGGAGAAACGGAGAAGGCGGAAAATGCAGCGACGCGAATCGCACGCGGTAGGCGCGCGCGCGCGATCACGAATCGTGTGCACCACGAAATTACACGATTGAAGTTGCGAGTTGATTATAAATTTAATCACCGCGAATTATCGTGCGGCCGCAAGACAAGTTAAACCGCTTGTCCTGAAATTACAGACAAACGAGAGAAGCGCACTACAATTACGTTTCAACATTTATTACTTCCATGTAAATTAATATATTATTACGGTATAAATTAACGAGAAATCTTCATCGACGATTGCCCCAGACTTTCTTAGTTTCATTACTATCTGCTGTTACTCGCGAACTTTTCGATGTCGCTGAACGGACGCAGTTACTACGTCCGCGGCTAGAGAGTTAATCCACAATAACTGTCAACGTTGCGCAATGACATGTCACATATGATTATTAAAAGTCACCCCATAACGATACGAATATTACGCCGACCATGCAATATTTTACACGGACACTCGCATTGATGTCATTCTCGCGAGAAGAGGATTGTCAGTCATAACGAGATAATCGAGGATCATTCTATTTCTGGTTTCGGCAGCAGTTACTACGAAACGAATGCATCCGCGAGCGTCCGTGAAATTGTCGTTATATACATAATACCCTTGATCGATTAGCAGAATTTCAAACAATATACGCCGACGTATACACGTACCCCGCGTGTGAGCTTCATCGATTAAATCGGAAGCGCGTCACCGGCTATCGATTTCAAAACTCCAATATCGTATAACTCCGGCTCATCCGGCGCTTCTCTCTGCCTCTATCTATCTATCTCTCTCTTCCTCCATCTCTCTCGTCAGTTGTGTCCATCTCCGTTCACATTACGTTTCCATGCCTCGCATTTCTCTCCTTCCCCGCGAGGTACAGAGCTGTCTCTCTTGCGGGCGAGAATGAACGGCCGCCATTTCGCGGCGATGTTGCTGGTGCCCGAGTTGAAACGAGAGCGAGACGCCGAGCGTCGCTCTCCGAAGAAGGATGGAGAGCTGACGGATGAGGAAGAGAGACGGGGAGAGAGAGAGAGCAAGGAAAAGAGGGAGAGAGAAAGAGACATTGACCAGGAGGAACGGGGAATTTAAACGCCAAATTCAGGACTGAACCACCACCCATTTTCTCCCTCCTGTCCCTCTTGAGCTCCCGCGCTACCCTCTCGTCGAGTTTTACGTCACTCGATATATGCACGCGAGTTTATGCCGGCGAGCCGGTAATTCCGGCACGGGGCAAGAGTTTCACGTGAGCCACCCTTCCGGATCGAGGGGACGAATCGGAGGGGAAAACGAGAGATGGAAGACAGCGCGATACCAGAAAGAGACAGAGAGGGAGAGAGAGAGGAGATGACGGTGGCGAGAAGGCGCGAGATATCCGCCTTAGGAATTTCTGAAACGTCACTCGCGCGCGTAACTCGGCGGCCGTTTCGAAGGAAATTTAAGTTTCATGGGATCGAGGTGGTACCTGACTGCGAGCGAGCTGGTATACGTAAACGGTCGTTCGTATGCACGCCGAACGAGCAGACGGATGGTGCACGGGAGCGTGTAGGCGGCGATACATATATGAGCGATATGTCCCTAGATAGGCGAGAGAGTCGGAGCCCGGTATACGTCAGGACCCACGAATAAACCGGGGTTCGCGCGCCGTCGAGATACGACACGGTTATTAAAAATGAGTGGCCGCAGTCGGACGGACCGCGCAAAAATTGCGCGCGCGCGCTCTATTTAAATAACGCTGCTCTACTTGGAATCTACTCGTGCCGAGACAAAACGCGTTCAGCTGTACCTCTCGGCCAGGTCGGGCAGTCCCGGTCGACGAGAGAGGGAGAACAAATAGTCGATCTACGAAAATAAGGATGGGCGAGAATGCAAGCGGCAAAGTGGATGCGCTCTCTCGTTTGTATTTTGCGTCGCGCAGGTCTCTTGCGAACGAGGAAATTACGATCTCCATTCTAGGCGGCGTCGCGACGCTGAAATTGCGTCTTAAGAGTAAGTTGTCAGGGCGGTTCTAATTTCTACTGCTGCGAAATTATTTCTCCTTCGCGCGTCGCTTCGACGAATAACGTGGGTCATTGATCATCAAACTCGAATGTGATAGAAAAGCAACATAAAGATAAAATCATACAGAACGTGACAACACAAATAAGAACTAATAACGCAGTTCCGCGATTGTAATAATGGAAAATTTCTGTATCTTACCTCGACAAATTGCTCGGTGTTCGGGGAAGTAAAGCAGTCCATGCGACAGCAGGATTAAGACACCAAAAAGTCAGATGCACAAAGTAATGACTGTCATTCTCACACGATGATAAAAACCGTACAACCCGATAAAAATTGAAACGTAACGTTACACAAATCCTTTCACTCGCGATCGTCGAGGGACGCGGTCGGAATTAAAATACAATGAACAAAACTGCCGTCGTTCGACAACGGCAAATTAGTTGCCACGTTGCAGTTACCGGTAGAAGGAACACGCGCGCGACGGCCGTGTAAACAAATGTTATGCAAAATTGTTTGTCGACGCGGAGTAATGCCGCGGTGGCGGAAAAGAACAAGGATATGGAGGAGGGAGGAAAACGGCAATATGCATGGACAATTCTCAATCGCGCTGGTCCGCGGTATGTATGGTTTGTCCGGCGAATGATTTCCCCGATACACGCGCGTCTCGCGATTCAACGAGAAAAAAAAAGCGAAGCCACTCCGTCCGCTAATAAAACTTTCAATTGCGTTTCTCTCGCGAAAAATGCGATAATTTTCATACGGGCCAATACCCCCGTCATCTTCGCTCGCGGCCAACTCGTTGGTAATTACACGCGCTTACCGCTCGCGACGCGAAAAAAAAGAAGATATGAAGAGAAGAGAAAAAAAGAGAGGGGAAAAAATGTCGCGCCGCGCTGAAAAGTCTGTCGCAAAAGCGAGCTCATAGCGTAACTTTTAATTACATTTATCTGCCGGAGATGACGCGTCCCGGCCCTTTTTATCCCGCGGTTACTCTCCCGTCCGAGCTTGAGAGCACGTCAACACTCAATTACAGTGATACACGCGCGTCTCTTCTTTCTTTCTGTCTATCGCGGATCTTTCGCACGTGTAACGCACCATTTGAAAGCCGTGCATTATTTTACGTAGAAATATCTCAGAGAAATCGCGTGCATATTAAGTCACGTTTGAAATCATTCTATAGATATCTTCGAAATACGTAAACTTAATTTCTAAAAATCTCCAAGTTCAGGAATATATATTTCAGTCCCTGCACGTTTAAATCACGACGGGATTACATTTCTGGGCAAATAATTTTAATCGGATGGTAAACGAGAGCCATGAGTAAAAAATTAGTAAAAGTAAATAAGCGCATTCATTCCTCTCTTTCCCTTTTTTCGATTTTATGTGTTCCGATCCTCAGATTCCTCAGGGCATTTAATCAAGTAGTATTCTCGAGTGACTAATTGGCAGTCTCAACTCACACGCGCGTACGTGATGGAGTAGCACGGATGAACGTGAAAGAGGAAACGGGAATGACAGCGGAGGGAAGGAAGACCCCTCGTGCGCGTAGAACACGTCTGTTCGCGGTCTCATTATTACGTTTCGCGGTTGTTCGTGCTGGTACGGCTACCGACAAAACATCGATGCTCGACATAATGCGCTCGCGAGCACGCGCGAGCACGCGCGAGTACTTACACGCCCGCACCGCGGCCGCGGAAATTGGTCTGTCAATGTCGCCGCCCTTTTGAACGTCGACAAAACGTCGACTGGCCTGCCGGGGTTAAACGTCGCTTTGGTTGCGCGATCCGAATGTTCTATTCGGCAATTTCGGCGACTTGGAAAGCTTTTGTCATCGAGGACCGATTCGCCTGCCAATTTATCTGATCTCAATGATACGCGCGTTCCGAGAGCTCGCCGTTACGTGTTATTTATCTCCCACCTCGTATATATATGTATATTCTCACGCGTAAATATCCCGAATTCAAACGATTAAAGCACCAAAAATTTGTCAGAAATTCCAGCGTGTACGCATGTATGCATTGAACGGTTGTTCAGATTAAACGATAATTATCATTTATACTGAGAAATCGGCAGGATGTGAATCGATCAGACAAATAAAATCGAGAGCTTTTATTAGGCTGTTTAATCAATGAAAGAAACGATTTATTATAAGAGATATTCCGACATAAAAATCCCGCGAACGTGCGCCACGTAGCGCGTCTAAGCAATTACTCGGCTCGATCGCGACTGTTCCCCCCACTCGACCCTCCCCCCGAGGTCGAAGGCCCGCATACCAAACAATAACAAGGGTAGGTATCGAAAATACAATACGGCTAACGGAAAACGCGCCGTTACAATACCAATAATTTTCTTATATTCTCTCATCTCGATGTGTATCTTGGCATTAAGCATTTCTATCTTTTCTGCCTAATGTAGAAAACTAGTTCGTACAATAATGACCTCTTGATAATATCACGCGATGTAATTGCGGAATACGAAAAGGTGTACGTAACAGTTTTAAAACGTTATTTCGCTTTTTTAAATTAAACGAATAGTATTCGTGCGTACGAAAAAAACTTTAGAATTAATGATAATGAAACAATCTCGAGGGAAATTAATAAATAGAGCGGCCGCAGCGCCCGCACGTCTGGCGTTGTCGGCCGTTGAAATTTTGAACAAGCGACTTATTGCGTGCTCGCTCGTTATGGAATATCGAAGGCACAGTGCTCAATTCTAAGAAGCGTCATAAGCGGATTCGGCGCGCGCCAGAATGGAAAGAGAGAAAATGAAATTTCCGACTGCATCGACCTCGCTCTTCGAACGGCTAGCTGGGGGATGAGAAAGTGGAATACGCTTCGAGAGGATAAATATCAAGAATTATACGCCACAAAAAAAAACGTGCGTTTTTAATATATCTCTAAACAAATATAATTTTGCGAGGTAAATTTCTCTATTCACTTCCACTTAAAATAAAATTCCGATCACGAAGAATGCACCGCGTATTATTTTCGATCGATCGTGTCTCTAAGGAAGGAAGTATAAAAATTATTGTGGATGAGTATATATTTGTACAATTTATCTTTGCGCTGTCTCACTAAGAATATTTTTTAGTTTAATAATACAGCACGTCTAAAATAGCATTATACTGAAGATAGAGAAGCATAGTAATACTCAATGTGGATTTAATCATATTTCAACGATTGAAATGTGTTACAATCGCAAATTAAACGATGTAATATTAAAACATTAAAATTACTACATACCGTTATTCGCACGCAACTTTATTACTTGTTCGTTCAATGGACCGATTGAGTGAACGCTAAAGGCGGTTCGACCGTGACGGAAAAAAATCGGAATTTCTTTTCTCGCGACCATGAAGTGTAGTAACAGAAATCAGGTGCGAATTAGCAGCAACAATGACGAATGGAGTCGAGTGGTGGCGATTAAAATTCCACCCGCGAGAAAATCGTGTGAAGCGCGGAAATTGTGCGCGTGGTTACCGTGAAAAGGTCCCTCGCGCGTATCATTAAGACCTTTTCACTCGCTCTAATTTCCCGCCATTCTACCGAGCTCGCCAACGCAGACGCAAAACCCGGAGATGGAGTCTGGAGATGAGTCTCTGACCGGAATAAACATCACACTTCGGGAATGGACTTTCTACCATCTTCGCGCGTGCCTTTTTTTCACTGAGATTTTGTGGGTCAGTATTACTTTGACCGCGATGCTACATGTGTGAGTCTCGAAACATCATGAAAGCGGGATCATTGGCAAAGATTTCTTTCGGCAAAATGTGCAACTCGTAATAACCCTTTCATCCTTAAATTCTCATTAGCACTAAAAAAAACATGTGCGTCAAGAATAAACATTAAAGATAAAAAAGAGGCACGTACAATTGCGTTAATAATCTAGTTTTCGACTCATTTGCATTAAATACACATATTGCATTAAATTAAAATAAATTTCTAATATGATTAATTGTTCAAAAGCAAATAATCGCAACGAGAACATTAACGAGAACAGGATGATCGCGAGGCGCTGGCCGTCATGCGGCTGCGATTTTTCAATGAAATTCGACGAAATTCAACGAAATTCGACGCATCGGCGATTATATAACGCGATCCGCTTCCAGCGAGACTCATGTAAATTTCAGGAAGATTGCCGAGCGAATATTTCGTGCGATGGTGCCGACGCGAGAAAATCCGGTCGTCGCCGGATAATTCGCTGATGGCTAATGGCCATCCAACCGGAGCGGTGCACGTGCAACGCGAATTTAATTCGGTGTACCTGCATATTGCCGTGGCGGGCGATAACACATCTATATAGGCCGCTATCCTGAAGAGCGAGGTAGTCTCATGCAGAAACAGAAATAAATTAATAAACAGCAGTCTATTTCCCATCGCGGAAATGACGGATTCGAATACGCGTCGAACGTGACGCCACAGTAAAGCGTATTAATTATATTTCGATAATTCATCTCGCATCGAACGACTTGATCTCTAAAGCCGTATACAATGGGAAATCTATGTATGTATCAATGTATGAAAACAATAATGTCGATGCAAGTTTATAGAAAAAAAATCTATTCTCAAAAATATTCTTCCTCATCCAATAATCAACTCTCTTAAAAAATAATATAAATTTTTAGCCATTATATATCCGTTTGCTTTAATTAGAACACATTACGACAGTCAAAATGTCAGCGGTTATATTATATGTCTCAAAATACATATGTAAAATGGAAGTAATTTTTCGAGAGAAAAATACGTAATAAATGGCCAACTTGATATACATGCAATCTGTTTATACCTCATCTAACGCAGCGCACAATATGCGCAGTGCACAATATTTGTCATCAAACATGGTACAAGTGAAGTAAACAGATAAATGAACATGAGGAATAATTGCGCGATCAAATGCATACTCGGTTATTAAATGATATTTAGTCGCCGATTGAAGTGCCGTAGATTTCGTTATCGTTTTTGGAACGATGCTTATATTATATTGCTTATACAGAGTGTTCCGGGAAGTTCCGCGGCACCAGCGCGACGGAAAATATATTTCTCCCGTATAATTCGCATTGTATCATTTTCCCTCTCACGAATGCACCTCTTTTAAATATTCCCAGGGCAGAACTCAAGCGCGGTACACACTATTTTGGAAAACCCCCGACCGTATATAACCCGACGTTTCGCAAAACTTTTCCCGGTCGTGAAGCGGCTCCGCGCCGCTGAAAATACTCGCGACAGTTTCGCGCGAGTATTCTTTTTATTATGAAAAGATGGAAAGCGAGTCCCGCTGGAAAAATAAAGAGCGGTCCCACGCTCCCGCGCGAAAAAACCGTTCCGCGTGAGAATACCGATCGTTATCTCGTGCAGAAAATTCAGGAGTCACGCGAAATTAGGATGAATTCAATTAAAGCCCCGCCCGTCCAGAGAGAAAATTCGATAAAAATGCGGACAACGTCTTCGCCATTGTCAGCCGAATTAGATTGCATCCGGTTCGTCAGAGAAGTCGATAGATATATATTTTGAAAGCGCGATCTTTTAGTTTTGCGCGACCCATTTCAAAAGAACGTATTGAGAGCTGTAACGTATCGTTCAGGATATGCGCGCGGTTTGTCAAACTTCACACTCCGAGTAGAAAGTGATGGACTCGGTTGCTGATTACGTGATGGACGTACATTGGACTCGCGAGTAGCCTTGGAACCGAAATAATTGGAACTCGAGTGCCCGTGAAAGCAGTGCGAGATATGAATATATAATAAACGCAATTGTCGCTTTTTTTTAGAAAATGCGAAATATTAGTTCGGCAGTATCTTGATGTGTAAGTCTGGACGGCGCACTTTCTAAAGAAATTTTAAATGCAATGCAAAGACAGACACTTTAAGCATTAATTGAACAATTAAGTAAATGATTTAACTTAAAAATACAGATTGTTTTTTAATAAAAAAATATCCGGAATTACAGCTCTTAAAATAATATAAAAAAATAATGCTTGTTAATTCGTTGTAGCACATTTTTGTCGCAGTATATTTACGACGATAAATTGATAAATCTGCAGGGCGTTCGCGCAGATGTAAAAAAGAAGGAACGTGGAAAGTCAGGTATGATTTGGATCGCATCCAAACGTAATCGGAACTGTCGGTTCTACTGTGCGCGAAAGTATCGTATGCAGGAAGTTTTGAACGGTCGTTTTGTCATGCCCGAGTTCATATCGGAGGAACGTTACGATGAACGAGAAACGCGGATGACGCTTCGCTCCTGTATGATGTTATAAATACGCGTTCGCGACGAAATGCACGCTGAATTGTTCGAGATATTACCGTTAATTTGTAAACATTTGGATCTCCAATTAAGTCGCAATGGTCTAGAATATTTCAATATAAATCCAGCGCAAGAGTAAAAGTAAAATAAACCGGTCAAAGTATATATTAGAGAATACCAATGTGTTATAGTGTCTTGAGATAACAATTAGGATAAGCTAGACCTGTTTTGACGCCTGAGGCAATCGCCTGTCTGCTTGGATCGTAATTTGATCTTGAACTTGAAGCAACTATATGCCCCCACGCGTGGACTGGAGTCACCTTGCACATATCGACACTATATTACTCGATTGATTAAACAATTGAGTAGAAGTTAAAGTTCATGTATGTATACATTTTTAATTAAATTCAAAGTATTTTCCATACGTTTATGTATATTATAAAAAGTATGTATATATGTAAAATATGTAGTCTAGAAAGAAATATAAGTTATATACCTAGCGACGATCTAAACGGTTAAAAGAGATAAGAAGAAAGTAATTTTTCTAGCGGTAATAAAGACGGTGCAATAAAGCACGCTGCGATGCGCGCGATGAATTGATTATGAATGTATTTTATAAAATTATAAATGCTAACGAGAGAATACTTGATTAACGCACGAAGGAAAGAATGAAGTTTCGCGCTCGGGCTGGCGCTCAATTCGTTATTGTCTTTCTAAACGAGAGAGCACTCGGCGACATGGACCAAATTAACGGTGCGCGGTTAGGTATGTTAAGCGAAAGGGGGAAGGAACCTCGATATACAACGTCGTGTCTTTTGTGAAACGTCGGAGAAAGTCGGTAAACCGTTTTCCTCGCGCGGAATCGCGAAGACGGTGGAAACGACGGAGCGACGGAGCACAACGGAGGTTAAAATTTGATGCAACCTCGCCTAGGGTTACACGTGGGAAGCCGTGCCGCTCGAAACAAAAGCGGCGTGACGTAAGCAATTGCGAGCGCGTGCCGTTCCGACCTCGCCTTCTCCGCGGAGATACATTGTACCGTGATAATGAAAGCGAACTGTAACATAAGCGTGCAACAGTTGTACAAAAATAGAAATGCCAAAGTGCGCAAGAGTAACGATAGTTTATCCCTAAAGCTGCATGTGTCGTCGAAATCTCGGTTATATTTTTTTCTAAATAAATTTTGTGCAATTCTGTTTTATCGTATAAATAAAAATGATCAGATTATCAGAGAGACCAAGAAAGACTGGGATTTTATTTCTGTAAAATGCGTTTTGAGATTCAATATTTTTTCTAATGAATGCTTGGTGAAAAGTTTCGATAGTACTATGAAATACGATGAAATACGGAAAACTAGTATTTAGATGTAAATGTCTATGCATTTGCATGTTCGACTTGTTTTCGAGCTAACTTTCTTAGTTTGTCAGACATGTTTTGATACTTTAGTCCGTATATCTTTCTACGAGACATCTCGCTATCTTGAAGTGAAATTTATTTAATCGAGTACTCAATATCGATATCAGATGCAATTAATAACAATATTGCCCCCCCCCCCAAAATACGTCAATAAAAATGCATACACTTTAGATAAAACGAATCGCTTTCAAACATAAATATGCATATCCCGTTTCTACAAGTGTTGCTCTAAATGAGCTTCTCTCTGTTTTTCTCTTCGCAGCGTACTTAAGCTTCGAATTTCATCGCGCGAAACGTACGCGATAATGGGTTAAGTATAGCGGCATGTAAACCGAGACTTTCGTAATGCAAGATCCCGCGCGCGTTGCATCGTGGCATTCGTCGTTCATGTCCTTTTGTCGAGGCGACTGGGTCGCCCCCGACAAACTGGTAAACTGGCAAGTTCCAAGTGTCGCCGGGAGACCGTGGCTCGTTGCTTTCTCCGTCCTTCTCCGGCCGCCCGCGCTGGCATTTCGAAAGAGCTCGAAGTCGCGGAACAATGAGACCTGATATCGCTCGGTTCAACTACGTACCTCTCTTCTACCTCGCCACCGTCAACGACGACGAGAACGACGTCGTGCCACCACGTCGACATCGCCCGTGTTATTGTGCGCACGTCGGGGACGGCTTACCTAACGGCGTACAATTATCGTCCCTGAAAAACTCACCCCGCCAGACGGTCTCCTTTTTTCTCACCTCCCGCTCTTTTCTCTCGGTTTATGGAATCAACGTTTTAGCGCTCGCGGCCGCTCAGGATGTAATTAATCCTCGGCGCGTTAGCCGCTGAAAATGAGGATAGACGTTTATGCGTAAACTTGCGCACTTTCTTATAACGCCATGACGGATGGAATCTCGCATTTATCTGCGCAATGTAAAAACGCGACGGAATGCAGATCCGCGGACTGTCCTATGTGTCTAGTGTTTTAGATTGGTATATTTTCTTACGTTCGCCGCGTGGACGTGCGACGGCAATACTTTCACGACAACGTAGCGAAAACCACCGAAATTCCAACAAATTATATAAAAGGCCGCCTTAATTGTTCCAGTGTGCTCGTTATGCGAAAGCGAGACGATTTCTGCGACTGCGGGAATGCCGAAGCTACACCGCAAATTGACTCTTTCGAAGGGAACTGAAATTCTGTCGGGCAAAACGACCACGCCCGACCACGCTCGTGATTTTTATGCTTTCGTTACGAATGGAAATTTTTGTTTAATTTTACCAGAGGGCCGCACCTGAAAAAATAGCGCTGATAACGGTCGCATCAGAGATCAGAGTAGCCGCGGCCAGTAATTGTCAACCGCGGGACTGCGGACGCGTATTTGTTGTCCGTTTCCTCCGAGGAAACGTTTTGCCCGCTTTTCATCCTCGTTTTTCCCATTTCCCGACTAATTTTCGCGCCGCCCACGCGATTACGTCATGCGCCGGTAGGAAGTCTTCGCCGAGCGCTACCGTATCAAGATCATGCATTCGCGAAACGGCCATTTACGATGGGACATTTTCCGCATCGGTTTCAATGATCTGGCGTGAAAGAATGGGGCTGCTTTCTACGCAGAAAGTCTAATTATTGCATTTAGAATACGAGCTCCCTCACCTCTCTCTCTCTCTCTCTCTCTCTTTCTCTTAAATCTCTCCTACACACTTGTTCTCTACGCTCGTGATTTTTTGCTAGATACGATGTTGCCAAGATTTAAACGCCCGAAGGCTCGAAAGCGTAAGAATAATCTTCGCCGCTTATCTTTAAACGTTAACGATCTGAAGATCGGATTGTTCAATTCACTCACTTAGCACTTTGTGAATTGAAAGAGCCCCCCGCGATGCTCCACTTTTCTCGATAATCGCGCAAATAATTGTAATCGGTCTAATGGAAAGCCGGGGCAGCTTGTGAACCGCCTAAAAAGTTCCCTCGGAAAGTAATCAGCTTAATCAGACACAGACAATTACGTGTAATTATACCGGGCGCCACGCAATTTCTCCTTTCGATCTACTCGCAACGCTTCTTTACGAGGTAACGCGCTTAATGCTCGCGAGAGTTTACGCGGGCGATAAAACCGAAGTTGACGGCGCAGGAACGCAGGCTCATTGTCAGACTAGAAGAAGAGACAGCCTCGCGGCGCTCGTGCGTCGGACGTTATCTTAATATTTCGCGCGAAAGGCAATGAAACTTAAACGATCGTAGTTTCTCGTACTCTCGTACTGCGTTACGCGTCCTTTACGAGAGACAGCAACGAGAATTTCGTTCCTTTATAAGCACGCCACTTATATACGTGCCTTTCTCCGATAAAATGTGCGCGGACGGACATTAAATCTTGCACGTTTAGCGTAATTAGTATTTGCTCGTTCAAACTTTACTTAGCTGTCAGCTGATCGGCGTGTTTCACTGATCAATCTCAGTCAAGTACGGACGATCAAGATTTAGGAAGATAAGTTACTAACAAAACTTATACAAGTTCTAGAAATTAAACAAATTAAGCACGTCTGAAACCTGTCCCATTTTTACGATTAACAATGATAAATTTAATGATATCAGATACTAAATTGTAATATTAATTTCATCTGTTAAAATAAACATATGTGAGGCAGAAGACCGCAAAAAATGACATTGGTCGCTCACCCTACTTTCCCCAAAATGCGTCAATTAATCGCGATCATTTTCGAGACTTCGAAGCGTATCCAGTTCCCAACACTCTCGCTGAGAATCCTTTGGCCGTGAGCGTGCAACGCGGGGCCGCTGTCTTTCTTCCCACCATGGCGAAAGGCGACCGCGGCAGCGGCAGCGGCGGGCCAAAGCAAGAGTCAACGTACGTACGCTCGGTTCCGCTCCGCGACGGCGAGGATACTACCGACAGTGTGCCATCGAAAGGAGTCAGTTTCCGCGTGGTCTCCGGCGCGTCGGTCACGCCAGGTGTTGTTTCTCTACCTGCCCGCTCCGCGTGTCCTCCACTCACGGTGAGCACGCACGTAACACCGTGGAGATGCGCTCGACGCTCCGCAATGTTCATCGCGCCCAAGTCGCGCTACTCTCGCTGGGTGAGTACGAGATGCGGATGCGAAACTCTCGCGATACGATGCTCAGCGGATTAGTTGTAGGAAGTTATGCGCGGGCCAAATCGGCGAATTCACGCTCCGGTGGGCGCACCGAAGACGGCGAAGACGTGAGACGCGAAAGTCTAGCTATTGACGCGCGAACTTGACCATTGTCTCGAGAAGAAAAGATACGATTGGATAGCTACGATGTTGTATGATTGACATAAATGTTCGCGCGATACTGTAGCGTGACGGAAATGTAATACTGTTCGGCATTGAAACATCGGCGTGACGCTTGGCTGCTCAAAAATCTAAGTAATCGCCGTAATCGGTGTTACAAATAATGAACGTAATATATATAAATCAAATAAAATAATAGATTCATGGACGTTACTTAAGATTGTAACGTTGTGTGATTAAAAATGTAACTTATAAATAATAAAATTGAATAATTATCAGAGATCACAGAAAGATTATTTTGAATATCAAATCGAGGGATAATCTTGGTCTATTTTCGGTATTGCAATCAACTCGAGAACATCATTGAGATGCATCCTCGATGCTAAGTACATGATCGCTCGGTGTAGAGGATTGTATACCACGTAAACACGCGTTCACTGACACGTGCCGAGGTCCCCGGGGAATCTGTCGAGAATCGAGGGCAACTGGTTAGCACCAGCCGTCGTCTATATATCCGTTTCCACGGAACTCGGAGTTGCCGTAAACCCGGCTGGAATCGTATCTCCGGCTGACGTCAGGCGTCGTCCTAGCCGTCGGCGCCGACGTCGACGCCGTCGCCGACGCCAATGTTGACGCGGACCAACAGCAGCGTCGGAACACCACGGGGAAATCAAGCGTTCTCCGCTTTTATTTGCATAAAATAATGGGACTGACCGCGTCACGTTCGAAACGTCGGCCTCGCAGATTTTCCCTGCGAGTTTCATTATTCCCCGGCACATCTGCCGCTCCTCCCGGCCCGAGACCGCGCGATGGTACTTCGATTCCGCGTTCGGCAACAACAGGCGGCAGTCATTAAGCCGGATGCAAATGGGATAGAGCACGCGTAAGGAAATTCCCAGCGCAAATTCTTTCTCTTGTCGCGTGTCGCGAGTAGAATCGCAAGTGCGCGGAGAAGCTGAATGCCTAGAAAGAGAATGCAATTGCGAGAGAAGGATTAAAGGATGTCAAATCTATCAAATATAAATATATCTGTCTTCGTTCGCGTGCACCGGTGTAAATGTAAAACTCGCGTGAAATAAAGGTATAAATTTGCGGCTGTGGGGAAAAAGGACAATATGAACTTCGAAAGTTCCAAAGACGCTTGTGGATAACTACCATATTCTGTACATGAGAGATAAGTGGCTCACGGCCGTGTTTTTTCGCTCATTATTTACGCAATCGCGCTAATTTCACGTGAACCCTTTCTATTCTTTTTTTTTTTCGCTCCAAGCGCGACGTCTCACGAAATCCATGGCGGTTGAATAGTGGTGGCACCGCGCCGCGAAATGGGATTATGTCGAATTCGTGGTAAAGCCCGACAGTGCAAACTAATTCGTCGCTCGGGTATTTTTAATTCGCGGGCAGGCGTACGCGCGGATCGGCGAAAAAAACCGCTTTTGCCAGCGATTGTAACCGTCGAACGTAACCGTACGTGCGCCTGTACAAACATCATCGGACCGATGGTTCGGAATCCCGGCCGCCGCTATCATCCGGCTGCTATCCCAACCCAGAGCGCGGCACTTAATCCCGGCAAATATAGACAGAATTCCGCAGCATTGTTGCGCATACGACGAGCAGATTTGAATATTACCGTTGCGCACGCATCACGCTAATCGCTCCCTGTCGCTCGGCTATACTACGATTAATTATCGGCTGAGCGCGTAATCCAGCTCGCACGCGAGTGAAACTTGGGACGAAATCAATTTTCGTCGGATTCAAATCCTAAAAGCGTTATCTGGCGATTGTCAACGCGTGCTCCCGATCGGATCATCGTGTAAATCCAACGAAATATTAACACTACGCTAACGCCGAAGAGATGAAACTTGGATCTTAATATAACGGATAAATCTAACATTTAGTGTAAAATCTAAAATAGCTTAAGTTCCATAAATTAGTTGGTCCAAAAGTTCCGGTACGAATAAATGTGAAAGATAAATCCTGCTCCGATGTGAATAGTATATCTTGGAGTAACTACAAATTAAGTGAAGGAGGTACGAAGCTGCTAGCTCTGACAGTTAATTCTGGAAACTCGCCAGAGTCCCAGATATAAATCCACAAATGGACGACCAAAATCGAGGAGCTGAAATATTTACGCGGAAGTTTAGACGGAGGATTACGTAAACAGTAGAATTAGCGGATCTTCGAATCATTCATCGCGTCCTTCGGTCTTCGAAATGTGAATTTATATGCCAATTTTAAATCCTATAATGTAGGTTAATGCGAATAGCAAAATCTTTCTGAATCCCGCGTTGCACGCTACCCTTCGACCAGCGACGTATGTATCCTTTGCAGGAATCAAACGTCGACGGAGTGCAGACGGCGGATCACCGATGAATTTTTCAACGTGCTTAAACCAGAAATCCCCCTGCTCGTCGAGCACAGAGTCGGTCGTGATGTGGTATCAGCGTCGATATCGATGCGCTCGGGCGTATCCATTAAATCGGTCGATATACCGATGGTATTGTAAATACGATACGTGAGCCAAAGATCCTTACGACCGCTCGTACGGCAAACGCTGACAAAGGTCTTCAGAAAACTCCTCCGCGAGTCCCTCCTACTCTCCCCCCGCGTTTCTTTCCGACTTCGCCGTAGGAAAGACCAGCCCTCACACACACATGCACACACACACACACGTCCACACGAACGTCTCTCCCGATCGTGAAACTCCGCGACGGTGTTTCATCGTGTTACGTGCTGGCTTCGGACGTTTTTCTTCTTACAACGGAATCGGTTTTCGCCGACGAGGCGATCGTAAAATTTAACGACGTTAATTCGGGGCCCGCCGGAATCTCGTCGCGAAACAACCGAGCAGGAGTGAAATCGAACCTCCTAATTCGTCAAGGTTTTAAAATGTTATTGAGTATCCTAAATAAAATATTATTCACAAACATGACTTTATAATAAAAGAAAAAAATTAATATTCTTTACGCTAGATTAAGATTTTTAGATCCCAAGCGCCATGACGATCATATTGCAAAAATCGAAAAAGCAAGTTGAGATATACGCAAACAACCGTACGCGATCCTTCCAACTCGTCGTTTGACGACGCGGTCCAAGACTCCCAACCAATACAAACATACAGACATGGCTTTCGCACTCCCGGTTATACCCGGAACAAACTGAAGAGATTCGGACGAGAGACGAATCGCGCGAAAGTTTATTAACTGCAACGGGGCTGCGGCTTGTCGCGCGCGACAAGTAAGTAATTTGTATTCGCAACAAGTTTCTCACGTCGGTAACGAAATATCGGGGCACACGCACGTATATCGCGGCTTTCCGCCGCGGACTCGACAAATTTACTTGCGCTCGTCGAATCACGCTGGAATGCGTTAACGATGAATAAAAGAACCGGAACACGATGAGAAAAAAGTAGAAAGGAAAGGGTGCCAAAGGCAGGCGGGTCTCTCGCTCGACGAAACGCATCGTCGCGTCGCGTCGCGTCGTGCCGCAGCGTCGCGTGCGATTTGTACTACGCCAAGACAAAAGACGGCACGCGATATCTCAGGCATCGCGATAAAACATGCCGTCACGCCAATTTCGCTCGCGTGTCGGCAACGGGACGTGGAACACACGGGAAACCCGAGCGTGCGTCCTCATGCATACGTGGGAAATCCTCGTTAACGCGGTATGATCGTTGCGTCGCAATAATTTTCATGCGTTCCGTGATTCTTATTTTTACTTTCGACCGCGAGCACGATATATTCTCCTGTCCCTTATAAGATTTATAAACCGATTATTCTGTCCTCATCAATCTCACCGAATTGCCGCAATCGGGCAATTGCTTTGAGAAAAAAAATGGAGCGATGTACTCCGACATTTAATTGATAATATAATGCGGGAATTGTGCTTTCTATCGGTTGGTATATATGCGAATTTTTAACAATACCTCATTCCTTCGATTGCTTTTGTATTTCTCGGAGTCTATTTTGACGTTTCACAAGCGAGGCTCCGAGCGTGGAAAACATCGCGAGCTGACGGCTCGACAGAATAACAAGCATAATGTACTGGAACGGAAGTACGTGTAAAGGCGACGTGTTCGGCGAAGATCGAAATAGCGCGACTCGCCGGAGGTTTTTCCTTCCTATTGCCAGAGCAGTTTGCGTTTCCGTGCATATAAGGTTTCGCGTAGCAATCGCGGGACGTGTTATTATCCGTACACAAGCTCGCTTCTCTCGCGCGCGAGTTTACCGCACACGTTTCGCGACGCCGGGAGAGACGTCTCCTTCAGCGAACCGCATTTTCTGCATGGCAACGCGCTCACGCGCGTTGCAATTTCTATTCCCTGCATTTTATTTCTGTTTCTCCAATTCTTCGCCCTCCGCCTTCGCTCGCGACCTCCACATCCTCCCTCTTTCCCCCCCACGCGATTCCTCGCGGCGTGGTCTCTGTGTGTGCGTTGGTGATTTGTAACGTAAACTGATACTCTCGGCTGCTTTCACCTGCCCGACGACTTCGAGTAACACGGTAATACAACCCGCCGTTGATACCTGTTGTAATTAATGCAACCCAATTTGCCATTACGCCTTTTCTGTTACGTTACGGCATTAACGGGCAAAATTTACATAACGCCGGTGCAGGAAAGGAATCGTACGAGCGCAGCAACGTGTGAAGAACGACGCGCGTTCGTTCAATAAAATCTGATATTTCTTTCTCTCTCTTAGATCTTTCTCTTTTTCCGAAATCGGTTTCATATATTTAATAGAAATTCTCCCCGGTTTCCCCGACGCGGTAGAATGAAAGCAGATAGAGACGCAAGGGTGAAGAGAGGGATACGGGGGAACGGGCAACGGTGCGCATTCGATAATACAATTTATGATCGCGGACGATAGCGTATAAATTTTTATGATGATCAGGTAGCAGCAGCGTTTGATATAGCCATACGCGACCCGATCCATCCAGGATGCTCGCCGCCAGTACACAATCGCGTGCGAAGGGCGACATTGGCGATGGACGTGGCTTGAATCGATCGAACAATCTCTTTATGGCCTATGCGGCCTCGTATAGAGTGATGTTACGTCGGCTTAATCACTCGCGGACTAGGCGCGAAAATTAAATTTAACACGATGTCGGTCGAGTTACCCAACGTCTCTCATAGAGTTTGGTTGGTTTAGTTTTGTCGAGAGAGTATCTCTTGGAAAACGTACTTTGACTTTGGAAAACTGCACACAAACCCGAGTGAAACCTAGTCAACACTGGAAAGGGTTAAAATCTCCTGTATCACTATGTTGCTTATCGGCAGTTCGGAAATGTATAGGCTCATAGATCTATAAACTAGTGTGAAATCTTCAGATCATTGTTGCGCAAGGATTAAACGGATAAAACAGTCAAGAGAAAACAATCCACCATGCTCGCATTCCCACGCCGACCGAGCGCGAGCCAAACCGCGCGGAAGTGGCTTTCCTGCATGCAAATTTCGTGCATTCCTGTTTCACCGAAATTACGTTTCTCTTACAACTTCCTACAGGAAGTATTAGCTGATTGAGGAATCTGCTCGCGCGCGGCACACGGCAGCCGGTAGGTACGTCCGGTTCGCGATCAGGGCCCGTTGCGCGCTCGTTAATAAATAGAATTCCTGGACGGCGTACGATCGATAGCTATAAAGGTGGAAATCGGGAACGATAGTTATCGACGGGCGCTTTCCAGGCCGCGGAAACATTGCCGCGCTATTAGTCAACGGTAAAACGGCCGACCGGTCGCGATCATAAAAATCATTGTCAGTGTGAACGTAATATATTACACCGCAAACGTACGGTGAAACGATCGTCATCGTTTCAATAGATTTATCTTTAAACGATCGTCATCGTTCCAACAGATTTATCTTTAAGCGCTCGTCATAATATACCTCTGTCCAATTTATGGATAATCAGAAAAAGAGTGCAAATATACATATTTTGTTATTCCCCTTTCATGTCAAATTAATTAACCTCGCAAATCTACACACAACATCTGTAGTACGTACATTATTGCTGTCTAGACGGCGTTTTATTCGAGAATAAATGGTTTTGACTTTTATCTGAATGATATTTCAATCTTTAGAGCTTATCTCGCTTTCGGAATGACCGATTCAATTACTACGCGAAAGGATTATTTACGCCTGACGCGAGATCGGCGCTCATTCGAAAGTTAAAGCTCGATGATCCGAAGTGTCAGCGGCGTTCCTGCCAGTCATCGACGGAGGGATTAAACTCGTTTCACCACGTGTCACAATTGATCGGTATTAATCAAGCAAGCCCCGCAGGACTGGACTGCTGCCAGTTAATTAGAAAATCACTCATGCGCTGCGACATTGCGATAACGGTTTTTTCTCTTCTCGTTCGTCCTTCCTCCTCCTCGAGCCTCGGGGAAGGACCTCCGTCGGAGCTGGGGAGGAAATCGTTGATATCATATTTATTACGACGAACGGCAAACGCGACGAGTCTCTCCGAGTATTACTCTCGACGAGCGTCGCAATAACGAGCCGTCATTCGCTGGTAAAAGCTGCACTACTTGCCGGCGTTTGTGAGAGCGCGTGATATTGATATCCGGACAAATATATTTTCCCAACATCCAAGTAACTATCAAAGTTTACTTAGTAACTCGGTGACGCGCCACTCCTTACCCGGCGTTGCTCCTTTCGCTGTCGCAGCTCCGGTATACGTCATATCCGATCCTTAATAATATTTATAGAAACTGAGGAAAAGTACCTGGGATATTTAAAAAATGTAGAGATTCGAGTGTTTTTAAGACTTAGAAAATAGGATCTGAAGAAAATTAAGGCACGTAAAAAAGCCAAAATAAGCAATTAAGAACTCTAAGATTGCGTGTTGGATTCGGAGATCTAACGGCAATATTTATGTGTCTACATAAGGGAGAAATAGATATACGTTCAAAATGTACTTTCGATTCGATCGCGTGCAACGAACGATGACGCGAATGCGCGACGCAAGAAACGAAACTGAAATGCGATAATGAGTACGTAACTCTGACGTGGCTGTATTAATAATAGATGACGATTGTCTGGTGAGTCATAAAAGCGCCATCTTGTACCGCAACACCGGTTTTAACTTCCATATTAAGATCTACTAGGATATTGAAAAAGCTGCTACGGGAAATGGCGAAAAAGCGCAGCTGTCACAACGTATAGTGACATCGCGACCGGTTTGTGAGAATTTAATCTTGATCCATCTGATTGACGCGATTACCAGTGGCGCGAGTTTGCTTTTCGCTATACCGCGTAAACCAAAGTTATGCACAATGCTTTCGAAAAATAATAGCAGAATCTTACTTTCTAACACAACATTTTTCAATTAGTATTTGCACGAAATATTCCACGGAATTTCTATTGGAAAGTAATATTTTAAAATTCCAGGTATTGTAATGAAAGCATATGTTGATTGTACTATTCGACTAGCTTGCGGTCATCAAGACATGCGAATAGAAAATCGATATCTGTAATCTATGAGAATCAAAGTTCTGGGTAATGCGATTTTGTAATCGTAACCCCGCATCAGTTCAGACAGCAGATATTAACGGGAGATAAGTAAAATACCGAGGAATCCATTAGAAAATTGCAGATAAATATGAGCAAGTTTCAGTCATTTCTAATATTTGCTGCGCGCTGTCTGATACACCATTAATATTAATTGATCTCACCGCGTCCGGCCTATTATATTATAGTAGAGTCAACGTGCACTCGCAAATATTTGTCACAATTATCTGTACATCGCCGAGGGAAAAATGGAAAAACACGTTCATGTTTTTTTTTATTCGTGTATATACCGCATTTCTGCACTCGCTTTCATCCGTGCACCTACGCCGTTGCCGCGTGTGAAAGTGCAACGAATTCCCGTGATGGATATTTGTTCCGATTTTAGGTATCGCCGAGCCATACGTTTTCCCGTCATCGGACAGCGCGCTTTTACATATCCCGACAGCTTTTGAAACATATTTATTCCGGCGGAATGTCGCGCGCGGAATACACGCGAGAGAGTGTATCTCGCCTTTTTAACTGAATTAATTAATTGCATAAAACGCACACGCTCAACGCGCACTTTGCGTACATTTTTCATTGCCCCGAATCAGAATTAATTATTCCGGAAACAATTTGAATGTGAATCGCGTGACTTTTCGGTCACTCAGCATAAATACAAATTTATACGAAATCGCGGGTGATAGTGGGATACTCATATTCGTGAAAATCACGTAGCGTGCATTAAAAGTTCGACAGCAGTCGAAAAAATAAATTAATATTTTATAGAACGTTTAGCAGGTAAACGTGCTATCCCGGCATTTCTGCATTCTGAAAGAATAAATTTCAAGCATGCGAATGAAACACCGCGTAGCATGCGGTCGCGATAAAGTATGTCATAATTATTCGCATTTTTATCTTTTTACTTCGTTGCTTCTGTCAGAATTCAAATATGGTGATACAATTTCTCTCGAGGTAAAGTTCTTGAAAATTTCTACGACCTTTTTGCGTTAAGCATAACGGGACAAACAGTTTTCCGCTTCTTACAGCCGACTTCCCTCGGCTCGACTAGTTGACGAAATTAAAGTTTACCAGAGATTCAATATAACTCCGGTGTATGTATGCGAGCGCGCGTATGTAGCCTGTCGACGCAACGCAGGTACGAGAACCAGAGGCCGGGCGCCGGGCATAATATTTCGGATAAAGGATATCGCGTGTCGTAAAGCGCGATGTAGTCGTCAAACGGTGCGACGACGTCGCAAAGCGTGGAAACGGGCGCGAAACAAGGGAGGAGGAGACCGAAGGAACGGTACAGAAAAAGAAGAATAAAAGGCGGCAGGCGGATATGACGAAGACGTGGCGGTAGCGACGGTGATGATGGCGTTCGCCGCAACGAATTCATAACTTTGTAGCGTAGAAAATTTTACCGCGGCTCGTAAAGGAGGCACGCTATATACGACGCCGGCCAATCGGCAGCGGGCAAATAGCGGCGAGGACGGGCGCGTCGTTCCGATGCAAGCGCGTATTTACGGCGAATGCGGTGCCGGCGGTGGCGGCGCGGGCGGCAGGACGATGGATCCACGATGATCGAGAGTCTGAGCCTCGATATCTCCATTCGAACGGGTTACGATCGGCCGCAACCCCCGGGGCGAAGAGACGCCGATGAATTGCGGCGAAACAATTTTCGCCTTCTTATTCGGTCGATTTGGATGAATAAACGTGGAGCCCGGGGCGAAGAGAGCGGTGATCAAAAAATCGATAGCGAGACATGTGACATGAATAAATTGTAGGAAACTGTAATATTCTCTCGAAAAGGCAACGCCGCGTTTTAGTATGATATCGAAGAGTAACGTGACGAACGAATATCACTTGTTTTACCTACAACTTTAATTTGGCTACGGAGAAATTATTCTTGAAAAAGACATTTGAAAAAGACGCTTGTCACTGGATATTCATTTTCCAAAAAAGAAATTCGTTCTAGCTATATACGTTTAAAATCGATGGAGCGACTAACATGCAAAAATAAAATGCGAATGATCTCTTTCGAGAGACAGTTTATCTGTCGCGAGAAATAAAAACGGAGAGAGAATTGAACCAAACAAATTATAAAAATTTGCAAAAACAGGTACGATACCTGTCAGCCGTTTTTACATGTGCGAGAACATCACAAAAATATAAACGTGAACATCTTCCTGGTACAGGCGACCTTCTTACTCTTCTAGAATTGCTAATGACAGCTCTAAAATCGGTTCTCGTATTTCTCGAATTTCAAAATTCAGGCATATTGATGAAAGTCAAATCTGGTTATATCATGTTCCCATGTTTGCACGTCATTCTAAAATAATATATAGCGGAGTCTTGAATTTAAATGTCCTGTTTAAATCATTTTATTCAAACCTTGAATCTTAAGTATTGCCAATAGGTCATGGTCATCAACTTACAACTGCATTTATGGGAAGTATATAACTTTAAGTACTAAATTATAGGATTTGTACAACTGGAAACTTCGTGTTTTTCGACGAATAACATACCACTTACATTCCTCGGTACCGAAATTCATGCGTTTAACCGACGGTACCGCGCAACTCTCTTGCACTTTATTTGTTCAATCCCGATCTAGCATCAGCCGCGTAAACATATTCGCGCGGGCCGTAAAATGCGGGGATATCCATGTGCCCGGTTCGACCGAGAAACGGCCGTAAAAGTCCATCGCTACTGCTCGAAATTATAGTAATCCAGTGATATACGAGGCATCCCTGTAACGATCTCTAAACGAAACCATAGACGTCCATATTGAACGCAGTGAAAACACACACTGGTGTTAGGTACGTTAATGTCCACGTCGCGCGATCGGTTTTTCAATCAACCGTCCGGCGAACCCGTTATTATATCAAAACGTCGCGCAAAACCCACGTTTGTGTTTTTACAATCGCGCCGCTGTAATTTTATAACCGGCAAGCGATCGAGCGGTCGAGCCGTACGAGCGATGCGAATTACACTGGAAACCGAAACTGCAATCACCGTGCAATTCGTATCTTTTTTTGCTTAGAAACGGTGCTAATCGATGATCAAAAGAAGCGGCGACCTACAAAGAAAGCAGAAAAATAATATCGACGAATATCGTCAACGTTAATCTAAATTTGTGTTTCCTACAATTCGTTTTCGACGATCTCTTTAAATGTTTCGTAGGATGTAACGACTCGAGCGAAGAATTTATCTTATTGTTAGACACAATGACACGTCATACCCGAGCCGGTTTTCCCCGAAGAAAAATTTAATAACGAGATTATATCGCCAGGCGACTATCACCTCGTTCAAGCACCATTCTGTGCCAGCATTTTTCAGGGCTTCCAGGTCAAACTGCAGGAAATGAAATGACGTTTCGATCGCATCACGTCGATTAATCGGCAACGACGTGCACATACGAGGCGACGCGTAAGTGTGTAAATGCGTGCGTCGAATATAAACGGAAACCAAACGTTGAACTCGGTTAATGTCTTGCGGACAGGTGAGCAGATGAGGTTGCCCTGACGTTGATAGGTTCGAGGGTAGAAGAGAACGGCGGCCGGACCGAGAGCCGAGATCAGAGAGAGGATCGAGAGATATCGCGAGGGTGAGGAGCGACGGAGGATAGGGTGGGTTTACAAGCGAGGGGACTGTAAAGTGGTAACCGCAGAGCTCGGTACGGGAGCCATCGGGAACAGATTGCAACTCTCCACCTGCACATCAACTATCTCCTCTCCTCCTTCTATCTCTCCCACTACGTCGCTGTTCGTATTTATCTCATTCTCTCTCCCACACGCGGGCGCGCGCGCGCGCTCTCACCTATCTTCCTCTCTTTTACCTACGTACCCCGCCCGTTGTTTCTCTAGCCATCATGTCTCCCTCTCGCTCGTCGTGTATGCGACCTGACACCGCCGTCTGTTGAACCACCCTCTCACCGAGCCGTGCGCCAACAACCCTGCTTACCTCGCGAGCACAAAATACCTGACAGCCCCATTGTCAGTCCTATTAACAGGTGTTAGAGCGCGCAATTAACTCGGAATCCCGTTGCCGCTTTCGGCCCGGGGATCGATCAGAGCCGGCCCCTAGCTGTTTGTCTTTCCGGGACGACATCGGCGAAAAAGGTGAACCGTACCGCGCACATGTCGCGCACCGGATCTAGTGCCGAAATCTCATTACTTCCGGTGGTTTTTGCAAAAACCCCGACGTTCGATTAATCACGCGCAATTTGCATCGCGCAAGTCGAGAGAATGGCGGCTGAGAATGGATTTTCCACTCGCAACAAGTTCCTTTCCACGAAGTAAAAAATTCGCGTTAATAAGTAACTCTTCGCGCGCGGGGGGGCTAATAATCGAGTTTAATATTCGAGAATACACTCCTTTATTTATGCTAATAAACAGTCCGGAGCGAGATTAATTTTCGTTTAAGCGTTTACCCTTGTAAAATCTTGCCTGTTCTAAGGAACAAGATGATCGTAATAAAACGGGCGATGAGGCAGTATCGTTCTTCATGTTTCGCAGCTATATTTTTCAAGTGAGTTTATTATCCTCTCTCCTTCATTTATCCTGCATTGTACACACCATAGATCTTATATATTTTTAGTAATTTTCTATTTTTAAACGATAACGGATATTAGAATGCTTGTAAATCTATTGATTTGATCCTATTTAAGTTATCGTTTAAGCATATATTAATCTCAACTAAATATATTTCCTGGAATTATCCATAAAGTTCTTAATTCCCTTTAGATTCGTAATACAATTTTATTTTACTTTATCTAGTAATTTCCCGCTGACTAAAATCATCCGTATTTCCGTCAATTTCCGACGCACCGAATCCACCCCAGATGCCTGTGTATCTCGGCGCGCTGTAAAAGGGAAAAGGGATAAACAGGCTGCAGTTGCCCCCCCAGCCGGCTTTACGACTGGCACTCAACGCGTTCGAAACAGGCGTCTCTCTCCGGATGCACGCCCGTAAAACTTAATTGCTGTTGCAATACGTATATATCGGGGAGAGCTGTCCCGGCGTCATGTACAGTTCTATGTACGTATATAGAAATCTATCGTGGCGGGATGTACACCGCATACGTACCCCCCTCTCGCCGCTCTCTCATCCCCTTCATTTTGACTTTCCTTCCTCCACCTCTACACACATCCGCCTCTTTTCTATTTCTCGCTCATCCTCCAGGATCTCGCTCCCTCCCCCCTATTCGTTTGCACTCTTGTTTCTGAATTTCTTAGTTTTTATATTTCTCTTTTATCTACGTCAATTTCACTTAGCTCTAAGGAATGCAACGAAGACCAAGGCAGGTCTATTAGAATTTCACAAAATTTATTTCTTGTTTTACAACTTAACTGTTCGCATAGAAAATAATGTAGTTGTTCATATAACGCGAAACTTTGAAACGCGAAAAATAAGGGTAATAAGAATCCTGCGAGAAATATCTGAGAACAATTTACTCGCAATCGATATTTTCTTCGTAGCTTGGAAGTAAGCGCACTTGAAAGTAATGGAAAACATAATACCGAACCATGACGAGATCAACGGGGGTGCGCAGAATTTCCATAGACTTCCATAGCCCTCATTTCACGTCGTACTTCACCCGTGACACAGACGATAGATCGCGCGGACGGACGTATTATTATATCTCAAAAGCACTAGAATCCGTCGGCGGCATTTGATTGACGACGAGACATATTGGAGTGTGCGTTATGTCATAGAGATTCCTCTTGACGGCTTCGAAAAGCAAGGAGTAAAGGAGAACGAGAAGGTGAATGAAGAGATGTAGGTATTAGATAAAATATGAAAAGAAGAGCTATAGACAAATGGAACGTAAAAAGATAAGCGACAAGCAGACACGCTCGTCGTATTGACGCGCAAATCCAAGTGTTTTAATAAATAATGACGTTAAAAATTCGATCAATAAATGAAATTAAACGGCGAATAATACAGCGAGTCAGAATTTAAGCAACTAACAGTCCTTCGAATATTATAGGTCGCAAGAAATCGAACTTAGGATTCAAATTTTTAATACGTTCCGAGCCATTCGAACAGTGAACCTTCGGGACTCTAAATTCTTAGGTTATAAAAACTCTCAGGATGTTCCGTTGCTTTCACGGGGGATAATGTTCTTGTCCGCCGGAAGAAGTTGGTAACAAAAGGCGAGACAGTGCGAGAGACAGAACGTTCGATTGCCACGGGAGAATCTTCCACTTCTCCTTCCACCCTCGAGCAATTATGCATAATAGGGGTAGCAGCTGGCCCGTAGCCACATCTACCTGTTGCACGAGAAGAGCCGAATTGCTTGTCGGCGCGAAACTACGGCACCGTTCAAGAGGTCGTTCCCGAGGGTAGGAGGTAGGACACTGTGAAAGAAAGAGGCCACGCGTCGATTTAGGGGTGGATTTCCGGCATCCTGGATGGAGAAACGTGAACTCGTGTCGGGAAGAGGGTCGCCGAGATCGGATTTCAGTTTCGCTCATTCGTACGGGGCCGTGAAGGTCTATCGAGCGTTGAGCCGCATCTTATATATGTGCGCGGGAACGTCGCGACGGGATAAATACATCTCCCTCGAGAAGTAGCTCCAGAAAAGCTGACCAAGAGCTGCCTCGAACGAGTTAATGTTTCTAATGGATTTCGCATGGATTTCGATTAACTTCGCAGAAACCCAACTAAAGATTTCACGTCCCGCAAGTTACCGCAATAACCAGCCGTTACAAGCATACTTGCAAATTAATTTACTTTTTATCGGTGATATGTACACAATTCCCTGAATATGATCTAGCGCCAAGTTTTATGTACCAATTGACGTGTCGGTTGTTAAACGCGTTAATCATAGAGTTGTACCCGCGAGGAGAATATGCGAAGGTTTTTATTTCGTAATAAAATAGACACGCTAACAGTGCGCTATGATTTCTGACAACTCATTTCAATGTTCGAAAAGAGAACGTCCGAGTGGACGAGACTTTAGAAAAGTATTTAGAAATTCGAAGATATCAAAACTAATACTTTCTGATTAAATTCTCGTCATTTAGCATTAAAGGTTCCCAAGAATTAAGATAATTACGTTTACTGTTTTCGAGCCCAGTCAAATGTTAGTTCATCTACAAGCGGCATTAGGTACTAGTTGACATTTTCTACTTCACGTTAATGTAACTGAACTTTCGCACGTAAATCAACTAATTCGAAGCAAAGGTAAACAAGCCGTGGGAGAAATCGGGATTAATGTTAACGAGAACTAACAAGTTTTCATGACGTGTTTCTGAGTTCACAGCGAAATTTATGATTCACTGTGTAATACTTTGCACACCGATACTTTCTAATATGTAAACTCTTTCCATAATATGCGATTAATAATCCATATATCTCACATAATACAAAAAGAATAATCAGAAAAAAATACTTTTCCTTGCGCGTATGTGCCGTAGCAAATTCAGCGACTCTTTCATCTCACTTGTGGTATTAATTTAATCGATACCTACCACTCACAGTATTTTATTTTCCTGAGATCTGCGCCTTGTTTCGAGTATCGGATTACTTCCAAAGAAATCACAGTTTCCGGTACAATTTTCTTGACATAATACTACCGATCTCGTTAGCGATTCAAATGCTAATAATCTGATATGCTATCATTGACGTTAGAAACGTGGGAATTGTTAACCGCGATCCATTGTCGCGTCGCGTGTCTATAGAAAGCGAAACAGGAATTTTGCGTAAAGGCAGTAACAGAGGGTGTCTTTTGTATCGCGTCATAATTCGTAGACGAACTAACATTGTCCGCGTCGGGGCTGGTATATAACAAATTCCTGATACAAAGCCGACGGTATAATTAATTGCCGTCGTGTACCGTTTTAATATAATTATGCGCGACTACTGATGTTACTGCTAATTGCGAAAGTTTCCACGCGCGCGCCGGTGCAATGCCGCGTACCACATTTCGTTGATAAAATCCGCACGTACAGCGGAAAGTTCGGTGTGATGCGGCTAATATTTTCCGCATTTTCTTTCCCCCTGGCTCACAATTACGCAAATGCATTACAGTGGGATCGTGATACCCTTGCCGCGCACGCCGCGGTATCAACTCCGATCCCGAGTTCATATTTCATTACGCTTTTCTGCCGCGGGCTCAGTTTCGCGAAAGTTTACGCATTCAAGCATACAGCCAGCCTTGTTACGAAAAACACGGCGACCAGGAGAAAGAAAACAAAATACGAGATGTAATGCGCATCGTTGTACAGACTAACGAAATATCGGAAAACCTAGTTGCAAATAACGTTCGT
Source organism: Temnothorax nylanderi (assembly GCF_030848795.1). Taxonomy (NCBI): domain Eukaryota; kingdom Metazoa; phylum Arthropoda; class Insecta; order Hymenoptera; family Formicidae; genus Temnothorax; species Temnothorax nylanderi. The sequence continues at coordinate 1,266,747 of NW_027249082.1, forward strand.
TCACTTACAAGGGGATCGATCATTTTTAGACGCAAAAGTCTATAGCCGGTATTCATAATCAGATCTTATTTCAAGACCGTCTTAAGTAATATCTTAAGATGCTAATACGGCTCTGTGATTGGTTAATGACATCTTAAAATTGTACTCAAGATGGTCTTAAATATATAAGAACCGACTATGAATACCGGCCTATGACTGAGAGAATACGCGTTATTATATGACTATCGCGCATCAAAGATCGATGAAATTCTTACACAACATATTATAAAGACGCAAATTCTCACAATCTCGCGGTGAAAGAGTTAAGTAATTAATTGCCCGACCACTTCTCTACCGATGACGTAATATCGCTCGGTTTCTCGACCTCATTCAACTTTCGCGGTAATTAAGCATGCGCCCGATAATATTTTTCTCGCTGGTACCTAGCCAGCGAGATAAGCTCTTCGCCGATCGTGTTCACACGATTTTCTTTGAAGCCGGATGTGCGTACGATTGCTCTTGTGCGTAAGATTTTCGTATCTACTCGCTTCAGTCTCTCGCCATCTTTCGTTGCCACAAAATCTGAAATTTTCCAAACAAAAATTCGACAAACTCCAATGCCATTCCGGGAAAAATCGCGAAATCTTTCGTGGGTTTTTCGACGTATTAAACAACTTTCTCTCCCTCACGCGTCAGACGGTAGAATCTACTTTGTATTTTCCTCGCAAGACGTCATCAAAAACTTCCTCGAGACGAGATATGGCGATGTTTACCCAGACGACGCGGTGCGAATCTCTATGGAAACACGTAGCACGCATTCTGCTGCCATGTTTACAACGCTATGTTCCCGTTCTGGAAAATTCCAATTATTCACGTCGTCCAAGTTTCCCCGAGCTTCGACGTTATTTATCCGGTCGACTGACGGCCGCGCCAGCCTCCTTCTTTTCCGCCCCGCTTCTTGTTTATCATTCGCAAAGATTTCGGTAATAACCCGGATGAACCGCTCAATTGCTCTTTTCATCAAACACACATTCCCTTTCTACCTCGCTTCTACTTGTAAAATAAATGCCGGATGAATAAACGTTGGTATGTAAAATTAAATATTTGAGATATGAAAGCGCGCGGTCTAAAACTGGAAAGAATTCTTAGCATGGCGTTTATATTCCACGGTGTACGCGCCAGGAGGAGAAGCGCTAATTCCGACGAGAGCCACGCACGCTTGTCGACGCCAGACGGGGCGCGGTAACATAATTTTTCTTGCGTTCAATCTGCCGTCGAATACGTATGCGCCTCGGCGCGACGAGGCGCATGTTTTCCCGCTCTCAACGTGTGCCCGGCTCGGCACTACGTGATTTTCGTATACGCGCGCTACGTGCGCCAATTCAATTCATTATACGTTGTGGCGGCACCAGGCAGACAGGCTGATACACTTTTACTGGGCATTTTATAATAACTTTCCGCCGAAGACGCGGAATTCGTTTTTTTATTAACGAGAAAGGGGGAGGCACGTAAATCCTCTTCACGGGACAAAGGAGATTTGCAGTGGCAGTCTCACGTAGATGTATAACGATTTTCTTGACTATATAGGTACGCGTTGAAAGGCGAATGCCTTCAACGCCAACGCACGTGACACTCGCCCGAATGCCGTGCTTTCCTCCACGGGCGAATCAAATTTATTGGGAAAGCAAACGACGCGCGACGACAAGAATTTATCGAAGAAGCGTATCCATTAGTACACGGTCGTCCTTTTAAAGATTGCAAGTTTCCGCGGAGATCGAAAAGACTGCCCTTCAATCGTGACCTTTAGTTCTCGCAGGGGGAATTGATCCGCGCAGAGCTCTTTGGGCGTAACGCACCTACGGAGTTCCCAACACCGCGGACATTCACACACAATTACACACTTCCAAGTTTGTGTACCTGAAACGTTTTATTTGTGCTACATTATCCGAACTAACTATTTTCATTGTTCGATTTTAATCTTCGGCCGTATTGCACCCGAGAGGAAAGCAGGTGCCATAAAAACAAAGAAAAGAAGAGAAGGAGCAACCTTTAGTATATTTCATGCGATGTTGTTTCAATCGCGGCGAAATTTCTCAGCGAATCAAATACATACATCTTATTCGAGATTTTTAAGCGAAAACGCGAGATCGCATCCAAAGATGAAATAACAGAGTGATTCGTAGAACGGTACGCAGGAAAATAATAAGGAACGACAACTCAAGGGTTTACGAGAATGAGTTAACGAGCTAGGGGATGGCAAGGAGAGGCTTAGTGGTAGTTGCGGAAGGCGCTAATTAGCTCCTAACGGGTATGTGAGTATAATTAATTGGCAATCTGCGCAAAACCGCGTATAGAAAACGCGCGCTGTTTCGTGGCAAGTAAATGCAGTTCCGCATTTTCATCTATTAATATTTAAGTTTTCGTATCGTGGCATTCAATTTTATTGATAATCAGTTCCGCAAGTACCGTAAATTCTCCTGCAAAAAACAGCGAATCTGAGATCCTAAAAATCTACGAACTCGCGTTAGGAATACGAGCAAATCACTTTGCTGGCGCGTTAATGCATCGTTGAACGACGCGGCGCGGCGGCGTGACGTCGCGGGGAAAAAATGGCGAGGAAGTGATGTAATCGAACGTTTGCAATTGGCTATCGTCGTAAAAATCGAGCGACACGGGGAGGAGAAATATAGCCCGCTTGAAAAACCAACGATCCGACGGCCGCCGTAAAATCCACGGACCAAGACCGTACACAAACTGGTCGTTGCTTTCTCCGGCAGGTTGTGTGTTACACCCATAAGTGATAAAGTGGCGAGACGACGCGAGCGTTTCGACTTTCTCGATACGCCGCGCGCGCGATACTCGCGTCAGACAAATCTTATTTGATTAACACGTGCCACGCGGCTAAAGAAAACCTTTGTAACCGCATAAAAGAAAATGACCGACAATTTAGATATCTACGAGAAAATACAAACTCGCGAGAAAATACGAAGCTTAAAAAAAAAAGCAGATTTCTGATACTCGGACGAAAAAATTTTCGATTTATCTCACAAATCAGTCCGTCAGACTATTTGGTCATAAATTTAATAGCGTTCATCATGGCACACAGGCGAAATTTCGGCTAAATTGATAATACAATATAGGCAGGGGTTTCAAACCGGATTTTGCCGTGAGCGGTTAATGCGTTATATTATATAATCAAAATCGTCAAATCATTATTCACACAATTCCTATGTATAATTAATATCGCGGTTAATTGAAATCCTAGCAAAGGACAAAGACTATGCGAGAACGTTTAATGGAATTATAAACTAAAGATGAGTCCCGTGATTGATCGGCGTTCATACAATTTGCATGCTGCTGAATCGCGCAGTATGCATTTTATTGCATCGATCGTATTCTTTATCGAAAACCTTCTCTTATTTATTGTCTCGTTTCCGGATGCATGGAGCGGCCGAAAGGATGAAGTTGTACATTCAAAAGCAATGGCGGACGAGGTGCAGTGGGAGCTCAGAAATGAAAAATGAAGCCGTCAGAGCGAAAGGACTGAGAGTTTTGTTCTAACTGTTAATTAGTAATTGTTCAAAATATTAACCATCGATGCGAGTAAAGAACAAAACTATCTCTGCGATTCTCATATCTTCTCACGAACTTAATTTCAAACCTTTATTAAACGCTCATAATTATTTCTAGAAAGAGAGAAAGAGAAAGAGAATTGGCATACATTTAACAACTTTGTTACACATATCTTGTTAAAATATCAATCAAATTTACCGATTAATATATTTTCCGAGAGAATTAATCTTTTACAATTCCGATTATAATAGAGAAAAGAGAGAAAATATAGTTGTTCCGTCCTCTTTCCAATATTTAATTGTTTATCTGCTCATACATTTAAATATTCAAATGGTGAAGCGGTTAAATATTGAAACAGTTCAATTCCCATTTATTCACCCGCACGCACGGTGCTAAAACATGTACAAATATATATATTGTTGCGCCCGTGCGAGTCTGTCCGAGACGCCCGGTATGAGAAGATGCGAAACGTCCTTAGCAACGAGCTGTTTTGATAAAACAACGACTGACAGATTTGTTCTCGAGCCGCTGGACCATTCGAACGTGTGTTCACGCTCTCTGTATCGAGCCTTCTTTAATAAACGCTAACCGAGTTCCTTTTTATAAACGGTGTTCCCTTTACTTCCGCGGGTTTCTGGAGTGAGTGCGCGTGAGTGTGCAAGCGAGAGAGAGTGCTTCGCGACGAGCGCAACAATATAATTGTCTAAATGCGATTTTTCTTTTATACAAATTATGCGGAAACGTGTACCTGCGGTGCACCGATGTGAATGGAACAAATGTCTGTACGGTATTAGATTCCCACTCGCGGAGAAACGCTTAACGTTATTATTTCCTATACAATGAAATAACTTGTAAACGAGAAACGCAGGTTAATTACAAGAGTAGTCGGCGATACTATCGCGAAACATCTCAAGGTACCGGTGTTTCTCTATGTTCTTATTTTTCATCACTCATTACCGGCGCCGAACAGTGTTTGTTCTCTAAGACGTAGTCTTTATCTCTGGCACACGTCAACCGTAACCGGTACGTACTAGCGTCGGTGGAACAAAGTTCGCATAATCGCAATATAGAGAGGCGACGACTAATGTGCTTAGCTTAGCGTAATACCCGTGCAAGGATTTTGAGAGCGTATTGAGACGGGCACGGAGCGGAGGCCCGGGTGTATTGCGGCGCATCGAGAGCGCGTAATCAGGGCGTCCTGAGGCGCAGCGGGGTAAATAAGAGAAACGCGGGAGGATCGAAGAGACGATAGAGCGAGACGGTGCAGGGGCGCGAGTTGCGAAGAGAAAGGGGATTTCCGTCGTGCAAGCGATTATTCGTGACTTCGAATTAATAATCGATGTAGGAATTGTGTATGTATAACTATAGAAGTTCCTGAACGCAGTAAGGAAGGTGCACGAGAAAGAGGGAGAGAAAGGGAGATGCAAAGTTATGCGATGTATATGTATCTAGCCCGCGGACAAAGTTAGTAGATTCCCTATTCCCTATGGTCACTCGATCTATCGTGTGCGCGCAGCGCGCTCCGAGCTTATTGTTGTTCCGGATTGCGGAGATTTCTGCGCGGAGCTTCCTGTTCCGCCTGTTGCCATGAATATCTATTCAGGAAACGGGGCGGACGCGCGATCGGCAAGCAGGCGGTCTCTTCGCGTCTGTTGTCTCGTTGCAAACAGATCGAGCGGACTATCAATTCTCGCGAGACGCGCGACGAGAGCCGATTCGACGTGCTCAGACTCAGATTCGAGCAACATAGAGAATGCGGCTGGGAACATACACCGGTGGACATGGAAAAAGAACATCAAGAACACTTTTTATCCTTATAATACTCGATAACGCTGTGTTCATTCGTACGATCGAGCACGGAAATCTTTATTGAGGGTACCTTACAGGTACGTTAGCAGTGAATATATCAGCCCTTCATGGTGCTCTTCTTTTCCATGTCCACCAGTGTAGATCGAAAGTTCGACGAACGAGACGCTCGAATAATTACTTTTGCCATTGCGTAATCGCGCAATCTTTTTTCTGTACGTTTCGGGATCAAAGTGCGACTGCTGGGAACAAAAAATGTCCTGGCAAACCGGCAAAATGGGAAGCTTAACGATGGAATGTAATTAAAAAGCACCTCATTTACCTAAAACGTCGCATGTTTAGTTGATTCTCGCTTTCGTATATTTTCTTACTTGACGGCGCGCAAATATTCGCGATCGCTTTTGGAACGTGGAATTACCGCGCATTAATTACAGTAATAGATTGAAGAGAAATATCTATGTGTGTGTGTATGTTGAATAATCAAGACGTTTAATCTGTTATATGTATCTTTATCATTCTTATAATTACTATTTATCTCTCGTTTCGTTTCGCTTGCTTGGAAAGGAATGCCTTGCAAAATGCGTTCATGTAATTTGCAACTGCCAGCGGATTTATGTCGCAAAGAGAAAGAGAAAGGACGCATTAATAAAGATTAATTGCGATGAGCTTTTATTATACGTTCAGGGTAACGTAACAAAATATTTAAAAATACGTAACACGCGCGAGTCGCTCGCCCGTGCTGCTGCTATAACGCGCTTTCCTGCTCACCGATGCATATAGAACGTCACTCAATAATCTCCGAAAAAATTCTCCTATGCATTCTTGAAACAGTCATTGTGCAGTCGGTTGAATATTTTAACACCGATATTATATGTACGGTTGTCGTAACATACATAGAAAGTACCATCGTAACGCGGGGTTAAAGATTAAATACTGAACGCTTAATAATGAGAACATTGGTTTGAGATTTCTGTTATCTAGACATTTAATTTATTATTTAATCTATTTATTTGCGTGCAATTTCACCTAACAAAATCGACAATGCGTGCGTGTGTATCTTGTTTCATTTTGATCTCTGACATTTCGACTTTAAGTTGACGATTGTACGTAATCTAGTAATGCAACTCCGAGACGCTTAACATTAGTCTCGATGTCTCGCAAACGCGAGAAACGTATACTCCTGTCATTCTGATAACCAGAAGCAGATCGCATCACGAGTGTTAACGTTGTTAGATCCGACTTGCAAGATGTCTGCGAGGCGCGAAAGTCGTTCCGAAGATCGTAACGAGAGCGGACAAGCCGTCGTTGTTGCGTTTGTAATTTCAACGCTCGAGGCGACGACGTCCGACGTCGTGCCTGGTTGAAACGGGAACTGCTCACTCAAGTGTAAAGAGTTTCCGGTGAAATGTTGTTAGATGCTGAACACCAATACCGAAATCACGTATGTGGTTCCTGTACACGTCGATGGGAAAACTTTTGGAGTGCTATTTTATGCGTTGAACAAGCACGTTCTAACTAAACGAACAAGCTGTTTTCTAATCAAATAAAAAGAAAAACGAAGAAAATTAGCGTGCTAAGATTTATAACAATAAAAGTAGACCAAGAATCTTATCTAGTTATGCGGAGTTGAGAACGGCTTTTAGAAATCTCGGCTTTTTTACGGAAATTAAGACTCGATTATCCTTTCGTTACTAAATTCCGTAAAATCTTGTCGATCGCGAGGATCGTCCTTTTACCGTCAAAGTAGTAAAACTATCTCCGCCTTATACATCGCCTCTGTATAGCGCAAATTCTTTGGCAAACGCGATATAAAGATGACTTTCAAAGCATTCTGGTAGAAGAGAGGTATCACGGTTTGCTCGGCGGGTCAAAGGATCGACGGAGTGGAACTGTCGAGGCAACGTGATCTGGAAGGGTTAAGCGAGCGCGGGGCGTGTACCATAATACGAATTGGAAATCCACGCGGGGACGGAAAATGGCGGTCGAGGGCTTAATATGATTTATATGAGCTTCGCCATAATCTGATTCCTGGAAAGAGCGATATCGCAGCTTGATGATGTATACTGTTAATTAAATAGGTATTATCTGAATGACTGCGTTCCTATTCCCCGTTATTCCTCCGCACAGATTCACCCTCGAGAAAATAATTATATCAATCGCAATAATGAAAGACAATTAGTATTTGCTGATCAGTATTTGTGTTTATTAGACCACCGTGCGCTATTAATAAGTGCTCATCAAACGTTCGCATTAACTATGACGAGAGCGTGCACATGTGCGGAAATAAGCCTTAGAGAATCGTCCGAATAAAAATCTCATTGAAAAAAAGGAATCTATTCCAAAAGGCTCGATTTTCTCTCGCGTATGCCGCTTTATTGCATTATTAAACGTTTTAACGGAAATTTTATATGAGCAGCGCGCGAGCAGCGGCCAATAAGACTGAACGCGCAGAATCGATTTAAATTTACGGAATACTTGGACCGAATAGTTGAAATTATTCGGCCAAATGAACGAGTTGTCCGAAAATCCCGAATAATTGCGGTGGTGGATACAGTAGATGATTCTACGTTTCAGTGAACTCGAACAATATTACAGAGTCGTTGATTTTTCTAACTAGTTACGGTACAATTGAAAATACGGAAATAATGGTACTGCTTGTAAAGTTATTAAGTACGGCACCGTCCAGATCGGTTCACGGACATAGAAAAGACTCCTTCGAGATTTCAGAAAATCAAACGAGACTTTCAATTTTTTTCTAAAGACAGCGAAACTACTAGGTATTTCAGTGAAAACATTCATACTTCTGCATTTTAAAATTTCAGAATCTCTGACAATTACAATTTCGATCTTTAAACTCTTTTACTTTTAAGTCTTTCAAATATGTAATATGCTTGTTAGATCGCGCTCGAGAACGATTTTTAAAACTTTTATCGCTGAATCTCAACGACGAGTAGAATTTATTTTCGCGCAATGAAACATTTTTCACGCAATACGGAACAATTTCCATATAGCTGGAGTCTCTATCGATGTTGAGCATCGAATTCCCTTCTGGAAACGCCGCGATTTCCATTGAAACGTTTCCTTTGTGCCACGGCAAACACGAAGATTTTCAGACTTGGGCTAATGAATTTAATGCTCCAGCCTGCACCCGTGTTTCCCGTCGCGGTTTATAGTATACAATGTAAACATGTATGCAGCCATTTGGAGAGTTCATTAGCGACACATGCAACCTATTACTATTCTTCGGGGTTGCTGCATTTGCGACGGCAACAGCGAGCCGGTCTTTGAACGTATACCCCGATCCTCGAGGGGAAAACAGAGGCGTTTCCCTTGAATCGATTGATTTCGCTCGATTGTACAGACGAACAATACGCGAACAAAAGGCGGGCAAACGAAGATTAATACAATGTACCCACACGAGCGATAATAGCGCGCGTATTTGCTTCCTTTTCTTCAACGTCATTGTTGTTACGTGTACTTTTTCTCTCACAGTTCCGCATCCGCGTTTTTTTCTTTTGATCAAAGCTACAAATTCGCTTTGCCCAAAGCAAAAGCATATTTTGATTTTACGATATTGTTTCGCGATCGTACATGAATGCCTTGCACATTATGAGTCACTTCAATTTAAATTTTTCTCGAATTAATAGATCATTAAATTTTTAAGGTACATCGAATTTCGTTTTTTTAATGCATAAAGGAGAAGGGAAAATCTCGGAAAGTTCGAACTCGTAATACGAATTGGGGGTCAACGTTAAGAAGTGTCAGATGTCGGAATGATTAATCGCGCGAGAAGCCCGTTTACTTAGAAGCAAACCGGTTATCTGTTGATGTTTGCATATTTTCCGCTAAATTATTAGAGCGGAAAAGTTTATTAATCATCGTTTCGATAGGAAACGGTTTCTGTTTAATCGACGTTTGCATGATCTGATTTGACCGAGCTAATTAATCGAATTGATCGCAGCACGCCAAAGAATAAATCAAACAGCAATCGTGAAAGCTATAATAATACGACGACCACGAAATAACTATAGTTTTTCATATACTCATATTGTTAAAAGTTCAAACTATCTCCATTTTCAAAATTCTGAAGGGAGCTTGAAATCCAAAAATTTGAGATTCTTTTCCTGACGTCAAACAAAAACACACCGATACAAATGTCTCTAAAGCAATGGCATGTCTCGGAAAGAGCTCCCGATGTTTCGAGATGCTCAAAAATTTTCCATCCCACCCTTATAATGACACCCACGAGTGTTATTCCGCACGGCGGGGACCTCTTGCTATCTCCGTACCGACTTCCACGCTCCGTGCCGCAAGGCATCCAAATGATATATGGCGTTTCCCATTCTAACTTACATTTCCTGCAGCCGTTCTTGTTCCGTCCAATTTCACACGCTTTGTATCCCCTTAAGGTCCAGTACCGGTTACAACGGACCGCAGTGCGGTGCGGTACGATGCGGTAATAGAGAAGACCCCGCCGGCGCATTTGCATCCGCAGAATTCTCCGGTCGAATCGCTCGACCCTGCCGCGCCCCGTGCCCGGGCACGGGCAGGGGCAGGGGCAGGGGCAGGGACGACCTGGCCCGCGGCATCGAAACGCGACGAACCCTCGTATGCGCCCGAGTGTCATTACGCGGCTCGTTTTCCGGCTTTAATTAAATGACGTGCAAAATGCGCGCGGCACGCCCACGCTTCTCTGGATTTCCGGAAAGCCCCTGCGTATGCTGAGGCAGGTCAACCGTAAACCAGAAACATTGTGCCACGCTGCACGCTTAATACGACGGTACGTATTAATGCGCAACCAGCAGCAGCGTACGCGTGAATTTCAAATACGATATCATATTATTCAGGAGAATTTTTCCATCGCAACGTCACCCGCTCGCTCCCGAGATAATCGAAGAGAGAAAGAGAGAAAGAGAGATCATCTTCGTACACGATATAAGATACGACCGCATGAGAAACGTGATTCCGCGTAAGAAAACATCGCTCGAGCAGTAAGTGACAGCACTTTGCCACATTATATCCTGCCATACATTTTTATAATTATAAAGCGTTCAGTTAGAAGCCAAGTTTTTCGCCATTCGATCCATTTAATAACCAAAATTTAACTTTATATTTCTTTATACGACGTTTTAAAAAGAATTCATTATTTATAGAAATTCTAAGAAAATAGATATTCGTCAGTTATTCAGTGTTGATCCAAATGTTTGAAGAAATATACAAAGAACATAGATAGAAAATTGCTATACTATATTATCCAATCATTATACTACATATATATTATACAATATAATTGTTTAGTGTCTTCTTTTTAAATTTAAATAATATATAAAAATTGTGAATGCGTGAGATACTCTGTACGAATTACACCATTAAATTTGCGTATAAAACTCCAAAAATAAATAGAATAATAGATGTGTGGTTCATAAAATTAAAAATGTAATTTTAAGTAACGAATAAAATGGATTTTTCGCATATCACTGCTTCTTTCTGTGTATACATTAAAATTGCTTCAATTATTAGTCTAATAAATCGTAAAATGATAAATTCATTGATATCGGCAGAAACTCTTCGAAACTGTGTATTTCGATTCCGTGACTTTCGCGCAACGCCATGTTTCTCCGGTGTCGAGTGAGAGAGTCGCGATATTTCACTCATTAAGAATTTTCAAGGATGAAAAATGGCTTTATTTTCTAGCGTATATTGCCACCCCTCGACGCGACGGGCCCTTCGTCTCGCGCGTGTGCAATAAATAAAGTGACGGTCACAGTAATTTCAGCCACGCACGATTGGGAGCTCCGACGATTTCCCGCCCGGGCACACGGTCGGTATTAATTATTCGTAGGTGTTAGTTTTTGCTGAATGCAGCGTTCCACATTACGAATGTCGCGAGCGTACCGAGCAAGAGTGATGAGGAGCAAGGCGATGCATGTTCTTTACTACCGAAAACTGCACATCGCCGCGAAAACATACATCACCCACGTTCTCCGCTTCGAAGTTTATGGATGGCAATTTGTCGAAAATTAATTAAAAATCACGCGTTCGGGGAAGGAGGGAAACATGGATTCTCGCGTAATTAAATTCTAGTATTTTTCTACATAATATTCGGCTGTCTCGTGTCGGTGTTCGAATGGCGAAAGGCTTAACCGAGAACAACGCGGCGTACATATTCCAGCCGCGTCTGTGCATCGCGGTTCTCTCCCTCATCGCATCCATCAAGCAACCAAGTCACGCGCGTTCGAAATAACGTAATCCGAGAGACCAATACATGCCAATTAATATTCCGTATCGGGCTACCTACCGACAGATCGGTACGAGATCCGACGCGTCGTACTTCCGCATGATACAACAATAGGCGTTGCACAACGCAGAGTTCGAGTTAGAATTTCGCCAGTCGAACAGACATTGTCACGGGGACAAAGATAGAGAACAGTGAAAAGTAGATCCGGGGCGGCGAAACTATCGGCGATGACTTGATGGGAAAAAGGAAGCAGCCGCATCGCTTCCGTCAGTCTGGCTGAGATCCAATTCGAAGAATAATTGTTTTTCGTTGTGGCAGACGGTAAAAGTGAAACAGTTTATCGCGTCGTTCGATTCGTTTGTCGCGAGACCAGAGTCTACTCTGTAACAAACTCGGACGTTGTCATAATTTAGTTTCATATTAGGCGGTCTTCAATTTTGTCGCTACACGCAGTTTTTCGACAATAATTCTCTTTTTAAGCTAAGCACTCGAGTGTTGCCAGACGCGTAAGATTTCCATGATATTCCCTCAGTGCGGTTGATTCGTTTAACGGAACACAGACGAGATTTCCTTTGATTCGGACTTAAACATCTCAAGGTGGATTTGCGCGAGAAATCCAACGTCTCCGCATCCGTGTCCTTTTGTGCGTAGATATAGAAAACGCATTTCGCGAGCGAATGTCGTGTCGCGCTTTGAAAATTTTCAAGACGAGCTCCTCTCAGATCGGGCACACGCGCCTCCCGAATTTTTCAATCACGTTTCGCGCTGACAGGATTAATAAAGCGCGCCGAGCCGTGTTCCATGCCGCGCCGCGCCGCGCCGCGCCGCAACGCGAGCGGAGTTTCCAGACTCATTTCATGCAGAATCGAATTGGATTTCCAGGTCGGGACCGGTGTGTATAACCGTGTGTAATCCACGAGAGGGCGAAAGAGACGGAGATGAAGATAGATAGAGAGGGAGAAATCTGCGGCTGGAATGCACGTCCCTTTGATGTGCGCCGCCGACTCGGAGCGCCGCGACGCTCTTTCAGCGAACGCGCTGCACTTTGTTACATCGACGCTAAATAATCGGTTTATAAAAATTCATGGCCAGTCTAGTGAGGCGGTTTATATCTGGCACCACTCGGGCCCGCGCGCGCGCGCGCGCGCGCACGGTTTTCTCCACTATTTCACATCTCCCTATTCCCTTCGCATCTCTCGTACCGCAATATCGCCAGCCGGACGATATGACGAGAGCTCGCAAATTAAAAAAGGGCGAGGATATATTCGTAGAAAATTATATGGGATAGAGTTTCTAGAGAGATAAAAGGTAGTCGAGAAAAATTATGTAAAAATTTATGATTCGTTTAATTTTTTCAAACTTGACATTTCTCGATGAAAGATCGAAAATTTCTAGTTTTATTAATTTAATTTAATAAACCATCTCATCCGCATCAGAAAATACAACATTTCATGATGCCTGGATACGTAATAAGAAAATATTGTGGTTTAACGTGATTATATCGTTGTTATCAAACGGTAGAAAATTAAACGATATATGATAAAATTATTCAGATAGAAACAATATGCGTGCGCGTGTGTATATGTGTGTATATATACGTGCTAGCACGCTTAATAAGATAGTGTGGTGTGATATAGCCAATTGCTCCCGCAGGAGAATGCACCGCGCTGTATGGTGGATAAATAGGGTCCCATTGTTAGCCTCGATGATATACGCATATTTAGAATATTGTAATATAGAGTTTAACTTTTCATAAATGATTCGTTCGTGGATGTAAATCGTAAAAAAAGTACGATTGATTCTATAGAATCACGTCTTATGTCCATTTCTACCAATGTAGATTAACTTTAATCTCGGTTTAGTTGATTTGTTATCTTTTTCTAGTTTAAAGAATTTTCTAGTTTTAAGAATTAGAAAAGGATAATAAGTAAGTTAAACCAAGATTAAAGTTAATCTACATTGGTAGAAATGGACATTAGGCACAGTTTCACAAGTGTCGGTTAACTTTTAACCTTAGATTAACTCACTTTTCGTCTCTTTCTAAGGGGGACGTTAAAAGGAGACGAAGAGTGAGTTAATAATCTAAGGTTAAAAGTTAACCGACACTTGTAAAACTACGCCTTAAGGTTTTACAGAGATGAATTTTATCTGTTGCTGTCTTGCAGCAAGGCGCGTATAACAAAGAGAATCAAAAAAGAGCTTTGTGACGATCCGCGGTGTCCCACGGAAAATACGTACACCTCTAATCGACTCCTCAAAAAGCCACCGTGCATCGTTATAACCGCATGTGCGATACACCCTCATCTCTTGCCCTCGTCCCCGGAAACGTGCGAGGTAACGCACGCGTACCGCTCGCTCCACCCGCGTGAAATTAAATTAGAAGGAAAATATTCGGAGAGCCGGCCAGCGCTTTTGTACGTGCGGCGAGATAGCAAGAGATAAAAGCCGCGTGTGTAGACGCATGCGTGCATGCGTGCGTGTATCGGTGTTCCCGGTGGCGGAGGATATATTCGCGCTGGCACGTTCGAGTGGCGCAACCGCTAAAAACGTACCAATCCACCCCCGCCGCCCCCAGCTCTATCGTCCGTTCAATCTTCAACCCTCAACCGTATTCCCTTTCCCCACGATTCGTCTTTGTCGGGAACGTTTCAGACATACCGCGTTATCTCTCATTCTCTTTTCGCATTCTTCCGCACGCGGTTGTTCGTGCAATCGCGACGATGCATCGAAAACGCAACGAGACAATGCTGCCCCGCGCGAATCGGTACGAGTTTTAAATAGCCCGAGAGCTGATTTAATTGTGTCACGCGTATAATGTATTATTTTTTTAAAAATGTAATAACACGAATATAGCGCACCTTCGTTTACGTCTATCAAGTGGTTTATTAGTTTATTTCAATCGCGCTGTTAAATTCGCTCGAAAATCGATAAAAAGCGACTTTTCTCGGTTGCAGTTCTCTTGATGCGAGGCTTGGAAGCATCAGAACCGGCGAAGTCGAACGCGACCAGTGCTATTTCGGAGAACGACGGGGATGACTTCCTGGCGAACATGAACCTGACGACGTTCAAGGAAAGATACCGAAGATTGATACCCTACATGACTTTTTACGTCGCCAACAATTACCTGAACGCTCAGGCCGCGTTGGGGCAAAATTATGCGGACGAGCTGTCGGGCACCCTGCTCCGAAAACCTCCGTCGCAGCAACACCCTCTAACTCGGCTCGTTGACGTGCCGAGGCGGGGCGGTAATAGGTACCGTGTCAACTCACCCGACCAAGACAAGAAATTCGTCCCGTCCGTGCAATTCGATCCCAGAAACATCGGAGGCGATAACGATTACTTCGCGCCGGTCAAGTACAACACCAAGATCAACTATGCCGAGTACTCTACCCCGTCCTATCAGCTCTACCAGGTGCAAAAGACCTATCCCGAAATTACCACGCCTGTCAGTCATATCCTGAACAAGGAAAATCGATACTTCATTACCGCGAGACCCCCGCAACTCTCTGCTCCCGTGATCAAGAAACCGCTGTTCGGCAACCCGCAGGACGATTACGATCAGGATTACACGGCGAAGCCGAACATCGCTGTTAATAATCCCAATAAGGAATTTGGGGAACTGCGATACATTCCGTCGCCGGTGCACGCAAACGTGCAGCAGCAGCAGCAGTCAGTGAAGCCGTCAGTCTCGTTTTATCGGAAGCCGAGTGTGAATTTGAACAATCTGATCGAGAGTTTCCAATTGTCCGAGCGACTGCCGGAAACGCTGAACAAAGACAATCTCGACAGCAGCATCAAAACGCTCATTGAGATTCTTAATATCCTGCACAATACGCGGCAGGAAAATTTCCCGCAGCCGCAAGGACCCCCGTTACCGCCGCCGTCGCCGCCCAGATTGATCGGCTACGATGTTTACAAGCCGAAAATATATACGCGGCCGAAAGTGGTCACCGAGACGAGATTTCAAGTGACACCGAGCCCTCTGATAATCACCAACGATCCCGAACGATACAAGACGACGGACGACACTCAGATTAAATCGTCGTTACAGTCGGATTACAACTTAAACCATGTAAAGGACGAAAAGGTGGAGTATTACATCCCTTACGTTCAGGACATCTCGAGCGAACCTAAGCAACAAGGACTCAAGCCAACTCCTAGTGTTTCCACCACCGAGCACTCGTACGAGATCACGGAAGACTTGAGCGATGATATCCTGCAGGACGAACGGTACACCCTGCCGATTTCCACCGAGGCGTCCACGAGTCAGGAATACGTATCGCCGAACGAAGTTACACGCCCGGGGCCGAAAATGCCGCTGCCGGCATTAAAATATGGCGCGACGCGCGGAAAACCCAACGTCGATTACCCGGCGTACGTGAATATACCGCAAACTAAATTCAGTTGCAAAGATCAAAGATACAAGGGATTTTTCGGCGACCCAGCGACCGGATGCCAAGTAAGTATACTGTAATTAGGGCAAATATTATAATTTATTCTCAACCGAGTCTATAAAAAATATTCTAAACAATTTTTTTACATTTACAAATCTCCCTACTTTTTCCACAATCTCTTTTGATTCTTAAATTTAATATCCGCGTGATTTTATATTATACGAGATATTAATTTCTAGAATTGTGTTTAATAACGATAATATTGTTCTTAGGTATGGCATTACTGCGATCTGAATGGCGGCAAATCGTCATTCTTATGTCCGAACGGCACAATATTCAGCCAGGTAGCATTGACTTGCGACTGGTGGTTCAACGTAAAGTGCGAAACGACTACTCAATTATATGTGCTAAATGAACGACTGTATAAATACATCCTGCCAATTATGCCCAAATTCCCCGAAGATTTCACCGGCCCGGAAGTAGATCGATACTTGGAGCTCAAGTTCAAGGAGATGGAGGCAAAAATGAAGGAAAAGAAGCTGA
Source organism: Temnothorax nylanderi (assembly GCF_030848795.1). Classification (NCBI taxonomy): domain Eukaryota; kingdom Metazoa; phylum Arthropoda; class Insecta; order Hymenoptera; family Formicidae; genus Temnothorax; species Temnothorax nylanderi. The sequence goes on from NW_027249082.1 coordinate 1,283,280, forward strand.
AGAAGCAGCAAGAGGAGAAGAGCAAGCACAAGGGCAAGTCACAAACGGCGAACGACGAGGAAGACGCGTAATTCAAGCGTTATGTGCTAAATAACTTAGTCTTAATATATAATACCTGACTCGTTGCCATTATAATGAAAAGCAAAAATATGTCGCGGGTTGTAAGGCCACAACTCTGGTAGTAATGAGCCTTGCAACCTCGGAAAAGTGCAATATGTATATGATAGAGTTACATGTGATTTAAGCATAGAGTAAATCACATTGCGCGTAAAATAAGTTAGATTATCTCACGGTCTTTGTACGGGTATGAAATGGCTGATGATATTAAGTATTTCTTATATCCCCTCTAGTCATATGCGTATACTATTGTGTACTATTTATCACGAAAAATGCCCGCCTGCCTTACGGAGCTTTATTTCTTTCGGTCTGAACTAGAATGATCCAATTGAGTCATAAATTTCAGTCATGATAAGTCATAACTTTCAAAGCAGATAACAGATAACCTGTTTTTCCAAATAGCATAAATAATACTACTAATGAACCTAAATGACACTCTCTCTGATACATTGGTTATAATTATACTCAAAAATTAATGTTTTACTAAAATTCATTTATGATTCGATTATTAATATTCAATATAAATTCCTATAACTGTGCAATTCTAAATCGCACAAAATTTGTACATCTCAATCTCAATAGCAAAGGACATAAATAGTAACACTATAATTAATGGCCTAGTTTACACCGTGCGACCTGATCGCGACCTGACCTATGCCCTGACCTAAAATAGGCTTCTAAACAAAACGTTTACACCATGTAGACCTATGATACTTTTGGTCGAATATAGATAAAAATCCAGTATCCAGTATTTATTGGTACACTCTCTGCACTTTAGGCGATCTTTAGGTCACCTGCGTTTACACGCGTTACGTCCTACTTTAGGTCTACGCCTAATTTAGGTCAGGGCACGCGAAAAAGAGACCTGACCCAAGCGAGGTCGCAACTGTTTACATCGTCGCGACCTATCGTGTTTGGGTTGAATATAAGGTATAGGTCGCGGCCTAAACGCACGGTGTAAACTAGGCCAATATCACATAGAAAAATCAGATAGGTCTCGCCATTTATCTATAACCATTTTCCCCCAGTCGATATATAAAATATAATATCTCAATTTGTATATGATTTTATACGATATTTAAAATATGCGCTTCTATTATGTATCTGCGAGAATATGACTAGAATACTTAATTTATAATTTATCAGAAATCATTAAAAAAAACCACATTAAAATAGTGAGCGATATATTCGAGTTATCGCCAAATGACCATACGTTAATCTTTCTACGCGTACCTAATGTTTTGTTAAAAGTATTAATAAATATTTATTTATCATTTCCTGGCATATACATCTCGTAGTAATTGAGCGAGTTCCTCGCCAGGAAAAAAAATTTAATAAACATGCGGACTTACCTCTTTTGTCTGGCAAACTCGCAGCAGCGTTTCCTCGATATGCATGTAAGTCTCGTTGAACTCGGGTAGCAGGGTCTGGTTCTGCCAATAAAGTAGAAATCGTTTAAGTTTCTCGCAATAATATGTAATAAATCATAATTTGAACAATATTAACTAACCTTTTCTGATAATGCCACGAAATTGTGCAGTTTGTGTAAGAGCAAAGTGCAATTTGAACAACAGGCCACACTACAGTCATTGCAAAAATAGCCTAGCATTTCGGAGCATGTTGGCGAACAACTATTCAACATATCGGCAGGACTGCCAGGACCTCCATCATGTATCGGGATCTGTATGTGATTCTGCAATGCCCTTCCATGAATCTAAAAACAAAAGTAGAACCAAAGTCGTAAGATATTATGAATATAATCCGTTTGATTATAAATATTTTGTTTGTGATATGCCAATTTACTTTTGAATAGCAGCAGTAACAATAGAGAACCATGCATTGCGGACAGTTTACATTAGCTTGATTCCCACATTCATGGCAACATCCTATAACCAAAAATATATGTTAACCACATGTTCGCTTTCTTCTTCAGAAAAGTATAATTTATTTCATCAGTTAATGTACTACGTTATCTAACCTTGCTTTGCTATCTGACGTAACTGTGAAGATAATTTGTGACAAAATCGAAACTCTTCATCATCATTTTCCAATGGACGATGGTAGGACGAAACAATCAGTCCTAGTGTATATAAATTCAAGGGAAGCAGGCGCTTGAAACCATTGTCCAGATCAGTTTTACACGAAGGACAAGTCTTAAGTCTTTCTCTTTGGTTACATTTATTGCATATTGGATGTCCACATTCCAATAATAAAGGTATCAGAGTTCCTTTCAATATCAACCCATTGAGATTCGATAGATCTGTAACAATTATGACAAAGAGCTTTCTATTTTGATCTAATAAACAGTTTATTATAATTGATTGAATATACGAATAGTATATAGGCTAAATAGTTTTTCGCTATTATATCTAATAGAGCAACAGGATAGGAGAAAATGAAATATATACATCAGTTTTTATTAAAATATTATGACGTGCAAAATACAATTGATATCTGCTATTGAAGTATTTTGATACAAAAGGATTTAACACTCTCAGGCTTCAATATCTAAAATAATAATAATATATATATAATTTTTCTTCTAATGAGAGGCATAAAAGTTCAAGCAAAATATAAGCCACAAAACGCATTTATCTAATAAATTAGATATTTTACGATAAGTACTTAATTATTCCGTCACAAATATACGTGCAATAGCTTTGTGTGTCGCAAGCATAGAGTAAATGCAGAGAAAAGGGATGTCCGAGTCGGCGAAGGTTCCGCCTACGCGACGACGGACACATGGGATTCTAACCTCTCTAACGCGCGCTCCTCGTTCTCGCGCTGTACGATCGAAAAAAAAGAAACCATTGTTCGCGAGCACGTTTACGTTTACCGGCATCGTGCGCGACACGCACCCCGGCGACATGCCGTCTCTCTCTCTCTCTCTCTCTCTCTCTCTCTCTCGGACGTGTCTCCTACGAGCCGCGATTCAACGATTCCGGGTGCCGGCAAACTCGGTCGCGTTCGCCGGTACGCCAATCAATAACGCGACGTCGCGGCGTGGTGGGCTGCCCGTTGTACATCGCGGCACTTACCTGGCACGTAAAACTTGCTCCTGCAGAGAACGCAGACCACGTTCCTCAGCTTCGTGCCGGGGACTCTGAACCACGACGGCGACAGCCTGTTGTTCGACGCCTTCGCGCGTGACATCTCCGCGACGGACGTGTACATCCTTGCGCGAGGAGTCGCGGACGAAACGGGATTGCGCGATTGTGCGAGACGTAGATCCCGAGCAATTCCGACTTTCCGACGAGATCGACGAAACGACAACGTGGACGGTCAACGGCGTGACGCGACACGCGTGAACCTCGTTTGAAACTGCGCCGCCGCTCCGACGCGTTTACCCGTGAACACTTGCTCGCAGACACAACTCCTTGTTCTTCTTGCCCACTCCTCCTATTTACTGTGTCTGCCGAGGTCGAAATATCAACGCGCGATCGGTGTTCGACAATCATCGACCGGTCGATGACGACACAAGGACAGCCGAGTCGCAGTCGTCCTGCGATACGACTATACACAGAACACCCGCGCGAAAGTTTAACGAGTGCTACTACGAATTTTAAAATGGCGGCGAATTACCGGAAACGATGTGTTTTACACGCAGCCAGCCTTACTCTGGGAATTATTATCTTGTCGGCTAGTCGACTATCTTTCGCGCTTAACGAGATTGAGATGTTCCGATATGTGAATCTCTTCTTCGAAATACGAAAAATCAGCTGCGAGATTTTTAATCCTTGAGTGCGCAGCTTTGCATATATAAATGCAAAAGCGACTTTTCGATGCCTCGCGTACTCTCCCTTGATGAAGTTTCTGAAAATATGCGACTTCGCATATCTGTAAAGGACCTTCCTTGGCCCTTCTAGACTTTCTTTTCCTTCCGAATGGGAAAGTCTAGAAGGTTATTTACTCAGAATGCTACGGAAAATCGCGCGTTTCAGGGTTAAATTGATCGCTCTTTGTTCTTGCTTTATTATTTAATTAGCGGCTTTGTTAATTTAGCCACTTGATATATCGATCGATAGAAATAAGAGTATATTTACCGATTCTAGCACGTTGAGTGCCGCAAGGATCTCGATTAATTGTAAAAATTTGGATTACGAATCCCTGATTTCCGAAGCGGAAAATCGCTCCGTCGCGTCGCGTCAGGCTGTAAAACAGTATAAGCCGTGAAATTAAATAAGTAAAATTAAGCAATTGACCAATCACGTCGAGCGTTTGGTATAAGTTCGAGTTATTAGATATTCTCGACTGTAATTGGTCAATTTGCGTATTACCAACAGACGAATATGTCATGGGACCTGCGAGTAGATATTTGGCGGGGAAAATACACGATGATAATTATTTTCACTGATTTATACTTCGACGAAGTGTCGAAAGGAAGAAAGGAATTTATTTCAGGACGGCTCGTGCAGTTTCTAACGACTTCGTACTACAAACCGAATCACAAGTTCAAGCGTACATATTACTGCGAATTACGGAATTGTATTTAGACAGTGTAGGTATTTATCATCGATAAAGATCATATAAAGTGTATTTTTCAATTCACCTTGCATCGGAGACAGCAGAATTCGCCAGTTTCGCCGATTTGCGAGAGTCGTGACGAATTCTCGATCGTTCTCGCCGACGGCGTCGCCGCGAAAAGGCGCGAATCCATTCGCGTCAGAGCGACGAATGAAGTTAGGCGAGTAGGCGACTGCTGCTGCCTGGCGAGCGATCTACGCGGCTCGCTTCGCCTCGCGCGAGCGTACATGCTACTCGGGCTACCGGAGAGACGATCGGAGCCGGGGCCCGGAGCCCGGAGCTCGGATTCGCGATGGCAGATGACGCTACGATCCGATCGGCGCGGCGGCTTTGCCGAAAACGCAAAAAAGGAGTATGGATAAAGCTAGGTAAGATAATAATGCGAGCGAGACGGCTGTATCCGCCTAGGTCTAGGCGCGGCTCGCCCGGTCGCCGCGGCCGGTCCGTTATGATCCCACCCAACTCGCCTGAGCGATCGCTCCAGCGAGCAGCAGACTCGCGCGGATCCTTCTCCTTCCGCTATGTCGGCTCCGCGTTCCGTTCGTCCTGTCCTTCCCGGCCTCCCTCGACCCTCCGCGTCTTCGCGTCTTCGCGTCTCCGTCTCCGTCTCCGTCTCCGCCACGCAACGCTGCGCCTTTCTCGCCGCGCGTCGTTCGGAATTGTCCGTTGGCCGCGGACGCCGGGAATGCCGGGATGGAAATGCAACCTGAAAACCGCGCGCGTGACGCGCGAAATTCTCGCGTCATTAATAACGTCGAATGCTCGATTCCCGCCTGCCGTCTGTGCTCCTCTGCCGCGCTGTTGATCGATCGGCGCCCGCCGTTCCGCGCCGCGTCGTCGCTCCCGAGGCGCTTCCCGCTTTCGCGCTTCTCCAAAGAAACTTTTAAATTGAACTTTCGGCCAACAAATTCGCCGCCGTTAGCGAATCAATTTCCTCCGGGTGAGATCTGTCTTCGGGGCGAGACGTGCTGATTATCGCCAGCCAAGAGGCCAGCAGCGATCGCTATCGAGGCGTCATTTATTAAACACGTTCTTCGAAACGGATCGCGCGAGCGCGCTCCGATATATATCTCCGGAAAGAAGATATATATATATTCGTTCGTCTCGTTACGTAAATATCCGCTCCGAGTTGGCGAATAGCGAGGAAACGCGGATCTGACCGTCGTGTCCTTTGGGCGCCGCGATCTCTTTACGTAATCGGCGCGGTCGGTCGCGATAGCGAGTCGCCCGCACCGTCGCCGCGCTGTGTGTTGCCTGAAACAACAGTTCGCGCGCGGCCTCTCCGCACTAGGCGAGCGAGCGAAGGAGCGGAGGCAAGGTCTAGGCTGGCTGGCATTCAAGGTCGCGTGCAGAGCGCAAAGCCCGGATCTATCCCCGCTCCAGATTTCTAGCGCCCTTCGCTCCTCGCTGTCACGCCGTCCCGCTCGCTCGCTCTCTCTCCCTCTCTCTCGTTCCCTCTCCCTCTCCCTCCCCCCAGGAGCGGAGAAGTCCTCTTTTTCTCTGTCTCTCCTTCTCCTTCCGCCGCGACGCTCGCCGTCCCGCTCGGTCGCCCGCGAGCCGCGACCCGCGCGCGTGCAACATCGATTTAGCCATAAAAATTCCCTGCGCTCGACTCTATCACTCGGCTATTATTTCCTGCCCGGGACCGACGCGACGGCGTGAAGAGCGACGCGGCGCGGCGCGGCGCGGCGCGGTGCCGTGCCGTTCCGCTCCCGGAATTCTCCGCTCTGTAAATGCGCGCGGCGAAGGAGGTTCGGGCTCCGGGGTCGTATGCACGCTATCGCGCCGCGCGAGGAACGAGGAAGCGCGCGGCGAGCGCGCGCAACGTCATCCGCGTCTCTTTCGCGGGTATATATGTGTGTGTGCGAGACACTGCGAGAGCGTGCTTGCGAGCGTGGAGAAGAGCGAGAAGGAGAGAGAGAGAGAGAAGGAGATCGCGCGATTGAGAGCGTGCTCCGATAAGGAAACGAACGGAAGCGAGACAAGATTCTAGCTACGTCTCGAAAGTCGAATCTCGCGTTTCGCTCGCTCGCTCGCTCGCTCGCGAACTCGCCGGCCGCGAGGATGAAAGGGCGTATCAGCGATTAGGTCCCGTTACGTACCACTACATCGACGAGACATTAGCGGGATTAGTCTTGTTCTACTCTCTGTCTCTGCTGCACAAGGCTGTTCGATATTATGTGCACATGCAGTTTTCGAAATTTATTTCCCGAATGATTGCGTGAGAAGGCGGGAATATAAAAAGTAAAGACAGGTCAGGTAGATTTGCGATATTCAAGCGAGAGATTTCCTTTTTTTTTTTAAGAAAAAATATAAAACTTTCTTACATATAACGAAATATGTCACGATAATTTGATGAATATTTAGTTCAATCTCGCCCATGAATTATATTTATAATCTACAAATTGTTAATTTTAATATATTGTTGGAAAGAAAATTATATTATCGCCAATCAGTTACAGAGCGTTGCGGATTTTTAAAGTTTTCAGTTATAAGTACAACATTTTCACTTATAAATACAATTTATAATAGGAAAGAGATAACGTATTTTAGAGTGTGATAGTATAATCTAAATAAATGAATAAACACAACATTTGATCCCAGCTGATCTTATCTTCTGGAACATAAAATACTGCTTTTTTTTATGAGATTAGTCGTGAAAAATAACGGACGCACAATATGTAAATATAAATAGCAATATAAATAGCAGTAATATTAATGTTCAGACTATTCCTGGATCCAACATGATATTAACGAATATTCACCGTTACACCTATACTATGTAGGTCAAGCACGTGTCGTCTTTTCTGCACAAAGAATTGTACAGTTAATTTAAAGCCCGAAACTCTCTCTCTCTCTCTCTCTCTTGTTTTGGTCCAGCTAGTCGCGACCTGGCAAAATCCAAGAGAGATCACGTCTTCTTCGCCGTGAACGAGGAAATGCTTTACCTACGCGAAGAGGCGGCGCTGGGAACCTACCAAGCGGTATATAACTACGGTAGCCTGGCTGGGTTCTAAATTCAATTCCGTTGACCTAGATTAGGTGCTACGTGACACGATGGAAGTTCGCAGTTGACTCTCTCCCTCTCTCTTCCCTGTCCTCTCTCTCTCCCTCTCTCCCTCTCTTTCTATCCATCTCTCGTTTTCACCGGGCTTTCTCTCGCCCGCTCTCTCGAATGAGAGAGCTTGGTAAATTCGTTTGGTCGTTGCTCGATGCACGAGAGGCAATTAAAAACGCAAGAGAAGATTATTCTTTGCAGCAATATCGCGTGGTACACATAATATCAAAAAAATTATTTCACAAAATTCTGAAAAATAGGAATACATATGTTAAAATCTAAAAAGAAGAGAAAAAGAGTGAGAGAGAGAGAGAGAGAGAAAGAGGAGAGAGGAAACGTCGAGATTTAAAACCTTTTCAAGTATGCAGAGGACTGAATCGTTTTAACTGGCGTTTTCCCATCCATTGGAGACTCGCGCGTTTCTTTTTGTAACATTTAAACGATCGAGAGGGATTTCTCCTTCTGGAACCATCATTGTCGTCACCGTCGAGGGTATCGCGACGCGGGGAAAAGCTCGGCGGGGTGGGAACGCGCGGGTTAGCGAGAGATCGATGAATAATTTTGGCGTAGTGGACGGGCGAAAAGCCATCGATTGAAATTTTCATCAGCCTTTCGCGCGCGCGCGCGTGATTATTTATTCGCGGAATAATGAATGGGGCGAGCGAGCGGAGCGACGAGAGGACCGGGAGATAAAAGGCGATGTCTAGAGTCGTTCGAGACATTATGGGCCGTTTACACGCCTTCGCCTGTGAAACTTTAAAACGCATTTAAACCTCGGCACGCTCGGACAGGAATCGAAAGCCGAGAGAAAAGATAGGAGATGGAGAGAAAGAGAGAAAGAGAGAAAGAGAGGAGTACAATCTGTCGCGCCGGCCGCGCGTCCTTTCTGATACGCGCGCTCTCGCCTTTATTTTTCATGCAAAAACGCCGCACTCGCGAAACGCATTCAATAATTAAAAGGAAAAAAAAGAAGGAAGACCAGCGGGACCAGTGCGGTTGACATTAATTCACATCGCACACTTTTCGCCGTGCAATATTTACCGCGCTTGAATATTACCTCGGTGTCCCGATAGGAGAGGGCGTCGGGACACGTTTTAAATTCATGCGGCAAAACGCGAGCTTGTGGAAGGGCGCTGCATTTTGTACGCGGTTCCGAACGGCGGAATCGCTCAGGCATCACGTTATATATACGGGATTCGTTTTTGGCGAGCGCGGCTCTTGAGGCTCCTTCGAGGCGAAAGAGCGAAAGAGAAGCGGCGGCGGCGACGGCCGCGAGATCCTGCCGACGAACGGTTTCGCGCAATCCTTGGCCTTCCCGTCCTCCTTTTCAACAAATAGCTACTCGACAAGAAATCTCCGACTCCGGATGTTGCGAACTTGCGAACGTACGGCGACGCGAATATTATATCTATGTTCGCTGGCGGCTGAGTAATTCCTCTCCATCGATGACAGATTAAATTTATAGAATTTTGCGATTCTCACGCTAAATAGTTATCCAGATTTGAATAAACCGAAATATATTAATTTTTATAGACCCTTGCGGACCTAGAGAAGATTGTCAGATTTTATCCATCGCTTTCTTTTCCAATACGAGGGAATTTTTGCAAGTTTTCCAAATTACCACAAAGATTTACAGTTACTTATTCTCAAAAGATTTAAGTGCACGTCGTAGAAATTTTGAAAGTTGCCTCGCTTAAAGCTTCCGAAATTCTGAATCCGCTATCGACTCTGTGGCCCTTAAAGGCCAACGATATCGGTCACGCCGAGCTCTCTGCTCGTGCAGGCGTCAAGTATTCGCTGTATGCGGATCTACGTCGGTGTAGAGGTCACACACGTGCCGACGCACACGCACACGATCCGTACAGGGTAACCTTCCTCACTATATCTAGTCCCGTCCCTCGGCTCGCCGTAACCAAGCCGCGAGCGTTTCCGGAGTAAGCGGCGGGCGTCGGTCGGGAAACCGGCTGAAAATAAGGGGCCGATAGGGGGATGGGGGGTGTGGGTGGTGTACACGTGTCGCGACGGATCGGAGTTCGAGAGAGAGATAGACGCCGGGGGGAGCGTTGGATTTATCCCTATCGCGCGCACGAGCCGGAGGTGAGCCGAGGATGAGCCCACCACCCGCTCGTGGGCGCGCGGGTGGTCAGGTCAGGGATGGAGCTACAAGTGGTGATAAACGAGGCTGAATCCTCGTTATTACCCATTGGGGAAGAGACTCCGGGAATTCCTGTGGAATTCTGAACGCGCCGACTACTTGCCGCGCCGTTTTTCCGCCCCGGCGATCCCAATCGAACTTGTTATGCTCTCTCTCTCTCGCATTGTGTATTTTCGCGTAGGCAGCTACATTCCTCGCTAATTTTGTCGAATCCTAACCAACAGCGGCCGTGTACATATTTTCCCTATATTAGTCCGCATGCGAATCGAGGGGTTGTGAAAGCGAAACTCGCATTCTCCGAACGGAACGGAGAACGGTCGTTATCACAGACCGCCGTTAGATGTAAATATAACGGGCTTATTTGATTCAAATACCCATTGTTACACTTATAAAATAGACACAGAATATAGAAAAATATTTAAATTTTTATGAGGAAAAAAAAAGAGAAAATGTATTGTATAAGGTTACAATTAAAACAGATATAACGGTTTTGTTCCTTTTATATCCGTTAAAGGTTTTCTTAAAAGTGAAATAGAGCGTACGGTACTCTTTCTTATTTTAATTGAATTTTTAAGAAATTGAGGAAGCTCTAAAAATTACCACGGTATACTTTTGGTATTTCCAGAAAACCCAGCGGAAAAATCTTCGACGTTCGTTCCAAAATGTTCGCAATTTACTTCCCGACGCATTTAACGGAGCCACGAGCCCGGACTTTTTCAGCGACGACCTTCTTTTTGTAAGTAACGAAGACGACTGAATGCCAAGTAGAATTAAGTAATGATTATTAGTACCAAACTTTTCTTCATGAATAACGAATGGTATGAATAATTGATCAATCACGCGGTGGGCGGCATGATAAATGGAGTGTATGAAAGTCCAAACGAAGTAAAAGACCTTCCGTTTGGCGCTTTTTCTTCCCTCGCCTGAAGATTTTATAAACATTTTATTATCGACGTCAAAGCGTATAAAGACGATGCCTATTAAGCTTCGAACATCCGGAAAATTGCCATACAGATGAATGCGTTCGCGCAAGAAGCACGAAGGTTTAATCCCTTTAACTTCGTATAAAATCAAAAGCCGGCGACCCCGGGGTCACCGTCTATGTACACGATATCCGACCGTAAAAGGATTAAACCTGCTAGAATATTTTGCGCGATATTATCTCGACGGCTGGTACTCGCACGTCAGCGATGTTTCCAAGATATTATTGTATTTTAACTTCCGCCCTTCTCTTTCGTTATTTCTTTAAATGGTAGCCCTTTAACTGTAGTCTCTCGCATACATTTATTTCTCTTTCCCTCCGACCCCTGACGCCCACTTAAATCTGCGAGATTACTTCCGCGTTACTTGCATGTAACGCGCGCATAACATTATTTATCAACCGTCCGACTGGCAGCAGCCGGGATAAAAAAAAAACAAAAAGTTTATCATGGTGATCTATATATTCAGGTACAGATATTTATGCAAATCTCGTGATAAATTTCTATTTGCATCCTTTTCCTATACGATAAGATTTTATTGACGTACACAGATTTAAATAATGTTAACTTTAAAAGCAATCTTGAATTAATTTCCATTAAAAATATGACGCGCATTATATATATATCTTATTTATTTAAGCTTTAAATACTTGATTTTAAAACCCTTATTCTATACTCGTGTACTCTCGATTTTTTAAATGTTTGGACTCGAATGTCGGAAACTTATGCTCTCACACGCTGTTGTAAATCAGAGAGCGTTTGAGCCAACATTCTTTTGACATCTCGAAAGTACGAACGATGGAAAGCGAGAAAGACGGCAGGAAAGTTCGGCCGGGCAGCGGAACGGTAAACAAGCAAACACTACGCGAGGGTTGGTATGGCGGTAAGGGTATAAAGAGAGACGTGCAGCCGTCATTGCCATTATCGACGGTGTTGTCGTGCAGCCGCGGCGTGACGTATAATAGGTATCGTCGCGAAGACGTACGGACGTCGCGTTAAAGTGCGAAAATCGAAGAAAAGGAATTGCGGGGCCTCGAGTTCGCATGGAAACGCGCGGAAGGAGAAATGATAGAGGATGAATGCCCGAGAAATACGTGCGACGAAGTCGACAGTATAGGATATAGGAAAGAGAGAGGAAGTAAGAACGTAGAAGAGGAAAGAGGAGAGACGTTGAGAGAGAAAGAGAGAGAGAGAAAGCAAAGGAAAGGAATTAATATGAGAAGGAGAGAGAAGAGTAGTCGCGCAGCTATCGACTACGCTTACTTTGCCTTCGTCGTCTCGTATCCTGTCGTATCTCGGTCTTCGGGGTAGCTTCGTCAGGTCCCGACAATCCAGAGAGCCGACATTCGCTATCCGGTGCCGGGACGAATTTGTCTGTGAAGAGCCGGGAAATCGCAATAAAATTGACGTCGGAAAAGAAAGAGGATGGAGTCGTTAATTTCCTCTCTGGTCTCCTTGCCTGACTCTTTCCTTCTCTTTTTCCCTTTCTTTCTTCCTCATTTCGTAGGGGTCCATATTGCAAACTGTCTGTACTCTTGAACCCAAATGCGTTTCGCATCGCTCCTTCTTTTCATTCTCACGCTGGAGATTACACGCCTCCACTTTTAAGGTAGTTGTACAATGACTCTCCAAATTGAACATCGGAAAAACAAGGATCTATAGAATTCATTGTTTAGAGTGTTTAGATGCATTACTGTTTTTTAGTACTACACAGAAAAATAAAGAAAAAGCCCAATTTACGAATCAATATCAAACGATATTTTTGTACGACATTTATTGAATCATTTTCACTCACTTATTCACGTTTATTCATTTATTTAATTCTTCTAAAATAAAAATATTTAAATAATTAATTCCTTTAGAAAAATATTAATTTATTATTATTTCTTTAATTTCCACATTTCGTGAGGAATAAAATTATGAAATTTTCATAAATCGAGAAAATAAGTCGTCACATTTTTTACTGAGAGGTTTATAATTTAATGAATTAATTTAATTTTTCTGATTTATTAAAATTACTAGAACAACTTTTTATTTATAATATTCCACCGTTTTATTTCTCTCAGGAGGTAAAAATTTGACGAAAAGTAATAGCAATAAATTATATGTATGATTAATTCACCAAGATAAATTTTATTCTTCCAATGAACGTCAAATTTAACGTGTCGATGATAGCTCATTCATAAAAGTGAGTTTGAAATACAGGAAATATATTCATTATGAGCCTGTTTTATAAGACGTTATATTTCAAGTGTGTGTGTGTGTAAGATTTTATTTCGAGAGGACAACAAGTCAACTGGCATGCGGCCTTGGTATCTGTTTTCGTATGTACAGAACGTTGGCGCGTATACGCAAGGTCGCCGCCCTGCCATTCGCACGCAGACATCCGAATCGGCAGACGGCAAGGCGAGACGTAACATTATTATCCCTCAAAACGCGATTACTTTCTACGATTACTACAGTCAGCCCGCGCGAATAATTAACATCTGCAATTATAACGCAATCGGTCTTGGTAAGCGGATCGAGGCGACGACGAAGCAAATATTTCACGAGACTTGTTTAGTTGAAATATTAGCAATCGGAACGATAATAGATGATCATAAACTACAGTTTTATTTGTATATATATTTACGAATAACAATTATTTCTTTAACAATGTTCGGATAAATGTTACATATATTTTTAAATTTTTCGACGATTTCAGTATAAATCGCTCAATACTTTTTAACTGATTGTGAGAGTGCAGAATAATAATCATCAAATCGCGTGATTCGGGCGGAGATACATTATAATAATCTCGCGGGATTATTCATTCAGAATATATTAAATTGAAGTAAAATATTACATAAACATTAAACTATATAGCGCGTATAAATATTAAATTTTAATTATATATTTTCGGACGATCTTGGCTTTCAATTCGATTTCATTTAACGTCGTATATTAGGACAATTTTTAGGCTATTTTCGGTTGATGAAATGTCGGTGATGCGGATTAACTCCGAACGAAATGGCATTACGACATGTTTATTTATTATATTATGCAGTCGTAAATAACTTCGCATTTCAATTGATTGACGTAAATTTGGTGTATGTACATAAACGAACTGTTAAGATCTTCTGCCATCCAAAATTTATCTCTTGAAATTATCTCCGTTTCGGGGGTAATTTTGGCAATCATACTACTATAATAAAATGTGTTATGCAATTTTACTTGACATCGGGAATATTGTGCAAAGTGCTGCACGATTGTAATTAATTAATTATTTTCGCGAGTAAGTGCAACGAGTGAATCCTGTCAATCCCAAGAGAGGAGATCCGAGAGGAGAAGGCATCGAGCAACGGCGGAGCAACCATAGAGGTATAAAGTAAATTATTATGTGTACACTTGCGCGGTAATTGTTTTTGAATCATTAATTATTGTAGAAATTAATTTGTTGCACAATACAAATTGGTTACTATAATGTACGCAATATCTGCACATAAGAAACTGAGAGATAAAATTAACTGAGTGATATAAATATATATCCCGTGAGCTCAAAATTTTATTGAGAATATAATATCTAAATATATATTAATATTATATAAGAGATCGATATGTGTATAAAAACAATTACAGATTGGATTGCGCGTATTTTATGCAATCTTGTTAGCCAATTTTTATCACTTGTAACTAGTAACTCGAACAATTTTGACTTCGACATTTTTCTATCAGGATTTTTTAAACCTAATTATATCTTTAGCGTACGCTACTAAAGTATGATTGTGAGACGTCTTGTATAAATTAAATCATTTTCTTGCACGGAGAAAAGAATTTTCTGCATTTTAGTAAATATTAGTTTGCATACAACTGTGACTCCATTTACTAAAATGAAGAAAATTTTCCTTTTTATTAGTACATGTGTATTTACTGAGAAAAAATATACTAATAAGAAGGAAAATTTTCTTGATTTTAGTAAATGGAATCACAGTTGTATGTAAACTAATATTTACTCAAATGTAGACATTTTTTTTCTTAGTGTGCCATTAAATATCGCACGATATTAAGTTAAATGTATCAACAGAAGACTAATATAATGACGAAAATCTTTATTATCCACTACCGTCGTTTGGATTAAATGAACCATTCCGTTTAACGGATTCAACGCGGAGTGAGAATGTCTGTTTATCTTAGGAACGTTAATTATTACGTGCTAAAATAAAGTTGCTGTATTTAAAATAAGGAGATTGGTTCCGACTATTTACGATGCTGCCATTCGTATTTATACTTCGTCTTCCGCGAAAACGCCTCGGATCGCAGACTTAAATACTCGTTGCTAATTAACGGGCCCCGATTCGCTCAACCGAAAGAAACCAGAGTGAGCGTCTGGTTATAATCATCATCCGGGAAAAGACAGAAAATCGTTCAATCGCGTTGCGCGAGATCGATGAGTGAAGTACCATGGGGCGAAGTGCAGGTATTTTGCATTTGCGTGTCGCAGTTGGCCTGTTATATCGCAAGTTCAAACATACCGCATTTGCATAATTGAACGATCGCTCTCCACCGCACGACTCTCGTGCGTCATTTTCTCGAATTATTCTGTTTATGCGAACAATCTTTCTTCGGAAGCTCGCGATTATTGGCCGGTAATAGAATCCACGCCCTGGCGACCCCGCCGTTATATTTACAGCGCACCGCAAGGCCAATGTTTGTATCCACGTGGACAACGAATTGGGCAATCAGCGATTGTTTGCGAGCCCTTTCGAAATTCATTAGCGTGTGCCTTTCGTGCACGCCGGGATGAAAACGCTTTGACATTTCGATGACGGAGCACGGTTGCGGCGCGCGGCGGGGCAGCGCGATTTTCACCGCGGTCGAGTAAGAATAGAAGCGGTGGGCGAATGTGCGCCAGTTTCTCTGAGCCATTCTGAGGTCTCTTAAGAACCTCTCTCGCGTTCCTGGAGAGTAAATGACATACGGGGACGAAGAGGAATTGGATCGTGTAATTCCGGCAGGAAACGAGAACGGAGATGGCCCGCTACCGCGGCGGCTGCTGAGCCACGTAATCCCTCCTGTCGCGGCGCGGCGCGGAGTTGCGATCATTACGAACTTCGACGATTTTCTGTAATTTGGTTACGCGAGATCGCGAGTTATTCTGGGCGGTACCTGGACAAACGGGCGTCAAACTCGGCAGGTGCGCGAAACATGGTATCGATCACGCGGGCGCGACGTATTTCTGCGTTTCTGCAAAAAAGATCGTCACGTGCTCGATCGGTTCGAAACTGAGAGCCGACGCGCGACGCGTACACGGCAATTCTTTGACGCGGTAGCCGTCGCATTTTTCCCGAAATTGTTTCGACTCCCCTGACAAAGCGGCCGCAGCAGTTTACAACGCGACCATGCACGCGATTCTCTGCGCGTGCACCCGTTATACCGAATCGCCGCGGGGTTGGTGCCGCGGACAGGGATGACGGGGGCGTGCGACGACAGTTTTATATAGAGACGTCGAACGAATCACGGCTGCATAAATTCATCGTGGAATCGCAATTTCGTGTTGGCCGACCAGTTAGCAAACCGACGGGAACAAATCGATGCCCTCTGGGCCCAACAGCGGCAAATTAATATAGCTCCCGTCAGGCTCCATCGATGATACGCAACAAATTGATGAAATGATTATTGCGCAGACCGATATTATTAGATACTCGAGAGAAACTCTTTCACGTGAAATTCTCACACGAAATTGTTTGCGAGAGATAGTATTATGCTAAATTCCCTGTGAGGCTAAATATAGTAGGTTTAATTTTATAAGTTACACGTTTATTATGTACGTATTAAATATTTGATATGTGTTTTTCAATTTATAATTCTATTATACACCAAACGTTTTTCTGAAAAAAAAATTAAAAGTCGAAAGAAACATCGCTCGGTGTTTCAAGTTTCTAGCTGTTTTATGTTTCCATTTCTTTGTTTAGTTATATTGTTATATATATATATATATATATATATATATATCATTTTATTCTTCTCGAATATAATAAATATATTCGAGAAGCGTAATCACATGAAAAATTGTAAATGACTATCTTGTATCTGGTTCTCTTGGTCTTGCTCGATTAGTAGTTCAAATATTGATAGTGATTCGTTGCTGCATGAGATGCACCGAGCGATCTGAACTTTCGTTCAATATTCCACTATCGTTACGAGGATTCATTCGTATAACTGAAGTCGAATAAAGTCACCGGTTCATTGTTCATCGTCAGTAAAGTCTAGCCCCGTTTTACGTTATGCCTCGATGACGACGTCGGCAACGACGTCGAGCACAGCGGTATCGAGAGAAGGCTATTAGATGTTGGGGGCTTCTATTTTTCAGTTTTTCCCTATGTAGATCTCACAGCTTGTTTCTTTCTTTCTTTTCTTGCCCTCGTCGTCGGAGTTCTCTAGGTAGTAGCGAACCGTACTGTTGCCGGCAAGTTGAGTCGCGGAATAGCACGACGATCGTCGCGAAAAAAAACCATTGGTCGGAAGAAGTGGAAGAAGGAAGAGCACCCCGTTGAGAGAGCGAAGGGTACGAACGCGACGATTAACTGAAAAGCTTGTGCTCAATTTGCGAAAGCCCAGCGCACCCTCTCGCTAGCTGGCACTAACTTTTCTTTCAACATACAGGGTGCTCCGTGCAATCACCGTCCCCTTCAAGTACTCGTCATTATGTTGTTATACATATTAACTAATATTCTGAGCCTTTTGACAACTTTTCATATCATCCCCCGTGTTAAGTAAGCCTTAACGAAGGATTGTTACCTTGCCGTCCTGTTTGAATCTCAAGAATCTCGACGTGCCGTAGATTTCGTATCGTGCTTTCCCAAAATACTTGAATTTCAATTCCATAAGAGAAGCTAGATTTGTCAAATCTTTAATTCTTTTGGAGATACGGATACTTCCTTTACTACGCGAAATCAGGGTTGAGGTGAAAGCCACTCCGACGCGCGGATCACCCTGTACTCGTCCCTCTCTTTCACTCGTATTCGCCCTCTCGTCTGTCTCCCTTTCTCGTGCATACCCTCCGCTACTTCCACTCTGGTTTATACGTACTTACGAGCTGCTAAGCCTCTAAGCCTGCACTTGACGGCTGGTACATAGGTAGGTACTCGGCCGCCACACGGAAAAGCATGCGAAGTTTATTAAAGCTCGACTCTCGACAGCCAAACGAAAGATTTTATTTAAATATATATACTATTAACCTATGCCGCTTAAGCCTCCTCCATTGAGAGAGCAGCCACCCGTCTCTCTTTACTTGGATTGTGGCTTCTTTCCTCTTCCGACGGATCGCCGATGTAGTAACTCGGCCACTTAGCGATTTCATTGCGAGTGCGCTTAAATAAAACATCCCCAGTAATGTCACGGTAGAGTTACTAAGAAGCCAGTTTCACCAACGTCGATTAACTGTAACCTTCGATTATAAACTCATTCTTCATCTCTTTCTAACTGTCCCCCTTTGAAAGAGACGAAGAGTGAGTTTAATCGAAGGTTACAGTTAATCGACGTTGGTGAAACCGGCCCTAAGAGATCTAGTGATGCTGATATTGTTGCAGAACGAAAAAATATTTTATCCTTAAGATTAAAATTAGAGAATGTTGTTTGTCATTCATGTTCTTTGAACCTAATCATTACAATTTGATCTTTATAAGGTACGCTCGGCAAGCACCCAGAAGTCCTTATCCGTTAAATTTTATAGAATTATGCTGATGGTACCTGATAAAACATTTTTTATAATATTTATTACAGTCTCACAAAATTTTTAATTTTTGCGTCAAGATTTTGATTTTCAAAGATTCTATAAAGATTGTCAAAGACGGTCACCTGGACGAATTAAATGTTTATCTAGAACTTCCATACGGAATCTATAAATAATAATAAAGAAAAAAACTAATTCTATGAATATTATTTTAATTAATTGTTTTACATGTAACCTAATTTTTTTAAAAAGAATATGATAATAATTTATCTCGTTAAATTAAGATTTGCGCAAGTTTCAAGTGAGAGATATATTAGTTACGGTGCTCTCTTGGTTGTGCTATGTGCGCTTACAGCTCGCAAACCTTTATCCTACATCAAGGCCCGTAAGGGTGAGCGATGGGTATCTAACCACTGTAATATTAACGTAAGACAGGGATTGCTGCCACGCCTCGTTAACGCCAGCCTTACCGTTAGGCACGTCGCTGCCGCTGCAGCGATGACGAAGACGCAGCAGCGACGTGAAGAACGGTGTGCGCGATTTAATTAAAATAATATAATAAAGAGACGATGTTCTCTCGCGATAATTTATCACGTAGCAAATATTTTTACGTCGTAGAAGCGGGGGAGGGAAACCGGTAATCGGCTACTTATAAAAAGGAGAGTGATCTTACGTTTTATAAGATCACTACAGACGAAAGTTAAGTCTTAAGCTCGGGATAATTGCGGCGCGCTCCGACGTGCAACCTCGTTTTCACCTCGTAGATCTCTCATTACAAGAAGGCGCGTTAGCTAGGCGTAAAAAGTTACGTTCCTAGGTACGAAGTCCTAAGGTTTACATGTAAACGTATATATTTAATCAGGTAATTTGCATTTCATCTTCAAGTACATGACTCCGTAGATTTTTCGAACTCTGAGAAACGCGTACTCCGGTACGCCGACTTTCCCTGCCTTTCCACAATCGCGTAAACGGTCTGAGAGCTCAGCAAGCGCAAAAATGTTTGATGTGGGAAGTACGTTTGCCCGGTCGTTATACAATGCGCTAAGTTGCCTGCCGCTAAGTGAATTTATTGCAAAGACGGGGTCTCGCTCGGAGCACAAAGCAAGTCTCAAGGTAACGGAATTACACTCGAAATTGGCGATGCATTACGCTCGAAAGGGCTAAGATGTGTATCGAATTTCCAGCGGAACTCCATGACTGTTGGCGCGTTGATCTTTATAGAATTATTACAGAGTCTATTTTCTGCCGCGGAGAGTGAAGAAACTTCCTCGAGGCAACAGCTGTAGCCGAATAAGAACATTCGACACTGACTGAAAGTTCTAAAAAGCCGCGGTATCGAGAAATTAACGCGAAATCGATCGTAACGACCGTTGCATGAAGAGGCTCTTGAGCAACGATGCAACCCCAGCGCGGGATCGATTTATCGATCGTCCCGCGGAGAATGCTTCGGTGCGGAACGACGCGGAATATGTTTCGCGCTCCTTACAGCCGCGGATGTGCCAGGAACTCGGGAACGACAACCGCCGGAGGATCTCCGCGACGTTCCCGGCGCGGGCGGTTGATGCAGAATATGCGGCTGCGGATCCAGACTCGAATATCGAGAGCACGGTTCGACGAAGATAAACGCGCGGGCCAAATGACGAAGACCGAGAAACCTCCAGCGACGGAGGTGGCGAGCAGCAGCGAGCAGGACGTGAGAGAGAAAGAGGGAGGAGGAAGAGTTAGTGGACAAAACAGGGGGGT
Organism: Temnothorax nylanderi; assembly: GCF_030848795.1. NCBI lineage: Eukaryota > Metazoa > Arthropoda > Insecta > Hymenoptera > Formicidae > Temnothorax > Temnothorax nylanderi. The sequence goes on from NW_027249082.1 coordinate 1,303,568, forward strand.
GAGGGTGGAGGACGAAAGTTTGCGGAAGGACGAGGGTGTTGCGTGTTCGCCGAGGGTGCGAGAGGGATACGACCGGGGTAAAGACGAGGGGTGGGTGAGCAATCGTGTGCAGGTGCATAGGAGAGAGGATCCGCGTACGGGCGGATGAGTTGTGCGTACCAATCGGCGGGTGCAGAGTACGTCCGCAGGCACGCAGGAGGAGGCGAAAACCGGGCACAGCCCCAGGAGCGCGCGGCGGGGACTTCCGCCATACGGGGCAAAACCGCCCCACGCCGGACCCGGGAACCGGCGCGCGTCTGGTTGCGCTGGGTGGCGGGTGCACTATCGGGTGGCGCGCGAAAAGGGGATTCAACCCGACTCGGGTGCACCGAGAGGACGACGAGGAGCGAGAGAGATAGATAGGGGGGGAGAGAGGGAGGTTCGCGAGGGTGAGACGAGGCGGAGGACACGTCGGTCAGGGGTGATGAGGAGGACGGAGGGACGAACGAAGGTGGTGTGGGAGGGAAGGTTGGAGAGAGCGACCGGGGGTAGCGGCGCTGGTTCTCTCGGGTGGTGCCGGTAGTGGAGGGTAAACGGAGGGAAGGCGGCGGTGGCGGCGGCGGTGGCGGCGGCGGTGGCGGCGGCGGCGGCGGCGACGGCGGTGAACATAAAATCCCTCGCACATGCCTGGTGCATTCATTAGGGGGGATGTACCCGTGCAGCGTACACGTCGACCTGCATCCACGCCACCCTCTCTCGCGTTCTCTCGGTGCCACCCTTGGCCTCAGTCGCGCTCCGCGGCCAACTTAGTGCACACGCCACTCCGTTGGTCCTCCCTGACGGACTCGCTTGCCGCTGCTTCTCACTGCGCCGTAACCGTCCCCGTCGTCGTCGCCGACGAAGGATTGCATCGTCTCGCGCGCGCGCCAGTCACCCTCTGTCATCCGCGACACGTCAGACGGGTTCCGCTGTGATCCGCGCGTAAACGTGCGTCACGCACCGTTTCTGAATCTCAATCTCGCTGATCGTGGATCGTGGATCGTGCGCGCGAAACGGCAGACGATGGACGAAGTAAGCTGAAAGAATTCCGCGTGCGTATCGAGAGTACGAATACGAGTGCGAGTTTTGTCTGCAATCCCGAGTGCGCGAAAGTAAACACATCCGAGAAGACTTCCGGCACGGCCGAAACGGAGGTCCGGCAGCGGTCCGGTCCGGCCCGGCTTCTGGAGGCACCAGCAGAAGAGGGACCTTCCTCGTCATCCCCGCGGAAGATCGTCACCGCGGAAGATCGTCCACCTGTCTTTGAGCAGTCTGCGCCCGAAGAGGATCACGTACGACGACGGCACGGCTCTACGCGCCGCCGAAGACCGCGGGAAGCCGACGGGATTTCATGTTCACGAATTTCAGTAAACCAGGTAACGACGCGCCCGAGACCAGTCGGCGATGTCGAGCTGCACGGGATCGGCGGCGTGTCGGAATCGCGATTTACCCCTCGCCGCGCCCGCGCCGTGGCGGGACGCGCCGCGCCGTGCCGCGCTACGCTCTCGCGTCGCTATTTACCGCGACGCCGACGGATCGGGAAAGGGCGGGAACGCCGCAACTTCGCGCGGGGGATTCTATCGATCGCGCGATCGACGGCACGCGCATTTCCGCCGTCCGACTTCTTCCGCCGTGGCGGAGGGTGGGCGGGAAAGCGGACGGAGGGACGACGAAGGTACCATCCTGCGTCACGACGCCGACGTCGCGTCACATCACCCGGCTTCGCCCGAAATTGCTCGCCGCGAAGCGTCGTCGCTCGCAGCTCGTTTTTCCCCTCGCTAGCGCGCTATATTCGAGGCTGAGAGACGCTGCGAATAAATTTGCATCGACGGGAAGCGGTACGCGTGTACCGTAACATTTTCGGACAGCGCTCGACCGCGCCACCAAATACTTAAGCGGAATCGACAGCGCGAAAAGTTGAGAAAGTGAGTAGAAAATTCAACAAGGCATGATCGCCGTTGAGAAAAGGAAATCGTGTCGGGAAAACAAAATGACGCAAAACCTTCATAATCGCGGGATATCTTTAAATTCATAGCTGAACGATCGCTGAATATTAATATCGTAACTGCCCTCGATAACGTGTTCCATCGGCATGCAATTATCGCCCCGAATATAAATCGAATGAGGTATTAGCGGACTTATTAACGGGAAAAATGCGGGATAACGTATGCGGATTTCGCGTTTACTCGGTGAATCGCGGAAGCTGCTTGGATGCAGGTGCAGGGATGCAGTTGTTTGCGGTGGTACGGCACGGCCGGATTCGAATAATTTCCATATTTTCGCGATTCATTCGCGCGAGTATTATTACTGGCCCGCAATAAAAGGTACATGGGTATTCCCGATGAAATATGTCGCACTTTCGAGGAACGTGCCTCGCGAAACGGTCTTATCTCGCGCTTCCGCCTTCTCGTCCGAATGGAAGCGATTGATAAAGTAGAATTTTAGCGATAGGTCACAATCGCTGAAAAATTTAATATCTTAAACATAAATTTTATTTTCGCATCTACACATCACGGTGACCGGTTGTTTCCCCCAATGAAATACGTCGCGTCTTCGAGAGATGTGTCTTAGGAATATCTCATTTCGTCATTCCTGATTTAAGGAAAGACAAAGTTAATAAAATGATTTATGAAATAACGAAATGAAAAAATATCTAAAAGTATAAGAAAGAATATTGCTAGAAACATGTGCATTTTCTATAAAAATATTCGAACTTATTATGTATACATTAAAACATATTAATTTAACTGTAGAAAATTGACACTTTAAAGTCCAAACTTCGAGACTGTCAAATAGTAAAACAGATGAAATGTCAGTTGAGTCTTTTCTTGATGCAAATTTCACCGCGTCGTAGGTGCTCTTGTTTGAGCAACGATAATTAGCGTCGGAAAGTACAATATTTGACGATTGGTATGCTGGAGATACCGCGCTATCGATTCCTCGCGATTAATTTCTGCACAGATGTGCCTTCGCGCAAAGATAGCCGCGCGTTAATTACGGATGCGGCGGGCCGTTGCGAATGCTAACCGGCTAATTCCGGTTTCGTATTTCAGCATTAGCCGCATTTTTCCCACGCGTCGCGAACGACTATATGTACGCGGCACGTTACTCGTACAGACACGGACACATACACGTGTGGCTAGAGCCGGCACGATTCTACGTCGAGCTTAATTTTTAATCTGCCGCGCGTAACGTCGTCGAGAAATAATCCGCCACTTATTATGCAAATTTAATCGTGCGTTTATCGCGAGGCGCGCTAATCGCAGATAACTTTTCCGCTCAACTTCACCGTTGCGGCGCGTCCGTTCCTTTTTATTTCCGGCGTGACAAAGAGCGTCCCGGGCCGCTTTGTTTTCCCGGATACGTCCGCGTTTAATCCTCTCTGCGATCTTCCTCGACGCGACCATTATGCCGTCGCTGGTCGTATAGTCGTCGTAGTCGTGGTTGCGCGCAGTTTCTAAGTTCGGGCGCCGATTCAAGTCGTAGCAGTTCGCTGCCAAACAAACGCATCCATTCGATCACCGGGGGGGTGGGTGAGGGTAAACGCTCGGTCTTCCACGATCTCTCTTTTTGACACGCGGCAAGAAACAGAATCGGACGTGCGAGGGGATTTTCCGCGCGAAAGAACGAATGGTAAAAGGGAAAAGATGAAGAAATTCCCCTAATATCGGTGAGAGTCTTCTTCCCGCGAGCTATCTACGGACGTCGAGAGAAAATCAGTCTGAGATTCTGAGTCGTTTCGAGAAGCCGGATAGCTCGCGGGAACGAGTCGAGTAACTCTTCGTGATGGTTCCTCTCTTCGGGAGAGACGGGCGAGAGACTCCCGCGTGAGTTTAGTTTCCCCAAAGTTTTCCGACTCCCATCATCTTCTCGAGGGCAGTTACTCGGGACGTCTCAAAGTGTTTCTATTATTCGGGGCGTCACTCGGTCTCTCGAGCCATTCGAGGGAAAGATATTTTGGAGCGGGCTCTCGAGCAAGGTACGTCTCGCTGCGAGGAATATTTTGGTGCGAGCGAGCGCGCGACATCGTGATAATCCCGCGACGTATACAAGTAGTTCGACGTACGTCGGTGACGTTCGCTTTCGTGGAGAGAAACATCGGAGGGTTCGTTTGAAGATCCCCCGTGCTCAAAACGCGCGCTCCCGCCCTTCGCTCCGCACTTCGACCGTACTTCGACAGCATTGTGGTCGGGAAAATGCATGCCCGAGTGCAGCGGCGCGTCCTTTATCGGCACGGGCGTCCTACATATAGAGCTTTTTCCGAGCGTTTCCACGTTATCGCTCGTTGTTTGCGTCACGGACTCGAACTTCCAATTCCTAATCGATTCGCGTCATCGAGCGGGAACCTCGGAGGGAGAGAAAGAGAGACGCTGGCGTCTCTTTAGCATTTCGCATTTAAAAGATATGGAGAAAGCGAAAAAAAAAGAAAAAATCGAGTAGCTTCTATTTTTCTACGTTTACCGCTTGCGGAGCGGTGAAATCTATTTTGTCACACCTCGCGAACTGTACTTTGCTCAAGAAGAAACTGAATGGCTTAATAATCAAATATAAAAAACGAAAACGCGTCGATCCGCCTAATGGATCGAGATCGAGAAGGCGCGCGCGTGGTGGCGGAAATCTGCGCGCCAAGTTCTACCCGCCGAAGATCAACTAAGACGTCCGGAAGATAAGCGCGCCGATGGCGCCGCAAACCCTGCGCCGGAAACGGGTTTTCCCGGCGCACGGCTCGCTGCGGCTGCGGCACATCGATCGTCGATGCATTTCGGCGGCTCGGATACCGTTTCCGGCGTCAAAGAGCCAAGGTCGGCCCCCGCTTAATCGCGGGATGGATGATCGCGGCGATGCCCGTCGACGTCACGCCGGCACACAGGACACCCGCAGGTCTGTTTCCCAAGAGACAACAGAAAGTATTTGATCTTGTCTTACGAGGAGAGAAGTAATTTTGCGACCAAGATATATTAACCAGGCCATTAGATAAATTAGATATATTAAAGGATATATATTAGATACGTGCACAGAAAAAAAGAAGTGTCAAATTAATAATAAGTACCTATATACTCGTATATATGCAACAATTTATAATCTTCTTATTAATAATTTCGATATAATATTATTTCAAGATTTCCACGCTGAAACCAAAAATATTTTCAAATCAAGAATATTCTTCTTTTCTGTGTAGAGCGCGGTAAAAGGGTAGATTCACGATAAGCAACGTCAATGCATCCAGGCGCAGTCATAAGTTGCACAGGTCGAAAACAGTTGTGCAGATTAAAACGAACAGGATGAGACAATTTCTGGACCGATACTTGCCGATGAATTCGAATGCGATGCCAAGCAGAGATTGTATTAAGATATTCTTCAAATATAGCTCGGCGTTTCACTCAGATAATTTCCGTTATATCACGTTTATCAGAAAACACGAATGGGATGACATTTGTCTATCGCTGAATATCACACTGTCTCGGCGGATAGCTCGTTAAAGACCGGGATGCACGCGGATTTGCTTAATTAAGAAGGCGCAAGGCACGGTAGAGGTAATTATCTAGTCCTTATGAAAGTTCGTACGTTGTTATTAAGACGGGCCAAAGAGAATCTTTCTATCAGAGTGTCTTCAGCGCGCGGGTTTAGTTTAGTTTAATAAATGCGGAGGGAGGGAACTGTGCGACGTGTAATTAAACGCGGCTTCTCGTAATCGGGCTCATAGTCGGGGTAATTACTCGCAGTCGGGGATTCGGTCGAGTTACACATACTAAAACAAATCTCGTGCCTCGATTTCTAAACTCTTTTGTAACGAGCAATATAATAATTTAATAATTGTTGCGTCTAGGGATCTATAAACATAAATCTTGCAAGAGGCCAAAGTCATCGGTACTTAAATATTAAATTTTGTTTTAATTTTCACAGCCAATGATATTTCTTCTGTCATTCCAATTTTCATATCTTCCTCGTTGAGTTAGAATCGAGCGCTCGCAGGAATCGTTGCAAGTTTCTCGGAAACGGACGACATTTCCACCAACATAACACGCTGACACGTTACAATTTAAATTTTTAGCCGAGAGAACCAGATATAGTTTTGTACATGCTTCATATACATGCACGTACATGCATGTACACGTCGGGTGTCCCAAGAGCTCTTTAAACGCGATGTTATTCTCAGTAGGTATCTTTCGAGTCAAGCGAGTAAACGGAAATGCAGCTTTTACGTTTCTGTATTTCGCCGATTAATATTTCATTTAAGGGAAAACGGGAAATTACGAAACAACCGGGTACAATTAGGACATGTCCGTGATTGCGAAATGAATTCTGTCCCGGTCAGGCTAACTGCCGGACCGGTGCATTTCGAAATGTAGCGGAAACGTGAAATCGAATTTAAACGACAGATATTGCGTCGCGCACTGCGACAATTTCGTCGCAAATGCAATTAATTAGGCATTTTTCGAGCCGCATTATACAGACATTATTTCACGAAAAAAAAAACCGGGGAAAAAAGAGGATACGGGAATATTGAATCCTTCTTTACATCGCGTTTATCGCATCATCGTTTTAACGTACGGGTGTTTTATGTATCGCATTTCTGTCTTTGAGCGGGATATGTACGTGAAACATAATTTCCAGCGATGCCGATGAAAGCGCGGATTAAATCTGTTAACAGCCGCTCGAAGCTTGTAAATCCGCGTTGGAAACCTCGGTCGAGGAGATTTTTCAATTTTCCCCGGTGCCTATTGATTTCGCGGGGGTAACACGATTATCGTTCGGTGAGAGAGCGGCAGGGGGAGGGGAGATGGGTCAAATTAATATCAGAAACTCTCCGCGATTTGCGCGAATTATCATTTATTACCGCCAAATGAAGCTAAAGCGTCTCCACGCGTGCATATCGTGATTTTCCGCGAAATGGAGCACGCATGGAAAACGCGATTTCGCGGTGTTTTCGCTTTATTGTATCGAGCACTGCTCGACACGAGCTACGCGGCTCTTTCAACTGTTAAGCTCTACCTTCAACTCCAAATGGACGAAAACCGTGAGAATATCTTTTTCTACTCGTCGCGTTGTACCTCGACAGTTGGTATTTAAACGAGCCCCACTCTCAAAGGCATGATTTTAATTCCGCGTTTTCAGCTGCGACGAAGATTTCCGTAGTCTCGTAAATTGGCGAGAAAAACGAGACAAAAAGTAATAGTCAGCGACGATTCTTTTTCTGTCTTTAATACGTTAATTTTGCGTACGCTTACACAACAGCGCTCGTCTTTGATGTAAAATGAGTAGATAAAATAACGTAAAGCGTGTTGCAAAGTCTTGCGAGCGACGATTAATTCCAGAGATTAGTTTTAGATGAAATATACATTATAGCAAATTGTAGTAACAAATAATTGTAGTAAAAAAATTTTCACAATAATTTAACTTGCTCGTTAATTAAATCTTATAATTACTGACACGAGTTTCGGATAAAAATATATACATTGATAGCGAAATTGTAGTAACAAGTAATTGTAGTAAAGAAATTTTCAATAATTTAACTTTACTGACACGAGACAACGTATATCACATATTCATATCTTTTAGTAATAATACAAGAATATTTTTTTGACAATTTCTTTTCTTAAATCAATCTCTTGTCTTCTTTTCTCAAGTCAATTTATATCCTTTTGGACAAAAATTTAACGTGTGAAATGAGCAAGATTTATTGATCGTTTTATACATATTTAAACAATGAGTTTTTACTAAAGACTAAAGAGGTACATAGGTGAATTTGATTTCTTTCTTCTTTTCATATCAGTATTATTTTAATACATATCTAACACGTTGTCACAAACTTTGTTTCCTAATGAACGTATGCGTTAAATTGAGTGCCGGACCGTGGTGAGATAATAGACGAAATTAAGTTACTGAATGTGAAAAGGCAACTTTGCCACTTGAAAAGACAACTTTGAATATAGTAACTGTTTTATTTACTCCGCGGATTGTGCGTTGTTGAAGTCTATCTCTTACGTTGATGTTGAGAAACTATATAATTTATATTATGATTAAAGTCGCAATAAATTATTGTTAAGCTCGCGGCAAACGGTTAATAAGATAATGACATTTGTCTTAATGAGTCATCTAAGCTCTAATGCGAACCTATCACGCAATCGTTTATCGATAATAGAGAAGATTAATTATTTTACAATAATTATTGCCATTTGTCATCTTTTAAAAAACTTATCTTGACGAATTTATAAATACATGATAGATTATAGATAAATATTTTATTTATGATTAACATATAATTATACGATACATATTTTTTTTACAAAACACATTACGAGATAATCGAGAATATTTTCAATTATATTAATTGATATTTATATAACATTCAATTATATTAATTGGTAACGACCGATATTTCGACCTGTGCATATCACTTTGGTTTATATCATTTTTACAGAAGTCGATTAATTAACGATAATTGTTAAAAACGAATCGGCGTGGACTCGCACGGCGTTTGAATTGTGCGCACTGGCGCGCCATGTCGCGGGGCTGACGTAACGCGAGAAGGCGTGCGTTATTTGGAAAATAAGAACGCCGGCACACGGCACACGGCAGATCGATATGGCGGCGAGCGCCGCGCGAATTCTCTATATTCCGGCGCGGTATATTTCGCGCGGGAGACGTCGCGTTTATCGCCGTGCACCGGCGGCCGCGGCATCCCGAAGCCCGCGACGCGAGCAACGCTGAACGCCCACAGTCGTACGGAAGAAGACGCGGCGTACGCTTAACCGCGTTTGAATCCGAGCGCCCTTCGCGCCATTCCCCGCGGCAGATGCACGAAGGTCAAAAGTATTTTAAAAATAAGGCCGTAGGCATTGGCAGATTGGTATGGCAGTGGACGTTAAGGGTCGGGTGGCGTTGTAATGGCAAAAAGTTTGCGAGAGGTGAGTAATCGAGACGTGGTAGAATTTCGGGGTGGAGGTATCTCGGCGGCGTTAGCGATCCGCGTCGGCGTAATCCGCGTAGGATCCGCGTGATTAGAGCGATGCGCGTAGTAGGTACGTGCGTCTAGAAAATCGGGCAACAAACAAATCGCGTTTTCGCGAGGAGGCTCGTGGAGGCTAGACGAGAGCACGGCCGACAATGGCGCCCAAGCCTCGCGAATATTGACGTTGCCAAAAACATCACCTCCGAATATATCGGGATTATTATCGTGTACGTGGGTGGCACGTACTGCGTCGCAATTAGCGATCTAACCTCGCGGGCGGCCCGTGCCGCGGCCCATCGCGTAGAAATCCGCGCGCGGGTTAGTTCGGTCCACGGTTAAGGTTATGCGAAAAAATGTTTTCTGCACGTATAGTAGCGCGGCGTGAACCCTGAAGGGTTTTACAGTTATACTGCAATGTGGCACATTTGCAGAAGCGCGGAGGACGTTGTGTGGGCCTAGAGAGCCGCGATTTAATCTGCGGGGAGATATTGTCAGGACGATAGGAGAGTGCGCGTGGAGAAAGTGTGTGAGTTGGCGCTTTTTTAAGGGTTAGGGAATCATTCTGGTATAGCCTGGTATAGCCTGAGCATAGTAGTTTTTATGTAGACAGTTCAGGGCAACTAGTTTGGTTGTAGGGTCGGGATTGGAGATAGACAAGATGGACCAGCAGTATTGTCTACGGTGGAACAATCATCCAGCCAACCTCACTGACGTTCTCAGCTCGCTGCTCGCCAGAGAGGCACTCTGCGACGTGACCCTGGCCTGTGTCGGGGAGACCTTCAAGGCGCACCAGACCATACTCTCCGCATGCAGCCCGTATTTCGAGAGCATTTTCCTGCAGAACATCCACCCCCATCCAATCATATTCCTCAAGGATGTCAATGACACGGAAATGAAGGCGTTGCTGCACTTTATGTATAAGGGCGAAGTCAATGTTAGTCAGCATCTGCTACCGATGTTCCTTAAAACAGCGGAGGCATTGCAGATCAGAGGCCTCACCGATAATAGTGTAAATAACAAAACGGAGGACAAGTGTCCGTCACCGGATCCAGAAACGCAAACTGGAGTCAGACATAGCGACTCGCCTAACCTCCAGTCCCATCATGAGAAGAGGAAAAGAAAGAATTCAGGCAGCTACGACGTTTCTCTTTCTGGCCCACCTAGCGAAAGATTCTTGTCTGACTCTCAGGTACGCAGATATCGTACTCGCTTTTTCTCTTCTGTAACTGTATCGCCAGATAGGCGACGCATATCGTTTATATCTCTTTTAATTGTAACATATGTACATTTATCACAACTCGTGCGGGTGTTACATTATATCTCGAGACTTGATCAAGAAAAATTATACAGAAACGAGCAACATGTGTATTTCTCTTCTCAAAGCTTATACAAACATAATTTTTTGCGAGCATTCTACAAATCTCTTTAGTTTGGGTACATTTTTTGTTTTATCTGTTATGTTGGTGACAATATTAGATATTACATCGCATTTTTATATATTAACTTTATAAATTAACACACATGCAGCATTTCTAGATATGCTATTTCCATAAATAAGTTCATATAATGCTGATTTCTGTTTATATGTCGATGGACTTATACTTCTGCTTAAAATTCTGTTTTATTGTTGTCTCATACATTATTATCGATGAATTACACATGTGTGTCTGTGATTGCGCAGCTTTTCAAATAACTTGTAAGTAACCTTGAAGAATTTAGGCCCAATGCTATTACCTGCTGTATAATTCACGAGACAGATATTATCATAAGATGCTTTATATATTTTTTCACATACTTTGACGTAAGAATCATACATTTAAAAAGAGATGTAATCTGTTTACTCCGAAATATCAAGTTTATAGTAAACGTTATTGCCCAACAGAGAACTTAATTTATTATGCTAAATCTATCTATTGTTTCTAAGCAAGAGAAATAATCTGACGAATTTTATTCCTTTTCTCTTTAAGAAAAAAAAGTTTTTGACTAAATCTTAATAATCATGTTGAGGCAGGGGATATAAAAACGTACAGAAAAAGATAAAGAAAGTTTTTGATTGATTGTTTTCAGACATCCTCGCAGTGTAGTTACAAATCAAGTCCTCCTGTGATTCCAAAGTTAAATAATGCCCTGGGAGTTGAGATGGAAGATGGTGGTCGACCCATGTCTCCTGCTTCACAACCGCAGGCTCCTATTAAACAAGAGGTGGATCACCACTTGCCCGACTTCCATGACAATATTTCCCTCCCCGTAAGTAATTTTCGATGTTTACGCATTTCATATTTTAGTTTTGATTATTCATTTCTTTCTATTTCTATTCTGCACCCATGATCTTGCACATGTGTATTTACTTCGCTTTTTTCCCTGCGAATACACTTGTTTAATAACGCAAAGTACTAACTTTGTTTAAATCTTTTTTGCATGGTCTATGTTATTACATGCAATAAAATATATGTGTATATAATATTCCTTACTGGTCAGATTGCTAATCTTGCTGATTGTAAGTCTCAATTTATTTGGCAATATTGTTGATGCAGTTGAAGGAAATGATTTCCTGATATTTATCATGATTGCATAAAAGATAAAAGTGATAAGACTGTATTTATGTCCTCGTTTCTTTGTCTAAAGTCACATAACCTATATGAATTATAAAAAGCTGAGAGAGCTTTTGTCATCTTATTACATTTGTCTTTAAGCACCTAATTTTTAAGTAATTATGTAATTATGCATTACCAGCAAATGTAGGTATTATTTCTGTAGGATATTTTTTTGAAAATACTTTAATATTTGAAAAATATGTTTGGATTAAACTTTAAAATAATGCACGTATAAATTGGTTTAATATTTTGTAGTGTGTTTACATAACAAGACATTTTAGTACATATTATTTCATGTAACTCCGATTCCGTGTTAACGTTAAGATATTTTTACTTTACACTCTCATTTTTTTCCGAAGACGCTATATGCTTCTTCTCGCTTAAAACGCTTTGCACAATTGTGAATGAAGTGCAAAGTTCTCGTGATATATCGTGAAGACAATTGTCCCTATAACGGAGTTTCGTTACTGTTCCCACAATTGATGACGATTATCTACCGCCGTCCTACAACTAGTCAGTCGAAACAAACATGGGAAGGAAGGGATTCTCCAATTAGAGATTACAGAATTGGCTTTTTTTGCTAAAAAAGATTGGGTCGAGATGTGTTGATTAAGCACATATCCTTTCCTTCTCTGTTGACAGACTGGTATGGAGTGGGAGGTTCAGAGAGATGGGAAGAGTGACGAAACTATGGATGTACAGAACATGACTTCAAATCGTCCAGATTCGGCTGTGGTGCAAGTTTCTCGCGAAAGTGCCATCATGGCTGGAGGTTCTCTCTATGTCGATATGTCGGGAATTACGTCTGAACTCCCCGGGAATTCGCATAATCCGCTAAGTCACGCCGTATCCATGAACTCGCACCATCCGTATAAAAGCAATAGCATTGATCAAACTCAGTCTTACAAATCGTTATCCCAATATAATCCGAACGTTAAAACGCTCGAAAATGACACGCATAGATCGCTACAAATAAATCAGGAATCAGGAATGTCCGTAATTCAGTCGACAATGTGCGCAAACTTGCAGCGTTCTACTCCGCCAAGTAGAAAGGCTGGTAGATTTAAACCCGGGTGGTTAGACACGTATCCCTGGCTACAATATGATGAACGATCGAATCTTATGTTTTGCAAATACTGTAGAAAGTGGAGCGAATCCATACCAGAAATTCGCACTTCGTTTGCTGCGGGAAATGGCAATTTTAGACTCGAAATCGTGAACCACCATGATAAATGTAAAGCACACAATCTATGCGCGACAAAAGAAAGTGAGGCAAAAAAAAGTTACGCTTATACGACAAAAACATGTTAGCCTCGACACTTATTATCAGATTCTTCCTGTGCCTAGTTAATTCGTAATCAGTTTCACGCTCAATTAATATTTAAAAGGAATTATGTACAAATATTACATATAATATTCAACCCACATTTGCGCAAGCTACTTTATGATTTTAACAAAGTCTTGTTTATTACTAAATCGCTCCAAAGTTTAAGTAAACTTATAATTATTTTTACACAAAATGAAACATACTCGAACTTGTAACAGAATGTGTTACAAGTGCATTATTGTTTGTTTGATTACTACACTTCTTAATAGATATTCCCAGATATCTTCCAAAGATTCCTCTTTCCGATTCTAATATTTTAGCCTCGGGCTTTTTTATTTTTGGACTATATCTTATCCTTAGTGCTTTTATTGTATCAACAATGTTATAAATTTACACTTGTTGAGTTATAATTTTATAGAACCAAGTTCTTATCAGATAATTTTACCAACGTTAATGTTATTGTTGTATGTAAAATTAAGACAGTTTATGTATGTACACTATTTTATTGTTAAAAACATATAAAAATATACATAAATATATATATACATAACGACGAAATATTAAAAAAAAAAATATTTTAAATATTCTGTCATAATATGTACACATATTTCTTGCGATCTATAATATAAAACAATTATTACGTAGCAGATTTAAATAGCATATATAGATATCGATACAATTTTTACAGTTTCGAAAATCATGCAATAACTTTAATAAACGGGTGACTAAAGTATCTATATAATTTATCTTATTAAATATGTTTGCTTTTAAAATTATTTACGATAAGGCGACATGTTTCTGAGATGACTGTAATTTATAAAAAGATACAATTTGCATTTTTAAACATATACTTTATAGTTGGGTATGTTGTTAGATACTTGCTGTAATATATTACAGCGCAATACATAATTTTCGATATGTAAGAAAAGGAGATACCAAAGTATATATTTTTGAGATCATGTTCAGCTACAGATTCTTATATCTTTGAAAAGCAATAAATCGAATTACTTTAAAAAATATATTTTCTTTGGAATTATATTGATTAGAACATTTAACCTTGTACAATTAAGTGTTAATATATTTTATCTAAGTAGGAACGTATAAAAATTGTTTTACAAGACGTGCGTTATATTTCTTTCTTAACTATTGCTTTTTAAAATTATGTAAAATATTCAAATATTAAATAAGTATTGCGTATAAATTTGAGGAACGTTACAAACACTCTTTAAACTATATATAATTTTATATATATACGTTATTTAAATTTTATCATTGAGTTGAACATGGAAAATTGTAATAGTATTTAAAAATCTTAAAATGTATAAATTTTTTATGGTTTTAAAAAATCATCCTGAATTTGATTATTTAAAAAATATAATTTAAGAATTTGCGAATTCAATGAGTTTAAAGAACAATTTGTAGTTGCAAGAATACAAAAATTTCGTCTTTTGACAGTACTGTTCTAATTAGAATATGTTACAAAGCGTGAAGCAGCTACTATACTATTTCTGACTGCTTATTTACAAATATGTGATTATGTCATGCGCAGGGTCATCCAGTTGGACTGATAGGAGAAGATGGAGGGGCCACGGTAGGGGCACTCAGTGATGGTGTTCAAGGGATGGAATCATCCGAGCACCATAATCCCCCGGAAATGCTCGACGGACTTGATGGTAAGACTTGCACATATATCTAACTTTACGACCAAAATTTCATTTAGATTTAACATATTTCCTTTTTTACGTTTTGTACTAAACCGCCCTGATTTGCGATTGACTTGTACATTATGTTTGAAGATTATACTCGGTATTATATCAGACACAACATTCGGACGAGTTTAAATATTGAGCTTGTAAATAGCGATAAAAGATTTGGCGACGTGTTTATTCGTTGTAAAATATTGTGCTTAATTCGCGTCAAACTCATCTTTTCGCGCGTTTCGGGCGTTCGACGTCACGCGAGCGAAAAAAACGATCTCTTGTCAGTCAGTGGGAAATATGTTACATCTAAGAAATCGAGGGAGATCTGCATGCACGTTTTTGCAAGGATTTGACACGAGTCGAGTCGTACGTAGGTGTCGTCCGAAGCGAGCATCCCTCTATTTCCAAATCTGGCAAGTGTAGTGAGTGTAACTTTAGAAAATGAAAGACCTTTATATATATATATATATATATATATGTACATGTATATGTGTACGTACGTATATATATGCATACACACCGAGCCAATCTCTATACGTGTGTGTGTGTATGTCTGTACATATATCTAACTACATATGTATATTACATAAACCCTTGGTGTTGTGGTGATGGTATCGTGCATTTGCTACGTCATTGTGGTAGTTTTAATTACGTGTGTTAATACATATACAGAAAGAAATAAAACATAACAAAACTCTCGTTGGTTTGGGACATGGTATCAGCAAATGGACTGTACTTCTATCTCATTTTTTTTTCTGTTTTTTTTATCCGTGTCCGAGATTGCGGTGTGTGGATGCGACTGGCTGAGTTCATCTCGCTGTTTTTACACGTGTATGTGGCGCGTGTGCGTGCGTATGCGTGATGCCACATTAACGAACTCCATTTGCGTGAATGCGTGTAAATGTGTGTCGTGTGTGCGAGATGACATGTATATACTTATGTCTCATATATATATATATATATATATATATATATATATGTATATATGTGTATATATATATACAGCATATATATATGTATACAGCATATATGCGTACACTGCGTGCACGTGCGAGCGCAGACCTACGCATATACGCAACTTCCATGGCGGGACTCTCTGTGCATGTCTTTATGTGCTGTTTTTATTTCCTACTCTCTTATATACCCTTTTGCCGTATCTTGCGTCACCGTGCCTGGCGATCTTGATCTTATATTCTCACGTCTCTCTTGCGCTGTTCGTTTCGACCTACACGAGTGAACGAGAATATTAGCAACAAAATGTGCAATCGTTGCGCATCTCGTTGCGCAATCCGTCGTTTGCGTTAATAAAGTTGTCGGCCGCGAGGAAAAAAAAATCGTTACGTAAGACGTTTCCTATGCTATGTTGCTTGATTCCACGAGATGGATACGAAGGTTAACGCGATTACACAAGAGCGGAGGATCCGAGGATCTGATAATCCCGAAAATCTATTCTAAAATTAGAGATTAGGATATTTCAGTTAGATTTCAAGATTCTGGAATTCGCGGATTCTCTACCGTGATTGATTTTCGTGGAATCAGGGATTGCAGGATCCGAGGATCCGAGTTTCGCATACGTTATCTATAAAAAGTCCATAGATGAATTTATGAGGTAAAGTTTCACTTTTCGCGAAATATCTTCTATCGCTCGTCCACATTAATACGTCACGCCTATTTATAGTCACACGATTCTTATCCACTGCGTATCGTCGATGCATTAATAATAGTTGCCAGCAGCGGCAGCGGCAGCAGCAGCAGGAAAACTCGTAACCCTAGGTATCATTTTTTCCTCCTAACGATTATTCCCGAAGAAGCATACGCGATTAGACCGCTCGTTAAATAGACTCTCTGTTGCTAATGCTATTCTTCGTTTATCTTTCGCATCCTCGACCTCGTAGCGATCTCGTCGTCGTCATCGTTGTCATCGTCGTCGTCGCCGTCGTCGTCGCTTGTCGTTGATAGTTACCAGATTACGTACTTCTTGATTGCATATTCATATTATATCGAGTTAGCTGAAATGTTGCACGAGCTGCATTATGCAATAGTTGCCAGTGGTCGCGAGATGCGCGCGTTTGATCTTCGACGGAGCAATTTATGTATGGGCGGCGTTTAAGAGCTGAGGACAAAGTCGATAGTCCGTATCGCGATCTCCGCAGACCGAGTGTTTTTATTTGTGGAGACGAATCGGCGAATCTCCTCGCCGAGGTTCTCACACTTGAATGTTTATTTTCCATTCGGTTTTCTTTTCGGTATGTTAAATTTTCGACGTCTCTTTCCTCCTTTCTTCCTCTCCTGTACTGTATTGTGACAGTATCTTTAGTCTCTTGGAACGCGATGAGATGACAGTAGAATTGCGCTTTTTACATGGTATTGACATTTGCTACGAGTAGGTAATTATAGATGAGAAAGAGCACGGGGCGAAGTCCTTGACGGAATTGATCGATTCTCTGTCTTGTTTCGATAAACGCGAAAGAGTTTTGATTCTTTTTTTTTTTTTAATGTTCTCTCAGACCTTTCTACAGACCTTCTGTTTTTTCTTTTTATGTCTACATTATTCCTTTCCTGCAACAAGCAAAGTTTTCACGTATATTTTCAGCGCTTATAAAAATAAGAAAGAAAATCAAGCAATTCCATTAAGTACATTACTCTGTATAAATACGAGTGTGGTGTTCGTTATGATATCTTCGTTGATTTTGAACGTAATTAAGAGAATCCCCTCTTCTCTGCAACTATTTGACGTAGAGTGTGATTTATGGGAAGAATAGAGGATGTTCTATTTAACGTTATCATCAAAAGTATTTTTTTTCGCAATAATAATTTTTTATATTAAAACAGCATAATTAAAAAATATTTCTATTTGAAAAACAATTTTTTAAATATACCGTAAACTAGTAAAAGAGATTTTTGAATAATCAATAAAATAAATTTTAACTTCATGGATTAGAATATTACATTTTTGCATAAATTTTTAATATTTTTTGTAACGATTAATTAGAATTTTATTACTCAAATATCTGTGTCGCAAAAAATATTTATTCCAAAAATTTTCTTTACAGAAAAATTGCATATTTAAATATTACAATATTTGTATACTTTTTGCATTTTACAATGAAAAGGTAACACCTGTGATAAAATATTTGCATTTCGAATATTTTGCAAGAGAAAGCTATTACATTTATGTTATAATAGTAATTAAATAGGATTTAACATTTATTTTTGAGATCTTTTATTTCATAACTTTTCATTCGTATATTTATACGTACATTTGGTAAAAATATATGTGCATACTTTTTTTAAAAATTAATTAAAGAGTTCGTGAGACATTAGGTATTGCGCAAAGAAATAAAAGACATTGAGTGTGATAACGTCGGATCGACCATTCTTATATATTTTGGGGTGATATTAGTAGACACAGTTGGCATCGTTAATTAATTATGATGAATTCATCGAAACGGGACCTTGTATTCCAGGAACGACAAGGACTTGCAAAAAAGAAAAGGATATAAGTAAAGACAGTCACAATAAGTTAGAACACTCGCTGATCGGTATGGAGTGCTGTAAGCTGTGCGGCAAGAGCGTAGCCAACATAAAAAAGCACATGAAATCGCACAACCCCGACAAGCACCAATGTCAAATATGTCTGATATCGTTGACCAGGTCTGACAATCTGAAAAGGCACATTAAGTTGAAACACGGCATGCAGGATGTGATATCGCCGTTTATGCGCATGGACCACAAGCATTTCTTAGCAAAATCCGAGGCGGGTTATTTGACTTAGTAATTCTTGCGTCGCATAAACACACGCAGTGCGTCCATGTGCAAAGTATACTAACCGCGGGATTGTGCGAGGATCTTCGAATCGGCTAAGCCTGTCAGGAACTCGATTACTGGCCTTATTGGAATATACTATGTATAATTTAAGGTAGTAGAGCATAGATACAATGGTCCGCTTCGCGCCAAAGCGACAGCAAGTTACAGGACCGTGTCTCTCGATAGATTTCACTCATCCTTGGATCTCTCCTTGGATACCTCGGATACATCGGATATCTTCCGATTCATAAATCCTCGTATATTCTACATACATAATTTATTTTTACGTAATTTATTTTTCTATCATATAAATCGTAAGTGTAGATTTGCATGCATGCGTTTGCAGGGAGTTGGCCTGGAACTCGTGTAACTTGTGCCCATGTCATTTTACACGTTACTTAGTATTAATCGCCACGGTCGATATGTCGCACGAAGGACCCTCCTCGTCGCATATACGTGACGATTACATCGTGTGCGCGTGCGTCTCTTTAGAGAGCACTATTTAAACTAAAATTAAATTTATTTATTCTTGTGCGTTTAGCTCCTAAGTATTTAATGCTAATGAGTAAGGACACGGGGATCTCTTTCTCTCGCTTGAGACAAGCAGATTCCCTTAGTTATAGCGGAGTGTTTGTAGAATCCATGTAAGCTGGAGATCTCAGTGAAAGTAATGTCGAGTACAAAACTTCATTCCTGTTCTACCTCCCGTTGATCGTCCGAATGACGTTTCGTTCTGAAATACGGAAGACGGAGTAACGTTCCTCCAAGATTACGGACTATCGCCGGATCTTGTAATCATCCTCCCTTTCGTCACTTCCGTGTCACGCCCGGATCCGCGGACTTCCGCTCCGACTACGAGGATCTCGCGGCTTCCCTTGATCCCTGCGTCCTCCGGACGCTAGGGTTTTCAGATTCCTAGATTTTCGGACTCCAGCATCTTCGACTATCGTCTGTAGGCGCGCAGGAAAAATATATGATCTAAACGATGTTAAGTATCTCTTATACGCACGCGTCACGAATGGTTTTGCACCGTTCTGATTATCCTGGGATCTTCATTAGATCCTAAATATATATATATATATAACGCGAAAACATATTTAGCGTTACATAAAATATAAAAACTTTATATTGGAACAGTGTGCAAAAATAAATTACGGAACAATTTTTTTTATCTCGAACAGCGCGATTGATCGGCGTAATGGAAAGATGATGCAAAACATTCTTCGACGCGTGTACGTAAAATATATATATATTTATACGTATATTATATTTATATGACGTAGGTTGTGAATCACGTCGAAGACTGATTTCTATGTGAGTCGTCGCGGCTCAAAAATAGTCATGATGAAACTAGTCCCGCAGGCCCATAGGCTGTTACGAGAAAAAAAAAAGAACAGGCTTCGGAGCTCACTTATGGTGCCTTTTGCTTAAGTACAAGGATATCGCTTGTCACGAGATAAATAACGATAATACGATAAATAGTAATTATAATAAGCGATGCGATATACCTCCCTTAGGCAGTGCATGGTCACACGTTCATAGCCCTTTGTACGTCGTTACGTAACACACGTGTCCTTTTTCCACCGTCTGCGTCGTTCTCGCCCGTCGTGGCTCCGGGTAGGAATGGCGTCGAGCCAGGTTTTTTTTATCTATGTTCTTTCTCTATTTGCAGATGCGACACTTTTAGCTCTTCGAGCCATTGAATTCGCGCCAATAGCGGGCGGTAAATCGAGCAAGTATGTCCAAGTTTTTTCGGAAAGGTGCCGTACGCTCATAAACGCAGAATACCCTCGCGAATACTGTTTCAGTTTTAGTTACTCGTTCATTTTTCGTCTCGCCAAAACTCGGCGCTTGTTCTGTAGCTGTTCCCTCGAAAGTCTTTAGTCTACTCAAAACCTGCGGAAAGAACATTACGTAGGATTAGCCGAAGTTTCCACGCAGCTTTACGGGATTAGGTGTAACAAGGTCGTCCTCGTACTTGCGACATCTCGCAGTTATTGAAATTCCTTGTTCTCTTCGTCAGCATCCTAAGGGAATTCCTCACGCTCTCGCGATTTTTCGAAACATTCTCGCGCGGCGGACGCGACGAACTTTTGCTATCTGTTCGTTCGCACAAAGCGACAACGCAGTTTCATGCGGGAACGCGCGTTTTGTTCCTCTTTCTGCGCTCACGCGCGTTACGCAACAAATAAACGTCATCTCGTTTCGCCTCTCGCAGAGCGGACGCGTTCTGGCAGCGTCATGGTTTCCAAAACTGTTAAAAAATGAAGACGTAAAACTCTCCCGGGAGCGTGGAATTCACTTACCTTATAACCGGACCACTCACTTTGATTATGAACAGTAATCACAAGATAGTTTGCCGAGAGGTTTATTTATTAGCTCATTTTTATGTCTCATCCGTTACGAAGGCGTCATTTATTTTTCAGTCGCCGTCTTAGAATTTGCCTTTAGTAGCTTGGAGTTTTTCAAGTCTGATTTCTTAGCTTCTACTGCTGTGAGACACTTGGTGCTTTATACGATACTACGTTCTAATATTGAAGTTCTAACTTGCTTGAAAACTTGACCTGCTCGAGATTTTAAGATCTTTCAATGCTTAAATTCTAATCTTAGCAGCTTCGCTTTCTCAGATCTTAAATTCTTATCTTTCTCGTAAAGTACGAGCGGTAGATACTTTTCGTGAGTTAAAGCCACACTAGTAGGCCCGCATCGATTGCACCGAGTGGTAGTAAAAATTGCAAGAGTTCGGAATCACAGAGCTCTGTCAATGACATATCGACTATTTTTCCGGCTGGGAGCCGGGCTAAAAAACAAGCCATGATCGCAACACGACATCACGATGTCGTTCTTGAGAATCAAACGGATTGGAAACCATCGTAGCGTCTCCTTGCCAAAAATACACAGGCGATATGTCTCACATGCCCGAATGTCCGACAGTACTTCTTTAAAACAACTTTTGCCTTTTGCATTTTTCATTTATTCTCCCATTTTTATTTCTCTCCTTACGAGAGTGTCATCTTCTTTTCATTCACCGTCTTAGTTTCTGCTAGATCATATGTCGAATTTGTCTCTTCAGGGAAACGATATATATAAATATTAAAAGCTTGCGTTCTGTATGCATTTCCTGTGGCAGTGACGTGGTCTTTTCGTCGCAGGACTCTCGGTATGTTTGCACGCGGGGAATTTGTGGTACTCTCCCATGCGCGATCTCCGAATGGCACGGATTCTTGAATCCGCGAACCCTGTCTCCGTTTCTCCGTGACAAGGGAAACACGTAGCCCGAGCGACAATTCGGATCCGGATAATATTAATGTCCGCGAGTTGGCCGTGACGTGCAGCCGTAACGCTGCGGAGCCTGCTGCATTATATCTCGCGCAAGACGTGAGAAACGTTGTCACGTTTCAGCGAGCCACCTCGGTATCATAACTTTCCGACCTTTAACGGTGGAAAATTGTCTCTCTGGGCGACGTGGTAAAGCGATGGATGGATGGATGGATGGATGGCGTCGCTGCATTAGCGAACCGAGCCCGGGCGGCAGGGCCCAAATGGAAATTAGTATCACGCGATACTTTCCCTGCCGCAGCCCGGTCAAAGGGCTCTCTCTCTCTGTCTCCCTTTATCTCTCTTTCTCACAACACGGTTGAGCGATAAAAAGCTCAACAGCATTTTGCATCCCCCCGGCAATAGTTCGGTCCATCGATCCATCGTTGCATCTAATTATACAGCGCGCCCTTCATTACCCTAATTACCCTCGCAGTGTGCCTTCCGTCCTCGATTTTATCGATCCGTTCCAATGCTCTTTCTGGTTTTTCGTATCGGATATTTTTTATTAATTTATAGATTTTTATAGGTCTACGATAATATTATATGTGCGCTTTACAAGTCCTCCAGATATTCATATAAGAAAAATATTGATATTTACCACGTAATTTAATCATTGACTCGAAACTTTTATCTGAACAGTCGTTGCATTTACTATTTTAATGTTTAACGGTGCGTCACGTTCCAAAATTAATGATCTTTACCATAATCATGGTACGCTGTTTTATTTTCGCGAAGCCTTAAATAGTCTTATAATCAGCTACGTCTTATAATTCACACGGTCCACAATCCACAATCTTTATGTCGTAAATCTTTACATCGGCTGTCCTACTTAGGTCGCGCAACTTGTGAAGTTCTCCCACCGGTTTTGTTTCCGACCTGCTTATTTCTTTTTCCGCGTTAAGCTCCACTTCTTTTCGCTCTTTTTCTCCCTCGTTCTCTCTTTCACGCCTTGATCCCATTGTCGCTTCTAAAATCACTATCTCAGGGAGACTCCTCCACCGTTACTTGTTCCGTTCACCGATACTCATTCTCGACATCGATCGATCATCGAATAAAGCGGCTCCACCGACGTATTACAGTTTTCTTTCTGCTCTCGAGACGCATCGGTTGTTTAATATTCTCGTGCACAGGCGAGAGAGCGAGCGCGGCACTCGTCCAAGGAGCGCGCGACGGGGTCCTTTCCCGACGATAAGCTTCTTACCGGCATATCTTCTCGCCCTTATTACACGAGTGCGCGCTCGTCGCACGGCGGTCGGACGGATGTGACGGTGGTTCGAGGATGAAGGCGCAGGATGGTGTCCTGAATAAGAGGATCAGCGGGTGGAGGTACGCCCCGAGCGAGGTGCCCCGCTCGCAAAGAGTTTCGTTTCTTGAGCACACGACAAGAGGCTTTTCGTCTTGCGCGCTCGTGCCCGCTTACTTTAAACCCCGGTGGTTGGCTTAACCAATGGAGGAGAAACCAGAACCGCCGCTGGCTTCCGCCGATACGTCCTTGAGAGCTCGCTCGAAGGAGCGGAAACTTCAGCTGGCGCAAATCTCGTGAAACTCTGCTGATCGCGCCGGGCCATTAATCATTTAACCGTGGGGTTTTTAGTGTGAGAAAAAAACGTTCTTCTATAGATATCTCTATAAAACGGCTAAAGTTTTAAAGTTTTATTTTATTTATATATTTGTGTATCTAATTTTTATTTTTTTTTAAGTTCTAAATCGTAATTATTTAATATAAATCTCCGAAAATCTATCTGCAAATTATTCTCAGTCATCATAAGAAAACATTCTTTATGCCATTTTTACTCGTAGCGCTATGAAAATCTTTGATACTCTTTCTTAGAACCATTCTCGTTGATGTCGTCAAATAATTCAAGTGATCTTCGCTTTCGACCGTTATTAGTATTGAATGCTCAATTGAATACAGAATTCGCTGTTCTCTTTGCGTACATCGTGATGTCCTCGTTATCGCCGTTTCCGAGCAGTTCAATCAAGCCTCGCCTCCCTTATGTCTTAAGTGGTTACATGTTCGGGGAACGCTGTGGCATTATCTTCGAACAGACGGTACGTACTCCACAGGTCTGTAGCAAAGCTATTGTACAGCTACTGACAGGAATACTCGAAATGAAGTTCCAACGTTTCGGTCGACTGCAGTAGCACTCCGGAAATCAATGGCATCGGGAAAGTTTACAGCGTCAGAATTTCGTTGCTCCTCGAAACTCACGCGACGCAATTTGCAACAAACGATTTCATCGGGACAATTAAATTGCTAGTAATTACGTACAGAACGAATTTTATAATGAATAATAGAATAATAGAAGCTCCGAGTATAGATTTTGCAAAAATATCTCATAGGTACTTTAGATATTCTATCGAACCCTTGAATTTCAAGCTCGACGAGAGAGGTTTTGCTTAATGTTTTCTACGTTAATCCGATAAATATAGATGATTCGCAAAATTAGCAGAAAGCTATCAGCGTTATTATTCCACGTTTAATCATGAAGAATCTTCAGTTTCTTGTTCCGAATTTGAGTACCGCTACCCGGGAGATTTTGAGAGGAAGGTTCCTCGTTTGAAGGAAGTATGTGCGGTTGTAAGATATTTCCTCGGCAGCCACGTGTGAATTTATTGCGGCATCTGGTTCAACGGAAAATAAGAAAAAAAAAGAACGCGAAAGTAGAGAAAGAAGGTACGAGTTGTTTCCCGCATATGATGTCACTCGGCGAGGGAAACGCGAAATTCTGTAGCAATACTAGTACCGTATGGGCCACTGTGTTGAATCCACGTACATAGATCATGCGGCCACACTCCTCAGCATATATGCAGTTTAGTCGAATGTGAACCGGGAGAGAGAGATACAGGAGAGGCGCACACAATGGAGGGTGGGAAATACACTCTGTTCTCTCCTGGTCTCGTCGTTGCATTCCCTTTACCCTCCTCTTCGCCACCCCGCTCGTCCTCTAGCGGCTGCTGCGTCTCTGCCCCTCTGCCCCTCTACCCCTCCTGCATCCCTCCTGCTTGACGGCTCTTTCTGGCACAACGTGGTGATCGATGCCGGTATATGAGAGAGAATATCGGGTTCCACGCGACGCGAAGATTGGGCGTTGTTAGCGCGAGAGTGATTTTTGAGACTGCTTCATCTTTAAGTACCTATAATTCGTTACGTGCGTGTTTCTAAGTACCTACATTTCTAATTTGTACGTTTACACAGCTATTATACGTTTCCCTAAGACGCGCCGTTGTATTTTAACGAGGAATTTCTTCCACGTTGAGCAGAATTTACGTCAGATGTAACTATTGTCCTACGGATATGTAATTTCATAAATTATATTATTCACGCCGGAGAGTAATAAGATGAGAAGAGATGAAAGTTTCGCCGAGATATGCATTCGGATGCATTATTCAGAACATAAACCGAGTATAAACCGCGTATACTCCCTTCGCACGTATATCAACGTTGCGGGCCGAAAAATAGAGACAGCTTACGTGCGCAGCGCCCGGTACAAAGTGTGTTAAGCTCCGAAAGGGCTCGTGCCCGTTTCTCTCGCTCTCCTCTGCATAATAAATCTCTCCGAGTACCCCCTCCGCTATTCTGTCCTCTCAGTCCCCCCCCCGTTTTCTTCCTGTCTCTTTCCCCCTGTGTGTACCTCCGCCCTCTGTCCATTCTCTCGCTCCCTCTTTCTCTCCCTGTTGCAACATTAGTCGGTGATGCTGGCAGCTGGATGCCACGCCGCTCGCCTCCGCCCTTGCATCCCTACGAGCTGAGGGATGCTCGCGCAGGGGTAACGGACGGCGGTGCTAGCAGCGGCTGCTAAGTCGACCCTAACTTTGAAAAGTTTGTAAAGAGGAGATTGTGCAGTATTGGTGGCAAGAATTCGATGACCCCTCTGGTTCCCTTACTCCAGTCGTGCACGATTTACTTATGGATGCGTAATTAAACGTGAACACTTTGACGATCATTTAAATTTGATCCTTTGACTAGAATAGAGTTGCAGCGTGGATGTTGGTCTATCGATGAATCCTATTATTGGAGCAGATTGAGAAAGAAAGAAGGAGAGAGAGAGAGAGAGAGTTTACTGGTTTAGCTAAATTGTATAGCACCATGCGTTTTGGATCAATGTGAAATGAACGGTAGACGATACGAAGAGCGTGCACTAGCTGCTCGTAAACTCCCGATGCACTTTAAAACGATTGACACTGAGCGCCCCGGAGAACGATTTCCTTATTCATAAATCTTCGCGCCTCGGAATACAGAGGTGCAACATCTCGTCTCTCGTCGTGCGATACAAGAGTTAGCTTTCCCGATAATCTCGCTTCGTTATTCGACCGGGGCCGGGAAAATTGGTGTCTCATTTACAGACGGCTCGCGTTGTGCAAACAACATCGGGCCCCGTAATTTCCAACAGATCTAACCGCATCCGCCTCATTCGTCTTTGTCTTGGGCGCTTGCAGGAATACTTCCACTTCCGACTGGCTCCACTTCCGTGCGACGCCCACTGTCGGCCCGCCGGGCATTTAAATACGTTCGTGCCTCGCGATTCCGATATAAATCATCATGCGAACGCGCCTGGCAAGAGCGAGCGCCTGCCCGTATGATTGTAAGGGTCGTGTTACGTCCCCCCTTCCTGATAAGATCAGTTTCGAAGTCTCGGAAATAATCACGCTACCGAATGGACGCTTGCTTGTTACTCTAATACGCGCAGCCGTCTGTCTTTTCCGATCCGTCTCTCGTGCCCATTTTCCACGTTCCGGCTCTTTGCCTCGAAAAACATGCGAAACTCAATCGCAACACGAGATAGTAGAAATTGATCTCTTCTAATTAATTAATTTATTATCTATGCTTTTCTATTTTTACTTCTTTTATTTAGGAATTTATTTCTAATTTTTTTATTGTTTATCCTAAGATCATATTTTAGAATTTTATTTATTCTATGTACATTTTAAAGAATCATGATTTTAAGTGTTTTAATTTCACCATTATTGCTTTTTTTAAAAATTAGTTTTTACAAGTTAAACATTTGCAACATATTAACATAAGAGTAAACATTCAAAGAGCCGTAATGTGTTCGATTCTATTCAGTGCTTTTTATGATTCGCGCGAAATATCAGACTGCGACACGAGTTGCTAAAGAGGATCAAAAATTTCCCCAGAAATACGGGCACGTGTCTAGCGTGTGCACTTTTACATATCTTCGGCATACATAAACTACACGAAAAAAGGAAATATACATACATTGGTAAGCTGGAACGTGCACCTCGAAAATTCGGGCTATAAAAGTGGAAGTAACGGAAAAATTTCCACGAGCAGTGACTTAATTCGGCGGAAAATCTGGCGTTAATGTACCGAGAAATTTAATTGAATTCGACGTGATTTTGATAGCTTCGGCTCTCCACAAAGAGCCGTCGTTAAAGAGTGCACACGCTAAAACGCGATGTCATCGTTTATGGTAAAAGCAATTTTGACGACCTCGAAGAGCTATTTTCGGGACGACTTACTTAATCGTTCATCCGATCGGCTGTCTCGTCTTCGTCAAAGCCGAAGTTCTGCAACGCTTTTCAATTAATGCAAAACACGAAACTCGACACCTCGCGACTGGGAACCGTATGCGTAATTTATACATATGCGAATCTGTGATTTACATATAATGACAGTTCGCTCTTTCCGCGTAAGTTGATTCGCACGAATCGCAGATGTTATATTAATAAAAACGTAGCGTCGCATAATAGTTCGGTATCGTCGGTCAATGTCACTCGTATACGTCGCGCTCGAATCAAGATCGTCGCGTCGATAGTCGAATCAGGATTGCGCCATCAAACTTCATTTCCGGACGTTAATTTCGCAGCTCGAGAATAGTCCGTGGCTATTTCGCGAGGAGAAATATTGGCATTGTCGGTGGCACATCGATTTCCCTGCTCGATAACTAAAATATAACTAGTGTCACGCTACCTATGGACACGTTATCACACGGCATGGCATATCCATAATAGTCCGCTGAACGTTTTTCTCCGTTCTAATTTTGCAATATTAATCATACAATTATACCGCAGAGTTCGTCGTAGTTGAAATATTTCTGGAAAATCGTCTTTTATATGTCCGGTGTTATTTTATCAAAAGCACGAGATGGAAAATAATCATTGATTAAATACCAAAGTTCACAGGTCTTATCTGAACGTTCGGTCCTCGAATTTTCTAATTGTAGGAGAATTCTGAGCACTTGATCGTAAGATCCGTAGAACTTTGGTCCTCTCGATTATTTCAATGATTTCGTTACAAAGCGTCTTTGAAAAATTGTGGATTATATAAAAATTATGCGAGAATTAAATAGCACTCAGTGAATCGAGGCTGAAGTGCATTTATTATATTAAATTCGCGTCAAACTATAAGAACGCAATGTAGAAATCGATTCGCGAAAATCGCCTACATATATGCCACAAATACGTAAATAATTTCTCGCCGAATCACGTGTTTCTCACGTTAGATCCTGCATGTTTGGTAAGCTTGAAGAAGAAAATACTCTCGATAACGATCAGGGCCTACTGCGTTGACCATCGCGCTTGTTCTGAACCTTTATCCTTACCTCCTTCTCCCCTTCATAACAAATCGCGTCATAAAAAATGCCTGCCTATGCGCCAACGTAGATTAATGCAACTATCGTAAGTATTTTATTAATCACCTTCGAGGCTAATGTTTGTGTACTTAGAGAATAGGATTTCTATGTGCACGCGCCAAACAAAATTTTGCGCTACTCTTTTTAGCGTCATTTAACGCACATACCGAATTTATGATAAAATTTCGTAATAAATCAAGGTATGATTTTACAAGAATAACAACGAATTTATAAATTGGTACAGCCGGACGCAAAATATTAGTATCTTGACGTCTTTGAATCCTGCTTGGAATTCTACAGTGGCAGAATTCCAAGATTTGATTTTCTAGCTTCTCGAATCAGTCGTATCTATTATGATCAATGGAAGTTCTCAATGAAACTTCGAATCTCCTGTTGCAGCTTCGGTTCTCAGGACCAATTTATCAATCGACGAAAGTATCGGAACAATTTTATTTGGCGTGCGCATCAGCTATTAAGATTTAAGTGAGTAAACAGGTGACGAGAAGTTACCAGGATCAAATATTGTAATATTTTTGTACCACAAGAAGAGATTTGTGAAATAATAAACAATGATTATTTAATCTAACCCACCGCGCGAACCACGATCGTGTGCATTTATCGTTTCGGCCGGACTCGATACTCTTGCGATTTGATATTCGGATCCGGTTAGATTTTTCGGAGGAAAGGGGAGAGTTCAGTTCTGCCAGAAAATAGAAAGAGAGGATGCGCGCTTTCGTGGTTCTCTACTCTTTTTTTTTTTTTTGTTATCTGGTTCGTGTCAGCGTAAAGAGAGCCATGTTTTACTTTTCCTCCGGAAAGGAGACAGATTCTCGTTTACTTGGAGTTTATTCTTGGAATTTATCATCTTCCGACACACAGGTGCTTTGCCCTCGTCATTTTCGATCTTTATCTTCTTTCATTCACACTTTGTCTCTTTTTCTTTCTTTCTTTTTGTCTCTACTGTTTCTCGTTTCTGACTCTTTCTCTTTTCTACCCTTCTTTCTTTCTGGTTTAGCCGTTACATCGGCCTTACCTGAATTTATGCGAGCCGCGAAACGTAATCGTAACAGCCACTGACGCATTCTTCGCTCCTTCACAAGGGACGTATTCTAACTCGGTGTTTTTCAACCTCTGTTCCATGTCAGACGACGTTTCGCGAAAAATGTGATCTGAAAGAAAATTCGCGCACGATTATTATTATTATTTTTTAACCTTTTGTATGATCTGCCCTATTTTATTGAAACGAATCTCAAGTAGCAACAAGGTGTTCGAGAAAGGGATTTACGAATAGCTGAGCTCGTTTCGGGCGTTTCACGAACGGAAATAACTGTGGAATAAGTAATTACGCACCGCGAGTTTGTAGAGTACCTGATACTTGTCACGTTACGTGTTTGTTTTATTGAAATCAAGATCAAAGGGACTATCGTGTATCGTGATTTTGTGCGGAAAAGGTATATCGATAACGGGAGAAATTTGAAATTGATTTGCAGATCCTGTTTCTCTTAACCCGCGTTCTCCATGTCGAAATAGTTTGACAATTTAATCCCGAGTAGTAATTATCTCACGAATAGCTCCCCGCTATTGATATACAACTTCCGCAGTGGCAAATCTCGCCGTGACGCACTGTCGATCCCTCGCGTGTGTCTCGAGGCATTTCTATCGCGCAGAAAGGGTTGAAAAACACTGTTCTAACCGAATCTAACCGAGGCTACTGTACTAACAAGAGAGGAAAAAAAAAGATACATACACTTATGTACACACATGTATAGCTAAAAATATCGCTGCCCCAAACCTTGTGTATATGTATAATAAAAAAGCGACCGTGTGTACAAAGCCTTTTTTTACAGCGTCGACGGGGCGTCGTTCTCGCGGCTGCATTCCGCGCGCGGCACTCGTCACGGAAACTCGGAAAAGTGGAAATGAAAAAGTAGCGCGGGGGCGATCGGGTTTCATTGAAAATCGAACGGTCGACGGGACCGACGAGACCGACGAAAGTTTTTTAACTTGTCTGCTTCCTTCACCCCCTTCCCCTTCCCCTTTCCCTTCCCCGTGTTTCGCGAACCCTTTCTTGGCGCCAGTCCTCTCATCGATCGGAAACGCGGAGTGACCTTTCACCTTCTTTCTCTGCCGCCCCCGCGCCGTCACGCGAATATTATTTAAATCGCGCATTAATCGAGAACGGAAGCTAGCGTGAGTGCAGCCGATCGATACGACGACACACCGCGGCGGCAATCGGCTTGTTGAGGGGGTAGACAGAGCGATTTAACCCTTTGTGGCACCCACCGTTTCCCCGAGTAGTTGCGTATAAGGTGACGCTTGGAAACACGGGGTAATCGGGGGAAACACGCCCGAACGTACTGTAATTTGCGCAGACACGTGTAAATACAATGCGCGAATATCCTTTGGTTTTCCATATTGCGCGCGGCGGTATAGCGACTTTTTCTGTACAAATAATTCTTTAGTTCACTGTAATAGAAAATAAGAGTTTAGTGATAACGATAATAATCAATAATTCTTTATACATGAGATATAATGCGATTTATAAAGCGTACAGGTTCATTTTTCGCGCAGCCTGTGCGTGCCATTAATATTTTTTGTACAGTTATTGCCGCGCACTTATATCGCCGCGAGTTTACTCATGAAATTCTTTTCGCCGGCAGTTTCTTATATTCTTAAAATGTGCTTCGCTTCGCACGTTGCTGACTTTGCGGCAAAATAAAGTGGCACGTGACGGGTAACCATCGCGAAAATAAGGCGGTTTGCAAGGGGTTAACACGCGATATCATGCTTGGAGTATCGCCGGAATGGAGTCTCCTGCGGGAGTTCAGTCAGCCTATTCGGATCCCGAGATGGTCTCGTCCCGACAAGAATAAACGGCATTCTATATAGGGTGTTCTGTAATGTTGCATGCAAGTAGCAGCGTATTATTCCTTTAATAACCGGAGAGAATATATCCTTAATTTGAAAATTTGAAAATTTTATTTCGATCTTCTCTTAAACACGAATGATTTATAAGATTTTTAATTTAGGATTTAAAGGTTTTAAATAAATCCAAAGTATTTGTGAAGATTCCTAAATTAACGATATGGAAACATTTTTAAATATGAAGATCTAAATATAAGCGCAAGCCGATGACCTCTCCATTGAATATTTTTATCTAATAAAAATTAATTGTTATGAGTTTTTATGTTTTTATGTTCACACTCTATGTTACCATTATGACTGTCGGCGGATATCCCGGGTACGTGCAAATACGTTAAGTGAGGCACGTAAAAACGAATATTGATCAGTCCGAATGGCGGCGTGAGCTTTCAGGGACTCCATTTTTCCAGATCATGGAGCACCTCGAGTGTCATTTTCCTGTCGCGCGGAGTCTGTGCAGGAGTATAGTAAATCGCTTTCGACTCACGGTCCGCGTCTCTCCATAAAAATAAATTAAAATAGCTTATGCATACTTTGAAACAGACATAATTTTTTTTACGTTTTATCATATATTGTCCCAGACATCTTGAAAAACTTTACATCTGCTTTTCGGCTATACGCATTTCCTTAAAGATACATTTCTCTTTTCTAACTTCGAAAATATTTCATCTCGCCATATTTCTTATCAATCCGTGTATAAATATAGAAATATACTGAAACACTTATTTTTGCTTGTTATTAAGCAAAATGTGTACAGATTACTTTTAATAAGGGATCATAATGTGAGTAGAGAGATCTGAGAGACGTTCGGAGGTTTATGAAGGACCGTGGGCTTGAAAAGAGGGATTTGACGTTCTGAGGTGTTCTATGCGTCTCGACGACAGGGAGATTTCACGACATTATTGGGTTTATGTACAAAGCAGCGCGCATACTCGCGCATATGCAAGCACTTCGCGAGCGGTGCGGTGCCCGACCGCTCGCAGAGTGTGCTCCATTACGTTTCAGGTCTATCTCTTCCGTTTGAGATTTCGGTGCCGGGCACTCGTACCTTGAGACAGACAGAGCCATTCGGTATCCTTGAACAATACAACGACCTCGTTCCGCTCGTGCATCAGGATATGGAAGTATAATTGCTTTGGTCGTCTCGCGCATACGTATCATTTCAATGATTAATTAGGCCGACCGGCGTAATGTCGGACACGCGGTGCACCGCCTAATTTCTTGGGCCAAATTGTTTCGCGGAGATCGTAATTTGTCTAAAATACTGAACGTGTCTACCTGATCTTGCTGGAGAAACGCCGTGCATAAAACAAAAATAAAAATTCGATTAGTTTAATAACAAATGTAGATATAGATGATAATTTTTTTCTTTCTTTTTTCGTTTGCGAGATTAACATATCAATTGTATAGCACGTTTATCAATATCAGGCCACTCGAGGGATTAACGCGATACCGGGAAAACGAGAGAAGCCCTTACCGACCAGCTCGCTTTGCCTACGCACAAAACTTGTACGCCCATTTTACGCTTTTTCTCTGATTAATCGCACTGGTTTGGAGTTTGATCGATGTTTAACGAGGACTTACGTGTCTGACGCTTTAATCGCACGTTCTCGTCGTCTGCCTCGAGTACCTCGCATTTCGATCGCGTCGAGGGGCAAGTGTTTGCGCTTCGTTCGAAGACGCGCGGTGTATATCTTCGACGCAGCTCGTTCGTTACTTGGTGCACACCCTTAAGAGATATTTTGCACTTTCTTCGTATCGAACGACAATCGCATATCTGAAAATTAATTACGTTTCTCAGTCGACGATTACATAATTGCTGCATAAAATAATCTTCCGGGATTCAGAGATAGTAGAGTGAAAAGCGAAAAAAGCTGGAAAAAAAGTACAAAAATAGTGAACAGAGCTGTAGCAATACGTCGTGTTTTCCAGCTTTCATGCCGCGAACTTCTCAGTTGCGACATTTCAGCGTTAATGATAAATAAAAAATTTTCACCATTTTCCGGTATAACGTCAGCCATATTTTGTCGTTTTATGAAGGCAGTGCAAAATTCGTGTTAAATACACGAGAGTGGCGGCGTTGCTCGTTTTTAGCTTAGTAGCTCGGAGCGTCGCTTGATTTAATATTTATTCCTTCGTTATGGCCGCGTTTTTTTTATATCAGGTATTTGCGAAAATGGCCTGTAAGAGCTCGCGCCTCTCACAAAGCGAAATTCCATGTTTTTAAATACGGAATTATTAAGCGCATCTTTCGCGTACAGAGAGAAAGAAAGAGAGAGAGAGAGAGAGCGTCTCTCGAGCGACGAAGTTATTTGGTATATGAGCTCGCGGCTCAATTTATTTAAATTTATTTAAACGATACAATGTCTTGCAGCCCGTAAAGAGCAGCGACGCCTCAAAGGGAACGCCGCGGTAACGAGTGATCGATTTTTAATCAAAAACCCCGCATTTTCCCGGTTTATCGTGAAATATAAAGGCATCCATTGCGCGAGACGTTTATTTCAAAAGTAATATATATAAGCTGCTTTTACAATAAGCTAATATAATATTCTTTCTCCATTATACGTCAATTTTCGGGAATCAATTTATCCGATTGCGAAAAGCGACATTTCAAAATTCTGCCGGTACTTTTTTCACGATAAACGTGACAAGAGGAAAATAATTTTTTTTTCTATTATTTATATGTTTGGTGAAATGTTTCTCTCGTTCTGTCTGTCTCTAGCAATTCGATTAACGCGCGTTCATGACGTAACACATATACATAATATACATACACAGTACAATTCGCGAGAATAAGGGGAGAACGTTTAAGATAAAGGAAAGAAACGTAGAGAGGTAGGGAAGCAAGCGACTAAAAGAACTCGGTGACGACGAACGCGCGAAATTAACGAGAGTGAGATCGGGATCGGAGGATCCAAGGATACGGAGGGGATCTTATTTGCATCTGCGAGGAGTTAAAATGTCCAACGACTCCGAGGGGACTCAAGACCTCGGGGGATCTTTAGAATCCAAGGATTCGAGAAGCCGAGTATCTGTAGGTTCAAGATTCCGAAGATCGAATGTCTCAAGATCCTAGGACTCGGTGATCTAGAGATCTCAGAATTTCCAAGAATTCGAGAATCCAAAGATTCAAAGACCCAAAAAAAAAAAAAACCGGGGGATCCGCAGTTCTGGTCCGTGGATTCGAGGATTCGACTTGATCCTGGAATCCGAGAGACTTCCACGGAGTTGAATGCCCTACCCGAGTATCCAAGGATCCGGCGACCCTCGAAAAAAAACCGCTCTAGAGCCAAACCAAAAAAAGTATCCAAGTAAAAATACCACAAAGCAAAAGCAGCACGGAAATGGCATAGAAGTAACAGTAACGTAATCGGAGTAACATGACGAAAAAAATCGAATAAGATAGAAACGGAAAAGTAAAAAAGAGAGAGAGAGAGAGAGAGAGAGCGAGAGAGAGAGAGAGAGAGAGAGAGAGAGAGAAACGGTCGCCGGCGACCGGGCGACTCGCCGCGTCGTGTCGGGAAGCCAACAGTTGAAAGTGACTTGTCTTGTGTTGATGTTGCAGGTTCAAAAGCCTGGCACATGCGGCTGACCTTTGACCGGGTGCCAGGCGGCTGCAACCTTCACAGGTGCAAGCTGTGCGGCAAGGTCGTGACGCACATCAGGAACCACTACCACGTCCACTTCCCCGGCAGGTTTGAGTGTCCTCTCTGTCGTGCCACGTACACACGTAGCGACAACCTGCGCACGCACTTTAAATTCAAACACCCCGAAGCGAGAAAGATCGATCTTAATGATTTCATGGCGGGCTCGTTGGCGCTCTCAACAAGCAATGACACCATGAACACGCTATCCTAAAGACGCCGGAAGACAGGAAAAAGAAGATAAATGGGATGTATATATATATATATTTATATATTTAATATATATTTAACATATATATTAAATATATATTTAAATATGCATATATACATATATATTGAAATATAATATATATAACATACGCGCGCACCCCAAAAATTATATATATATATATATAAACAATGAAATATATACTGAGAGCGCGGGTGGCCGTAGCCACAGGGGGGTATTCCGCGTACGGCGAAAGTATGGCCCTGAAGTTACGGCCATTGGGGGGAAAAAGGGCCGGTCTCTCTCGGCTTTTCTTCTTTCTCGAACACCAAATCTTTTGTAGGTTTTACGCTTAAGGGATATCGAGAACTTCTCCTGTAGGGGTCTTTTTTAACAAACGAAAATCGCAAAAATGGTAAAAAAAAAATGGAACAGGAAAGATTAATATACAGCGATGTGTACAGTTTAGTGTGCGGTGACATTTTTGGGAGTGGGCTTGTTGTAGCTAACGTCGAAGCGCTGTGAGGGCTGTTCTTTCGTTCTTTCTTTTTTTTTCCTTCCACGAGTTGCCGAGGAGCAGAGGTGCGCGAGGGCGCGAAAACGTAGCCGCGATCTCTCGAGGCCGACGCTCCGCGTCGCGAGGGTCGGGAGGCCGCCGCGATCACGAGATCTAATTCGATTTATCTCGCCGGACGAAGGAGGCTCGTTAGCGCGCGACGGTCACAACGGCGACGAAACGACGACGCGTTGCTCCTCCTCGGACTCTTCGGGAGATCGAACCGGTTCGATCGCGACTCCCCGGAAGATGGGTCGCGCAAAATCGACCCCCTCTTCTCTCGTCTCGAATTGGCACGACATCCCGGACGTCTCGAGTTCTCGGAGAGGTCCCACGCAATCTTTCCGAGTCTCGTATTACGAGTCGCAAAATCGAGGTGGGGTAACCCGAGCGTCGTTTTCAATCGCGGCGAGAGACCGTCGGCCGATCGGTCGATCCGAGACGAGCCGTATTACTTAGCGCAGGTCGCTTTTTCGGCGTTTCTCTTACGCGCGCGATGAGAAAGTACCTCTCTGCCTCGCCCGCGCGCGGAGCTGTCGTGCTTTTTACGTTCGTGTTTCGTTGTGATTCAATAACATCGCGGGCGATCGCGACACTTTATCCACTACGCTCGCGTGCGTCAGCCTCGTGCACGGCCGCGTCCGCGTCCGCGTCGCGACAATGTCCAAAGACATCCGGGCAGCTTTATCTTTTCTCTTTCCTTTTTCTCGTGGTGAGAAAAACGAGCGCTGCGCCGATCGCCGATAATACTTTTTAGCGAGTGCCGCGGGGAAAGTCCGCGCGATTGAAACGATGCGAATTAACCGCTCGCGCGGTTAGTGTGTGTGCGCGCGCGCGCGCGCGCGGATTTAATTACATATTTAATATAAATGCATATATAAATATATATATATATAAAATGGGAGCAAACGTGGTGCCAATTTCCTCCCGTAGATGCTGCTGCCGACCGATCGGGACGGCGAGACAGCAGCCGGAAAGAATATTAATGAATCAATTAATTAATTATAATGATATCTATTAATTATAAAACTGAGTCGCTGGGAGTAATTCATTCGATACGCAGGGTGAGTCGTATAGTTGTTGAAGAGTTTATAGTTGGACTTCATATTAGATTGTAATCGTAATGTATTACCAGCCTTCGGGAACCAGTAGCAATATTAACGATACGCGTGCGCATCTACGCGCGTGATTTACACGCAAATATACACACACATCACACGCACGCACACACGGACTTTTACACCCTGACCTTTCACACGCGGCTACACACGGGGCGCAGCTCACGAAGGGCATCGGCACCGCAGAAGGGACACGCATCCGCGACACGCAGTACACCCTCACGCGTACACGCGCAAGCAGCACGCAACAGCAAATCGAGCGACAACGAAATCTTCTGTCCTTTACGTTTGTGAAATTTTGATAATATACGTTGTGCAGCGCGCTTTGCAGTCCTAATATGAACTTTGACTATAAAACGCACGTTACTTGTTAATTAACACCTAAAGTCTATAATATTAATGATTAAGCCGCACGCCGCGCTGCTGTAAATGCGCGATCGCGCGCGGAGGTAAATAGTGGAAATCACGAAGACATTCCACGATTCGGGACTTAAGTGCGTAGGCAACAAATAAGGTTTTACTTGTATTGGATGATTTATAGAGTACTATATTTTATACTTTATATAACCTACCACACACTAATAATCTACCATTGGTTGGAGATATAGTTACGTTAAAGATTAATTTTATTCAAGGGATGGTCACGATACTCGTATCGTCATTGCACATTGATATTTAATTGGTTGGGGTGCAATCTGTTTGTTTCTTCTTTCTTCTTTGTTTGTTTGTTTTTTCCTTCGTACATCATGAAATTTATGTGTAACGTATATATATATACATATTATAATCATGGTTTTACAAGAAACACGGATAAATGTATGTCGCTCAAAAGCAATTAGGAAACCATTTCTTCAAGTGCCGGCGTCATCTAATGACTGCCTGATATTTTGAAGTGTCCAAGATCCTCACGTTTGGTCATAAATGTAATTCACAGTCGGTTTAACGGCACCTGGACGTTCCGTGAAATCGTCCAAAGAGATGATCTCCTAATTATTTTGAGAGAGCGATGCCTTACATATATATTACACATACACAAGGGCGAGAAGAGAAGTGGCGTTCTCGCAAGGTAGGCGTGGGACACATAACAGGGATAGAAAGCTGTTCTTATTGAAGCGAAGCGTAGCGACCTCCACAGCGTTTTCATTTTTTCAGACAGTGCGAATATTTTAAAAATCTCCGGACAAAGCGAGATCTAAATCGATTGCTAATCTACGGAGCTGGTATCCAAAGTCCGACGTCGAAGACACTATCTGCATTCGAAAGTTATATAATCGTAACTTTAATAATAGAAGCGTAGGGATTTCCCTTTGGCAATTACAGATTTTTCGGTGAGAAACTTTTCGTTAAGCACACTCTTTCGCATTGAATCTAAGAATTAAATTTAAAAGTTATTTGCCGGCGCTGATTACCGTCATATAGTTGCAAACAGCAATAATTTCTTTTTCTATTTCACGGGGGTCGCTAGAAAACGGCCACACGTACGGAGAAAAGAACACCTACATACACGTGTACACGCATACGCCGAAACCCATAGCTATTCAAAGAGCCAAACCGCAATATTGTGATGAAATGATATTACCGTCGATCTTCTCTCTTTTTTTTTTTGCAAAAAAAGGGGCACTTTGCATAGTTAAGGCTACCGAACACGCATATACCTATAATTTAATAATATATAACCAGAATATTAATATATTATTGCAGATTATTAAGTATAAATATTAATATATTGGATAATTTATTTTATTTTGTTTTATCGTTTTACGATTTTATATATATGTTATTCACTGTTTATATATACACAGCGCAACATTATATTGCAATACGCGACACACGCAAGGTTTATTTATTGACAGGGGCGGGTTGAATCGTGTTAAGGTGCA
The DNA here is from genome assembly GCF_030848795.1 of Temnothorax nylanderi. Classification (NCBI taxonomy): domain Eukaryota; kingdom Metazoa; phylum Arthropoda; class Insecta; order Hymenoptera; family Formicidae; genus Temnothorax; species Temnothorax nylanderi. Next base: position 1,342,212 of record NW_027249082.1, read on the forward strand.
CTTGCAGGCCTACCTCCTTGGCTGAGAAATCACACGTCGATCGACTTCTCTTCTTTCTCTCTTTGCCTTACTTTTATTCGAGCTTTTTGTTCCCTTTGCTACCTTCGCGCAACGCGTTGGATATTAATTACGATCGCCTAACGTTCCGTCGCGCCTATTGCCGCAAAAGTTGATTCTCCAGCTCTGATTAATAACTGGATATCGGACTATGTGATATTTATCAGGCATTTTTTTTATACGAATATTTGTTTTTGGATATCTTTTAAAATCTACGCAAAATATGACATCGTTTAACGAATTAAAATTCTGTAAATGATACAAAACTTAATTCTGTGATTTAAAAATGAAGATATTCCTGTGAGTCGTATGATAATTCAGGAGTTGATTGCAATTTCTACGTCGGGGGCTCTAAAAGAGTTAATAACGTGAGATGAGTCGTTTCTGCTGCACAGAGAGCGAGAGAGAAAGCGAGAGAGCGTGAGAGAAAATCGAAACGCGGAAGAAGCAGAGTCTGGAAGGGGAATAAGAGAACAACTTTTTTACGAGCAATGCCGATTTTCTCAACAATTCCGTCCTCCGTGCGAAAACAGGGGTACTCAAATTTGACGCCATATAACGCCAGTCTATTAAAATTAACTTTGTGTGATTATTTAAAATTGATCATTAAAATTAAAGATATTTTAAATATAATTCTTAATGTAATTGTGTTTTAAATATTAAGCGTTTTTCTAATAAAAAGAGGGAAAATTGTCGTTATCTATGAACACGTTAACGTTTGTGGGCTTTCGCTAAGGGATTTGCGAAGAATATCGATATTCATCCGCCAACGATCCCCGCTATTCATTCCGTAACATTCTTTAGACTCGAAGGAACCCCGAAGGAGCCGCTCGAGCGTCTCCGGAGCGTTGCAGGGCGCTGTTTGAGAACCTCTACGTCGAAAACGTCAGCGTGATATTTTTCCGCATGTTTCCACGATGCTCTCGATACGTCAAACTCGAATAAACGATGGGCGATGGTTACGGACGGCGCAGCGTGGCGCAGATTTTGGCCCGCGCACGTGACTCGCTCGTGTTCTTCGCAGTCTCTCCTCGCGATGCATCCGCCCTGCACGGTGCATTGCGGGGTGCACGGTGCATCCTCCGAGAGATGAAACGAGAGAGAAAGAGAGAGAGAGAGAGAGCGCGAATCTGAGGCGAGATGCGCACGGCCCGGGATCGATGTTCCATCGTGCGCGCGAAATTATGGCTCGGTCTGCAGTCGGAACGCGGTTGTACTTAATTGGTTGACCGCAACAAAGTTTGACGATGGAGTTTGCTTTTCATCTTTCATCCTAATATTGCGAGAGTCAACTCCGCCGCCGCCGTCGCCGCCGCGACCGCGGTCGTCCCGCCGCCATCAGAATGCATTCGTCGTTAGCCAGCCGGCGCGGCGTTCGAGAGGAGCTCCACCCCTCGAGAAACTTCCGTTTTTGTCACCCGTCCGCGCGTGAGTAGACGTCGTCGAGCGAGCGGAATTACCCTGGAGCATCGGTGTACTTGGTCACTTTTTTTTTTAATTTTTTAGATGAACGCCGAACGTCGCGAGAGCTCGCGCGCATGGCGCAATTACGCGGATCGATGGAGAAGTCACGCAACACGTGAGATATTATATTAACCGACGAAATTACTACGTAATTGTTACATTTTTGCCCTTTTAACGTGCAGTTACGCGTTTAATTGCGACTGTATTTCGACGTCTCTTTAAATTATATATCTTGCACCTTTTAAATTATACCGCGTCGCGGTTATCTGTAGAGATACTTTTTTTTACCCTACTCTTCTGACTTTTTATTGAAATAATTATGCGGCTGAAGTAATTATGCGTAACGAATCATTCTGCTCTGTCATTAATTGTCGCGAGGTCAGTCGCCAATCTGCGAATATTATATCTATAAAGCGCGCGTTAATTAATTCAATAACGTCAGAATCAACACTCGATTTTCCATCGCGCGATATTTACATAAACAATAGCGATGTATTTATACGGTTGCGCGATTATTATTCAACAGCGTTCGTAGACGCGTGACTTTTCGCTCGTGCTGATGCATTTACGTACGTTGGACGTTCGTCGGCGTGTGCCGGCCATTGTCAATTGTTCATACACAAACTGTCAAATCATTGTACAAAGCATGCGACACAGCCGTCGCACATAAGCGAACAATTTACATGTGTACACGCATAAGTTTCACGCGAACGGACGGGTCGTCGCACGACGTCGACGAATGGAAGCGAATACATATATTTTCTCGTGAAAAGTTATTCTCCGCTAAAGAAACGCAGTCATTTACGCGGAAGTTAATTAAAATCCGAGAAGATCACAAAGCTTCGGACTCGAAGATTGCTTTCTCATCTCTCGCTCGATAATTCTTTAAACCTCGGATTGCCGTGACGGGAACCTCGACGTCTGAGACTTTTCGCGATTCTTTTTAATATTTTAGATCTAAAAATTTCCCACGGATATCAAAGTTTTCGAATTTCAGATTAAGTCACTGTAAACGTTACATCCCGTGAATTCACGGGACTTTCCGCGAATTTTCATCGAGCTCCTCGAGTCGTGGCTGCCATAATTTCGCGTTTCACGCTGGGGTCTCGTGGCCGGAAATCTGACGCGTGCTTTCGCGCCTGTATCGATCGTCTGGCACTCACGAGTGCTCGCCGATTGCGTGCATACATACGAAACACGATGTTTGGCATGCTACGTATTTCGAACATTCACGGATAAATAGCTGAGTAGATGCGAGGGCCGAGCCAAGTGGTAGGCGAAGCGCGGTTCTATCGGAGAGCATCGTGAAATCATGTGAACCAGTGTCTTTCGAGCTTTTCCAGATCGGACTTTCCTGGAATTTCAGACATATCGTATTGTTTGTTGCAATAATAATTATTATTACTGCTATTGAAATCTTTCTTCTTAAAATTTTAGCTGATTATTATTTCCTTCCTGGAAAGTTCTCGCCGAAATTATGTTACATTTCAAAAAATGTGGGAAAAAATGGTAAATTTTTTTTTTTTAGAATATTCGCGTATGAGTGCAATATGATGAGGACGTTGCAATTATCAAATATAAACTTGACTATTTTAAGAAATGACAGATGTACTCGGTAACAAATAGTATGTACATTCATTTTTAAAATTTTAACAAATTGTATTTGTCTTATTAGAGTTGAATATATTTTTAATATATTTTTCTGGATTTTTCAAGCTAAATAACCGCATTGATGCCCGTTGCGGCTTACCATTCCCCTTCCATACTCTATTATAATATATTGCGAATCGCGCGAGAGAGCGGGAGGAAAATCCGATTCGGAAAACACTGGTGCGATCCGCCGAGGACGCGAATGCGCACGCGAAATCGGGAAAACAACCGCGAATGGGGTCGCGCTGTCGATTCGGAGACGTAATCGGCGCGGATTGTTCCGTCCGCACGAGTCGAAAATCAAACGAACGAACTTGCCGCCATTCGCGTCGCCGCCCCTATGCAGGTGCGAAAAGGGGGAGAATTTTACGTCGGCGTTTTTCTTACCACCGTCGCACTCTCGCGATTCCTCCCCCTTTTCCCCGTGCATGCTGCATTATCGCGCGGACTAATTTATTCACGGCGCTTTATATCTGGCGTCCGCCACGCCGACGCGCGATTTACTTTATAATTCAACTCTCCCCCCTTGACCCCGCTTTTCCATCCACGCCGTGCCCCGGATCCTCTTTCGCAACTTCGCATTTTGTCACGCGAAATTTGAATATATGACCGAGACGCGCGGCGCGGGCCTGGCGAAATTTTTAAAAACCGAGAAAATTTAGATGTGGATTCGAGGGTATCGTCGTGCGAGCTTTTCGCGTGAAACATTAATTCAGCCGCGTCGTTCGGAGCACGAAGCGTTAACGAATCAAAGTTCTTCCAAATTAGATGCATTGTTTAACAAAGCGCTGAATGAAGCCTTTAAAGAAACGAAAGTCGCGCGAATGTAAAATGTTTTAAATATCGGCGCGTCATTCTTCGCGCGATTCTTCTCGGTTTTTTTCGGGATTGGCAAACGCGCGTGCGACGGCATCGTTTCTAAAAAAAAAAAGCCATTAGAAAATTAAAACGCGACACAGCAAAAAGTGAAGCTCGTCGCCAAGTATAGCGATACGCGTGAAAGTCAACGGGGAGCTACACGGCGCGTCGCTGCAGCCGCGAGCGGGGCAACAATAGAAGCTGCAGAAGTGCTGTCAGAGCGTCGACGTTCCGAATAAAACGAATTCCCCTGATAAAAAGCTAACTCCGAAGCACGCGATCCAATATAAACGACCCGTCAAATCTTTCGTCCAAGTGTTACGAGCCAAATAAATCACGATGCCCGGAGGCAACGTCGCCGCGACGAAAAAATCGAGAGCTTGTTACGAGCGTAGAATAATGTAAACGAAGGAAGACAAAAAAATTCTCGACGTTCCGAGATGGATTGTAATCCCGCGCTGGATTGGCCACGTTAGATTCAAATGTATTTCGATTTAAAAAAAATAACAGACGTGTTTGTACGATTTTCGCGCTCTGAATTGTTTATCGTTTTGCGACGACACGTTGTCCAAGGAGCCGAATATCGCAAAATCAAATTCGAGAGTGCTTGGAGGGGAAAGAGTCTCGATATAATCTCCGTTAATAAATAACTGTCCGCCGGAATACGTGTCGCCGTTGCTATTCGACGCGACGAGACGTCCTATTTCGTTTCGTATCGTCGTCGGAAACCCGTAGCTTCCCGCACGTCGCGGCGCGCAGTATCGACATGTGATTCTCGAAAAGAGGGTTCCCGGGGAAAAAGCCCGCCGCGACGATAACGGCGTTGTGGAAGCGCGAGGCAATAACCTTTGGCGGAAAGTTTATTTTTCTGGAAGTGGCGTGACGCGAGAAAACGAACAAGACGGATTTTTCTATAAAGGTTCTTCTTTTTCTAAATCCCCGTGACTTTTGTACGCCCCGCTCTCGCAGAATTTCTTTTTCTCTAGCGAACTGTACACCCCGAAAACTTCTCGCTTTTCGTTTTTCTGCGGAGCATCGGAGCGGACGAAATCATGAGAGTGGAACTTGTACACAGGGTGCCCCCGACGAAGCGACGAAGCTATATATATCACTGGCACAAGAGCGTTTCTCGGCAATATTTCTCGTCTATCTGAAGAGTAATCTTAAGGACTTAAGAATCTAACGCAGAAAATTATTAGATGGTAAATACTTAAATGTTCGGCCATCTAGGTGTCAAGCTCTATGAATGTACATGTTTCGTAAATGCAATTTGTGTGAAAGACTCGGAAGAATTTCAATCTCTAGATGTGCGAAACCTCTTGCAATTAATCCATAGAATAAATCGTAGTTTAAGGGACACGATCCGGTGGTTCGAGGAAAGAGAAAATCGTGTGTGCTAGTGATTTATATATCTCTTCAGGGCGCCCGAACATTTTGACGCGTGTAAAAGCTCGCGTACACCCAACGTACACGTCCGATTACACACATATGCATATCTGCGGGGACAGATAAACTGCACCGACACACCGAAAGATAGGAGCACACGCAGGGTGGGAGGGGGAGAAGGGGAAATCCGGATGAAAAAGAGAGAGAGAGAGAGATAGAGAGAAATACTCGGCACACACAATTTCATAAAACATTGAATCGGCCTGCGCGCCGCCGTTTTAACTCGGCCGCGGGTCGCCTGGCTGTTATATCGAAAACTTTTATTAATTATAAATGGAAATTATTACGATGTACTACTATTACTACCACTACTGCTACTGCTACTACTACTATTATTACTATGACTACTGCTACTACCACTACTATTACTATTACTACTGCTACCACTATTACTACTATTATTACTACATATAGGTATTTATATATTTACAACTGCGTGGTGTGGAGTGGAACATTGTGATATAATAGATTGGTGCTAACACCTTATTGAAATTGAGATGAATTTAATGAAAAAGAAAAAAAATCGTGCAATATTGCGATAGTAAAAGATTGCGGGGGCAACGGGGCGCTGTCGCGCGACGGACAAGTTGCGTTCTCCGGATACTTTCGGTACGGGCGGGAACGGGCGGGTAAGGCGAGAGCGAACGAGTGGAATAACGTTTCTCCTGAATTTTCTGAAATCCTCGTTACGCCCGGCAGCTCATCCGATTCCGGGCGGGGTGGTCGAGTTGACGGTCGAATTTCCGCGCCGCCGAGATCCGCGGAATGCGATGACTCGACGGCGCGCGGCGCGGCGATGCGAATCACGGGTGTCGATTGTGCGAACGCGAATCCGCGGCGTAACGTTCGCGTACGATATCGCGGAATTGGGTAACCGCGATGGAGGGATCTGGTTGTATGGCACAGACGTTGAGTACTTAAAGAAATTTAACTTGTCCAAATTGACCTTCTTCAGAGAGCCTCCGGGTGAATTCTCGAAAGTCTTAATTATTATCGTCCGATTGTATCTTTGGATCGTTCCTTCCAACACTTGCACCTCGCGATCTTTCGATTCAAAGTTCCGCTTTGATAGCGCGAGTTTGAATGAAGATTCAGCTAGCAGCCGTGCGCTCTTTCGTTCGGCTGTCGCGCGTATCCGACGCTATCTCAGCTTCGGCCGCCGCACCGAGACGACAAAGCGCGAACGAATCCCCGGAATCGGGCGTGGATCGGGCGATCGAGGAGACGTTCTAAACGACCGAGGAATGAGTGAGCGAGAAAAGCGAAGAAAGAAACTATGGCTGTGCAAGTGAACATTATGAGTGTAGTTAAATAGGCGTTACCTAGGGATTAGGCTTAGCTGATAGGAATAAGGGGCGCGTTTAGGCGTTTTGTTGTTTTTTTCACCGTCGCGCGACAGCCCCCTGCCCCCTTTGTACATTATTAAACTAAATAAAAAAAAAGTACTATTATTAATATCTCTTTATATAATAATATATACAAATTACGGATTAACTATGGATATATATGTATATACACACACACGATATATGTATATATATCTATCTTCATATATATATATAAATATATATATATATACATTTTGTTATTTTTCTCGGGGGATGAATAAACTATAATAATTGTAAATCGTAACAATATAGGGGATCAGTGTTCCCCGCGAGAATACTGAGCGTGTTCTACTCATCATTAAAAAAAAAACAAGAAATTTAAAATAAAATAAAATAAAGTAAAATGTGAATCGGCGCGACTGTCAGACTGAAAGTTGTGATTTTACACGGCGCGTGTAAATATAGAAAACGAGCCTCTAAAATTAGATTCGACATTTTATGAACGAACGGCGAGAGGAAGAAAATCGTTATCCGTTGCATTTTCCGCGTTGTATGATAACGTGCGAGCGCGTACGTGAGAGAAAGTGTAAGAGAGGAAGCGAAAGAGGTGTAGACAGATCGGGAGAGAGAAAGAATGCGTGTATGCGTGCGTGCGAGAAAAGAAGGTACCAAATCGCGATCAACGTTTCCTTCCTTTTTTCCCCCAATATTGTCGTCTCGCTCCTCTTTCGAACACACGTCGAAGAAAAATTTGCATCACCGTCCCGTCGCGCTCAAACACCCCGAAAGCTCAAACGTCCGTTAGTTCGACCGGCGAACTTAAAAAAAAAAAGAAAAAAGATATTCGATCAAGCTAGGCCGATCGAAGAAATCGTTATTAATGTGATTGCAAACCTTTCGTCAACGTGTGTGTCAATCGTTTGTACCTTTTTTTCTTATTACGTTCTTGGTCTTGGACCTGCACCCCCCCCCCCTCCTGCCTTTCCCTTTTATCTTCTCTTTTCGTCGAACCTTGGTTTCGACTCCTTGTTTCCGATCTTTCTTTCCTTTCACCGTTATTACTCGTTTTTTTTCCGAAAGATTCGTAAGCTTTTTTCCGACAGTGCAGTTACTTACGGGGACACTACGGAGTAATGAATGCGATCGCGCGATTAAACATTCGGATTAAAAAAGGGAGCAAGGGCCCGCCGGACTTTAACGCGTTTGCGAATCAAATTCGGTCGCGTCCGCGCGATCGTCGTCGTCGCCGTTGTTATTATCTTTCTGGACCAGGAAAACGGCGGCGATCTCACTTCAATCGATGATTTTGCGAAGCGGCGGGTTGCTTGAGAGCTGATATCTTTCTATTACACGTATAAACGATCGTTTGGCTCGGAACGTTATACAATAGGCATATAATTGAGCAAAGTAAAGGAGGAAAAGAAAAAAAAATTCGCAGAGGAACTTCTGACCATGCCGATCGATGGAATGAAATAGTTAAGGGCGTCAACCGGTTTTATCACGAGAAACGATTCTTACTACTACTACTTCTCTTATTGTTATTACAATTATATTCTTATCCTTATGATTATTCTAACATAAAGTCTCTTATGTTTACACAATTGCATTATTATATACATCTTTAATTCTAGTGTAGATAATACGGATGATAATGATGATGATAATGATGATGATAAACAAAAAAAATGGAGAATTAATCACATGTGCATTTAATGTATTTCATACTAATTTTTTGATTAAACATAATTGTGTGTTAACCGTGCCGTCTACCTTTCTTTTTTCTTCCAGATCATTTTTCTCCCATTTCGACGTTCGCATGGTATTCGCCGACGGTATCTGCGCTCTCGATCCCATTTTCCCCTTAAAATTTTCAATTTTCGCATAATCGAGATGCAGCGTCTCCCTATTTTTGCATTTCTGCAGAAACCGATGAGGATCGTAAAATATGCACGAGACGGCGCATCGTCGAACACCTTGGGAAAGTCGTAACTTGGACTCGCGATGAACTGGCGGATATTTATGAGTGTCAACTGTTATTAGATATTAAGCGGTCGCATATTTCAGGGATATTTTCGCGTTTGCACGGGGATAATCTGATCCCCGTGCATCCGCCTCGGTCACGGCAGCTGCTTCAATCGCAGTCTTTAACGGAGCGTCTGTGGGATCTCACATTCAGTTCAACGCCGAGGACTATGACAACACTTTATGATCTAAGCCGGCGCTGAATTATTTCGTCGATGAGCTCGTGTGCGATAACGCTAATATTAGCGCGAAATAATGCAGCGGCAGCGGCAACGTTAGCGTACATCGCTGCGACGAATACATTCTCGTATAAAATATTCTTATCGTTCTGCGATATCGGACCCTTTTCATCGTATAATATATAATAACAACTTTCTATTCCAAGATTATACGATATTTTATAGCTGTGATCGCCTAGCGGAGATGTGGGAATGTGAAGCTATATTTGAGATGAATTCTGAAGGGCCGGATATACACGCTGTAACCGTACAGAGCTTAAACTGCAAATCCCAGAGTGTACCGATCGAAATAGCCTTCCGCAGGACGATCCCGGGGACTCTGGATTTTGAATCCTCGGACCGTGACACCCTCAGATTTCGGGCGTTACGCGACTGATTGGGTCCGAAGACCCGTGGATTCCTAATCCATTTGTAAGCCGGTCGAATCTTCGGAGGGGGTCGTCTGAGATTCAGGCAATCAAACGTAGATCGTAATGTCGTCGGGGCAAAAGAAATCGGCGCGAACGGAGTGTCGGATCGCTTACACTTCCGAGTCACGTGTGCGCGGTCTTATCAGAATTCCGATTTCACGTCAGCGCCGAATTCGACGCGAGTTTGTTATATAGCGGCGCGTTTCTCGCGATACATATCGGGAATATGCTCTTCGACGTCGGGTCGCCGTCCTGCTTTTTTCCCCGTGCGAGAGATCGCAGATTTTTACGGTGCCCGAAGTTACGCTCCCTCGACCCGAACGTATTCGAGGATTCGTGCTCGATACGAATTCTCGAGAACGTGTGTGCTTTTGTGCGCGAACGTGTTCTCGACGAGGAGCCGGTCCTCGGGATTGTGCGGAGGAGTCGCACGGATCCGAATCTAGGACAGAGAAGCGTGACTATTCCAAATCTTCCAAGTTGTAGTTGTAGTTGAATCCTACAGAGATTGAGTTTAGACGATTTCTCATTATCGCGAACAGCCGCGGCGTTCGATAATGACGAAGGGATTGTACTTCTTTTTTTTAGAGGGGATATTTTTAATCTTAGGACTAAATGCTGAGATTCGTTTCTAAGAGAGAGAGAGAGAGCGAGCGAGAGAGAGAGAGAGAGAGAGAGAGAGAGAGAGAGAGAGAGAGAGAGAGAGAGAGAGAGAGAGAGAGAGAGAGAGAGAGAGAGAGAGAGAGAGAGAGAGAGAGGTTTGGCATGTTTGTGGAGTCCTCTCTGTTTTCAAATTCCCCGAATATTTGGAATTTCCGATTCGCCGGGTGTCTTCGTCTTGGATTATTCCAGCGTCCCTTTGATCTCGTATCAAATGCATAGTTCAATCTCGCCGCAAACCGCAGTCTGCGCCTAATGTCGATGTACACGCCGTACGCGCAATCGGATTCTCTCCAAGATCGTCACGCATCCTTACATGCACACACGCACACGCCAGGGGAGACGGATGAGCGAGAGGAAACGATGATCTGGGGACCCGATCTCGGTGAAGGGCAAAATTTTACGAGAGATAAAAAATAGAGGGAGCGAGAGATAGATAGAATAGTAAAAAAAAGAAAGAACAGAGCCGGAAATAGAGCGATGACACGCTGCGCGCGAGCGGAGGCCGGGCTAATTCGAGGTGCTTTGCTGACGCTGTGGTTTCTGTTGTTGCAGAGCTGAAAAATTGGCGGATATCAAAGATATTTGAGAGACAGAGTAACAGCGACGAGAGGAGACGGTGCTCGTTGTGCGGTAAGGTCGTGACGAACGTGCGCAATCACTATTACGTGCATTTCCCCGGGAGGTACGCCTGCCCGCTCTGCCCGGCGGTGTACACGCGCAGCGATACCCTGCTCACGCACACGCGTATGAAGCACGCCCACGCGCAATAGTATCACACGCACGCGACGCGATACTTGGAGCGCGTACTTTAAGCTGCGGATCTAGCGTCGCGGATCGCGCGAGAGTCTTCCTCCTCTTCGTCCCCCCCCCCCTCCGCCCCCCCCGTTCCTTCGCGCGAGGCGATCTCGAGCTCACCCGAACTTGCCCATCTTCCGTTAGATAAGCAGGATCGCGCAAACTGGTGTTTGCTGAAAAGCGGAGAGGATTCTGTGGATATAAGGAACCCCAGGGTCTGAGGGGGACGAAGATCGAAGAGCTGATAGATGCAACGAGTCTCTCCGAGATCATGGGAGATCATGAAGGATCTAGATTTTAATGTCGGGTAATATCTGGGAAGCTAGCTGGTTCACGCTGGTTCGAGGATGCGTCAGGAACTCCCCGAGGAACGTCGGAGCTCAGAAATCTTGTACCGTTCTCTCCTTTACGAGCGTTCGATAGTCAGTGTTGCATTTAGCACTATTTAGAGGCTTCGCCAGGCGTGTCTCGAGTAATCGCGAGGACCATGTAATTCCGTGTAAATATTAGTCTTCGCCTCTTTCCGCCTCGTTGCCTCTCTCTTTTATCCCTTTCTCTCTCTCTCTCTCTTTCTCCCTTTCTTCAATAGTCGTGGACACCGGTAGGTGCCTGACAAACTTTATACTCGAACTCTTGCTTCGATTCTGCGCTAACTGTGTTTGCACGATCTTTTGAGCCCCTAAGTCCTCGGACTCGTTATTCGCGCGAACGTGAATTTACTGGAGGGTGCGATGCGCCGCCGGATGGCACGACTTAAGGATGGGGCGAAGACGAAGTCGAAATGGACGAATAGCGGCACTGAATCTTTTTTTTTCATCTTCCCTTCCATGCTCGTAGATTACTCTTCGTATAAATAAAAGGCGAAGGAAAGCGAAGACCGTAGTCACCGTTTATAAACGTTGTTCAATGTTAAATTATGTTTTATTTTAAGAGATAAAATTTGTTGGAAAAATTTCCGTTAAGTTTAATTAGGAATAGGTGATTTTAATATTTATTAATTACGAAACAAATTTTACTTGCACCATTACAGGTAGATCGGCGACTGATACACAACTATTAGCTCTCTGCATTGATAAATTAATATATCGAGAGCTAATATACAAGGGTAATTATCGCGTTTGGCGTATATACTGATGATATTTTATTAGACATTAATTGTAATTTTTCCTCGACAGAAAATAGTCTTAACAGAAATACCTGCAATTCCTCAGCTAGACACATGAGCACTTAAGAAGAATGTACTCGATGTATTAAGATATTTCATATTTATGGTTCAGAAGCTACATAGAAATGTGACAACCTTTTAAATCGATCCCGACCTGGATCTTCGACAAGAAATATTCATCAAATGTACATATTTGTTTTATCGAACACTCTATACATTTATAGATCAATAGGTTGCGAGATTCAAGATTCCGCAGGTTCGTAGGTTCGTAAGTTCGTAGGTTTACATGTGTGGACGTATGAATGCACGTCCGTAGATCCGCAGCTTCGAAATCCCGTAGAAACGTATCTCGACAATGCAATACCGAGGACACGTGTTCTTCCGTCAGAATGCCAAAGGCAGCTGCCAAAGGAAATTGCGTTGCGCGCGTTACGTAATGCGTGAGCGAACGGACGTTCAAGTACCAAAGAGTAGTCTAACTTCGCTTTTCCACTACTTGTACCTTCGATCCCCCCCGATCGGGCGATCGCGTAATCTTTCATTCCGAGATCTTTTTCACGAAATAGAGGAATTCGTGTTATCCCTTCATGAGAAGAGCGCGACGGCGCCGTTTGTTCGATCGAAGAGCAAGAGTTCTGATAACGCATCGATGCTTAAAGGGCCCGCGTAAGGTCTCTCTCGCTTTTCAACGATCGTTACGGATAATCGTTCGCGTGTCGACGGGAATGCGACTCAAGTCAGCTTTAGTGCGTACGTGTGTACGATTTCGGCTGATACTAATGGCCAATTATAGAGGTAAGAAGGATCGACAAGAGATCTTCGAGAAATATAGACGTTTTATGAGACTGTGGTCATTGAAAGATGTAATATATATATATTGTACGTACAAAATAAAAAGGAGCTGGTATCTCGCAGTATAATCCCGAAGGGCTTTGAGTGACACGCACGTCGTCATTAATCCCGTTCTACACAAAGCGACTGTTCTGCAGATTTCATGCGCAGTGCGGATTATCGGATGCTTCGTTTGCAGGTAATCCGTCTCGATAATCGATACGCGGCGTACCTTTGGGGGGTGAACTGGTATTTGACGACACCGCAACGTCTTAATTAAATAACCCGATTATCTCGAGGTGCCGTGTACCTAGGAGCACGCATCATGTTACGTCGGTTAGTTTATATGCATCCTGATAGGACTGATGCTTTTCTAATCGCATGGATCTACGCGGAGAATAATACTGCTTTGCCAACTTTTCAGATCGTGCAGATCGCGAAAGAATGAGTTTTCTTTGGTATCTCTTTATTTTTTTTTTCATATTATTATTTACTGCTCTCTCAAAGAAATTATTTGCCTCCAATTTCCAAAAATTGTTTTAATTGTTCTCAACATTTCGCGATGCGTTGATTGCGTACCGATCAAAAAGTCGCACGATTTATGATACTTGAAAAAATATTAATGTCGGAAGAATTTGTACTTACGAAAAGTTATTAAATTATTATATTACGAAAAGTATAATATATTAAATTTTATCTCTCAAACGTCTATACATTTTGTTGCGACTTTTTGATCACTGCGTGTAAACGTAGTGTGCGTAAAACGATACATAAACTTCTTTCGCCAACACGCCGACGATAAGAACCTAACACAAGCGTGTGAAGTTACTGCGTCTTCCAGCACGGATTATTGGAGGCGATGAGCTCCGTCTCAGATAATCCTGCAATAACATCGGCAAACGTTCGGTTAAGTATTTTTCTCCTCTCCACGTGTGCTCGCCGCGTTACCGTCGACTCCGCTGAAACGTGAGTTTATCTCGGAGGATCCTGCGAGCATCCCGGGAACCCGAAAAGTTTCCGGGGAGGGGGGGAGATCCGATGAGTCGAGCGATTCTCCACGAGCTTTAGCGTATGAATCGCGAATGCGAGAATGCGTATATTCTAGAGAACTCGAGGATCCAGGAATCCTGAAATACTCAGGAGTCTCTGGACGTGGAGAGGCGCGCTATTTTCACTCCACGGCATGTTCTTCGTGTTTCCATGGCGGCATCGAGAGAACGTGAGTACATATTTCCGTGACGCTTGTGGAATATATCTGTGCTTGTGGAGACTGCAAAAGAGGAGGTGAATGGTGATCGTGCGTGTGGACGCGGATCACACATAACCAGACACACTCGATCGTTTCGACTCACTGCCTGCACTTGTGACGTCTCTCCCGTTATCCGCGCGCTCAAAAAAATTTCTCCAAAAACGGATACGAACGGCGTCTGCACTCACTTGAGAGTTACAGACCTGGTTATAGACGCTTAGAGATTTTTAACAAATTAATTCACGTGTAAATCAAAATTCGCACTTTAAGAAAATTATCTTTATCTTGCCTATTGCGATCAGCTTTAATTATTTCTATTTTCTCATTGTTCTTTGCACCATTATCTTTGTTCCTCTTTCTCTAATTGTAAGTCTAGTACATGTCAATAATTCGAATTGTCACACAAGAGGACGTCACCGGCCGCGATCAGCAAATTCATTAGACTCCTCCAGGACACTGACACCCGAACATTGCACCAAACAAAACCCACAACCACCCACCGCACCGAAGGGTCCGTGAGTTTCGAGGTCTTGCAGATCGAAAATTTCAGAATCTGATGCCAGAGTCCGAAATCGCAAGGATCCTACGAATCGAGGAGTTCAGGAACCAAGACGAATATCGTCAAAAGTCTTGAAGATCCCGGACTTCTTAAATTTTTGGATCTTAGAATCTTGGATCTTAGAGATTCAGCGAGCACTGGATCACACCTGGATTCAGGACTGACCGTCGAGAATTCTCAGGCTTGACGCGATGGATCCCTAGGCTCGCAGAATCTTCAGGATCTAAGGCGCTTCGCGGCTAAATACGAGTGGCGCTGGTTGGTGCACGAAGGGCATGTAGATGCTGTTGGGTTTTCCAGGTTCGATGCCGAGCGTGCCGGTCGGCCTCTCTTATCACGAGATGTTCGCCGTGTCGCTTAACAGCCCGGCGTTATGGAGATGCCGCGCCTGCGGGAAGCAGGTGACCAATCGTTGGCACCACTTCCACATACACACCGCGCAGCGCTCGCTGTGCCCCTATTGCCCGGCCACCTACAGCAGGATCGACACTCTACGCTCGCACATACGCACCAAGCACAGGGAGATGCTGTTCGCCGGGAAGGGGTCCTTATAGAGGACGGTGATTGCCCCGCGAAGGAAGCGGCCGCCGCCACTTCCGCCTTCGCGTCTGCTCTACGAGCGCCCGGTCGCGCCTTTCTTCGGCTTCGGGTTACCCTGACCCCCGTCCCTCGAGTCGTCGGGATACCGGGGACCGAAATAGTGAGGCGTTCTCGAGAGGAGAGCGCGAGTTCGCGGACAGGGTAGCGAGTGCTCCACGATTCCGGGATTAAGGGGGACGACTCCGGAGATTCGTAGATACTGAAATCCGAATGGCCGAGGATCCTAGAATTACGCGATAA
Organism: Temnothorax nylanderi; assembly: GCF_030848795.1. NCBI lineage: Eukaryota > Metazoa > Arthropoda > Insecta > Hymenoptera > Formicidae > Temnothorax > Temnothorax nylanderi. The sequence continues at coordinate 1,357,788 of NW_027249082.1, forward strand.
GAGTTTTGGAACGACAGACCATTCGATCGGATTCCAGCATTTAAGAATCTGGGGGGTCTCTCGGAGATCCGAGCGTTCTTCTTCCTGGGAGGAAAGTGCCGGAAAGAGTGCTACCCCGAGTTTTCCGGCGAAAGCCGGACCAGCGATCGGCGCGACGCGACGGTGTAATCGATTCGCGGGGCGAATCCGTTCGACCAATGGCCTCATTAGCGATAATTATTTTGCCGGTTAATCCGTTCGCCGCGTCTTCGGACGAGCCGCCCGGCCGCTGTAGGCGGGAAAGCAGAGGGTGGGAAGGTACGGGGGGAGGGGGAGAAGGACGGTTATCGATCATACCGCGCCCTCGAAACTTCCGTCACATCTCGTGAGAGCCGGCGGACGGGCGGGCGGACGGACAGAGAAATAAATAGGGCAAGGGAATCTATCGACGACGTGCTCACGCGCTGACAGTCGGGCGGTATGGCTGGCACGAAGTCAGAATTTTGCGAGGACAATCGATCGATAGTAACGCTTCGAATAGTTTTCGCGAAGACGGTGAGCTGCGTCTTGTTCGGTTCTCTCTCTCTCACTCTCTCTCGTCGGGGCGGACCGCGAGAAACGAGGAGGGGGATGCGGGTTTTAAATATTGTAACAATATCACGTACGCAAACGTCTCTTTCCGATACATTTCCTAAACTTTACGCGAAGACTTGCTACATGTTTGAAGTTCGATGTACATTTATCCAGACATTTGAGAGACGGTTTCTTTCTTTTTATTTCTTTATCGAACGCGTTTATTTTTATATAGGCACATTTCTTTCATAGATCACGTATTTATCACGTAGCAAAGTCGAAAAATTGGAAACGATTCGTAATCGCGTATCGGGACGATCAACTGTATTATTACAATTTACATTGCGTTCACTGAAATCTTTCGTAGAATGCCGGTTTCTGATGGTCCGCTTCCGGAGACGTTACGCAACATATTACACGCATTGTCACATCGTCGTTGATCAGTGTACGTGTTCTGTTTCGTTAATTGATTTCGATCGAATCGTCTCTACGTTCGTCGATGATTCGGAAAACGAGGAGAGGTGTAGAAGAGCGGAGGGGAAGAAAAAAAGAGAAATGCACAAGAGAAATGCGTGCGGCACGCGAAGGCCCACGCTTTCTAGGTAAGATAAAACGGTCTAATTAATATGCAATGGAAGGCTGAAACGCGCGCTGTGATTTTTGAACACCGAAAAATGAAATTTTTCAAAGGGTACTACGAATTATCGCGATAGTGATCATTATCATTGTTACAAAGAGGATCTTGTTAATCGTAATATTATTTCGCTACGCGCGATCATTAACGATCATTTCTCATGATTAATTCGCGTTATGAAATGCAAGCGATTTACGTGTGGGTGAACGAGAATGAGAGGAAGAAAGTAAGAGAGAAGATATACGTAGATTAACGCTGTCGATCCTCGGTAAATGAAGACGAACTAAATTTTATTCTTAATTATTTCACTAAATTTTATTTCTATTTATTTAATTAATTTCGTATTAATTTTTAACTTTGTGGATTGCAGAAAATCCCGTGGACAATTTTAGCATCGTTAAAGAAATTTTTGCATAAATATTGTTTTTAGATTATACATATATTTTGCTTTTATATTTCGACTTACTTAAGTTCTTACCGTGAAAGGTTTGCTAAACGATAGTTAATAAACAAGGCGGTTAATTAATCAGAAAATTAAGGAATTGAGTATTCCAGAGTTCAAGTGTTCGGGAAATTAAGTTTAATTAATTCCTCGATAAGATGGGCAATTTGACCGCATCGCGAGGACCGAGGATGGCAGCGAGCGAAACGCGCGACGGACGTTCTGCGTGTCCGCAACAGTATTACGTGCGTGCGCGGAAGAGTACGTTCCGTATATAATTCGGCGGTGGTTAACTGTCACACGAGTGTCGACGCGATGTCCCGCGGAAAATTGCGGTGCGTGGCGGAAATGCGGAGCATCGTCGCCGTCGGCATCGAGCCCCCAGTTTCCGGTGCAGCCGTAAGTATGGAGTTGCCTGAGCTCACATAGTTTATCTGTTGCGCGGCTAACGGCTACGTGCGAGCGCCGAAACTCACGCTGCGCGCTGGCACATTGACAAGAGCGATCTTCGATCAAAACGACACCGGACGCCCCTCCCCTCGAGCTTCTGTCAGGCGGTTCGATAACCGCCGTTATCGCAGCGGCGCTCCGATAAGGAGAAGAGAATAAGTCGGAGGTCTTCAAACTTCGCGACATGACTCCCGAAAACGGAAAAGTTTTGCGAACAGATAATTCCTTTTGGATTCTGAAAGCTTCGAACCTCATTATTGCAATTATTGAGCCAACTTGCCAACTCTCTGTGAAACTTGAATATTTTAAATCTTTTGATCATTTAATTGCTTTGTAAGCGTGAAACGGAATACGCGGTGATAAAAGAGACATGCTCGTACATGAAAAATTATAATACGCTCCGAATCACGCGATCCTTTTGGGAGTAACGTTGCGCCGTTTGACGGTAACCTCTGTCTTAGATCACTATCCGCGAAACGACGTCTCTCGAGATCACCTCGGATATACCCGAACATTTCTCTTTGGACCAATACTCCTCATGTAATGGACGGTTGTAACCGCTGTCGAGGCTCGCAAAGTACCTAAAGCAAACCTCACGATGAGATGAGAGTTTTTGACCGTGTGGTTCCTAAGTTTTACTCATAGCAAGCCAAGTCACAATGGGAGTTATGTGATACAATATATATATTATATATAAAAATATGTTAGGGGCGATATACCCTCTAAGGTCAATAATTTACAGGGACGGACTGGCCCGATATCTCGTGGAAAGTGAAGACGCGATATTTATTCGGATCAATGATCCACAAGTGTACGCGAGGCTTGGGAAGTTATCGATAGCGGGAATCAAGTATCTTATACAGATATAGCAAGTATTTTACTCGACGTTAATTTTAACTCTTTGATCTTGATTAATCGTGTAGTTAAATGCTCGCCCTGTGTCAGCCAGTCCGTCCGTGTCGATTTACGTGTTACGTGTAACTAATATTCGCGAGTCGCGAGCTCTGCGAGATGGAATCGCGCGCGGCATCTACGTTTGTCGTTCGGGACGCGATTCCGGCCGCATAAGACGCACAAGTCGCTGCGACAAGTCGCTCCAGTCTCGGATCTTTATTGTAAAATTCCATATGTAAATATTATCGGGAACGGACGGGGGGAGTAGCGATCGCGAGGCTACCGTTCCCCTACCTTTCCCTCTTTCTCTCTTAGGGTAATGCGATCGCGTGTGTACGTTAGAAACTTGCTTCAGTATTTTCGGCGGAGTACATAAAAGCGCGTATATCGGCGGACCGAGTCCGCTCGATTAAACTTTGGCTAGTCGTACGAGAGAGAGAGCTCGCACGTTACACTTCCTCGAGCGCACCTCTAACGATCGTAGCTTTAGCAACGAGATTTTTTTTTTTAATCGCACTCTCTTTTTATTATCGTCCTTTTATTTTTATCCTTCGGAGACACATCCCCGAGTCTCGGGGTGGCGCGTAATAGACACTCACGATATTGTGATAAAGGCGGACGATGGACCGCGCGCGGTTTCCCGTTTCCAGGGAGAAACGATTTAGGGATCGACTCGAGAGCGTTATCGTCGTCGTCGCCACCGCTGCTGTATTAATCTCGTGCGGTTAACTGAAAGTTGAATTGGATTTTGAACGAGTTAAATCGTCGAGAGGGAGATTCGACGCGAACGCGCACTTTTTCAATCGCGGGCTCGTCGCGCGGAACCTGCAGTGCGCGCGATTTAAAAAGTCCCATGTCTGACCAAACTACCGGGTCTGAGCTGTTCGAGGCGAGATCGTCCGCTTTCGTATCAACGGGGTAGAGGGGGGACGCGAATGGATGGAAAGGGGTTCGCGCGCGCCAGCTGTCGTACCATTGTAAATAGGAGGACCCGCGGCCGTGAGACTGGAGTGGTGTCATCTCGGTGATACGTCCAAATGGAAATGTGACGTTTCCTCGATCAGCGCAGATACGTCGTGCACGTCGATCCCATCGGAATCCTCCACACGACCAAAATGGAGCTAGACGTATACATAGGCATACACTCTCGCATACATATATTACATAACACATGTACATGGGATAGCTGTATATGGATGTGCACCGGGGTGACATACGTCCCAAGAAGTGCGTACCGATGGCGCGCGGATTTTCAGCCGGAAATACTCCCGACGCGAGTCTGAATGCGAGCCTTTGACACGGATATTCCGAGATGTGAAAAGTATTTTTCATCCAGTTTTTTATTCTCGCTCGTCCTTTTATGCAATTTTATTTCCGATCGTTTATTTGAGAGCGTTCTTTTCAATATTCTTGAATTAAAGCGATCTCTAAAGACCTTCTATAAGAAATCGTCTGCAACGATCAGTACGCACTTTTAGGGAAACATCCCGTGCACGCGTCCCCGCGTCGGTGGTCCGGTGTAGCATGGAAATCGGGACTTCGAGTACGTTTAATTTGCTCAGGCAGGCTGCCGCCAGACTTCCAAGGCGATCGATCGATCCACTGCGCGAGCTGCCGCGAGGTAAATATTAGCCTCGTCGAGTATGCAGCGACAATTGCAGCCGGATGCATCACTAACGCAGCTTCTCGCTTCCTTCCGATGCCAGCAGCAGCAGCAGCAGCAGCAGCAGCAATCGATTGCGACGTCGAATGCGACAGCGGTTGCTTTCTGACTTCCGCTTTTTGCGCGCGCGTTTCTCAGCTTCGTATGATTCCTTTAGACTTAGACAACGATTTACGGAGACTCGAGCATCCAAGAGAGAAAAGAAGGAGAGATCTCCGATTCCGAGATGCCGCAACTTTGAACAGTGGGTTGCGAAATCCTACGATATGAAGACGTAAGAAATTTCTTACGTAAAGAAGCTTTGAACGGAGATCTTCGATTTCAAATCTTTGGATGCTGAGCGAGACTTTGGCCCGGTTGCATCAACGTTGATTGGGGTCAATTCGTAATTAATCAATCGTCCTCCTTTTGTGTTACAGATTGTATAATAATAATAATAATAATAATAATAGAAGGGATAGTTACTACTAAACTAGGATTAACTAATCGACGCACATTTGTCGGTGCAACTTAGTGTTTATCTGTAGGCCTGTTCGTTTTAGCTGAACTTCTTGCACAGTTCATCTTTTCTCCTTTTCTCTCCAACGTGAAAAGAAAAAGAGGAAAGATAAACCGTGCAAGAAGTTCAGCTAAAACGAACAGGCCTCTCATCTCCGCTTGGATTCTCGACTCGTTAGGCTGTGTAATTTTCGCGCCGATTCGTCACGACGGTCACGTTCGCAGGTCGTCATGACGAATCGTCTCAGTGCACAAAGAGATTTCGCGAGTCCATTTGCACTTGCGATCGTGGAGCGTAACGATCGAGGGTGGCCTATACCGCCCGTTCTCTCAACGACTACTTGTAATAAAACGCTACAGTTCCTAGACGGCGAAAGCGATCTCCCGCACCCGACCACCGACGACGACGACCCAACCGAATTATCGCCCTCGATACCAAATGTTCCTTGAGTTGCGTCTTTGCGAAAATACTTCTGTAAATAGTCAACGTCTACGATAACTGAAACGCGTGCGGATTGTATGCGAGGATGGTCGCAATCGAAATGTGATAAGATGTACGAGATAAAAGGAGTGCGCGCGCGCGCGCGCGCAGCGTGCTCCATCGATCACCGGGATAAAAGTTCCAAAGTGTGCTAAGCTCGAGAGGATTTAGGTTTTATCACTCGACGCACACGATTGTTGACGCGACCGTGGGTTTGATAATCAGCGACAGAGAAGGAACGGAATTTGGTTAAAAAAAAGCTAAACTATCTTACGTTAGAAATGTGATTCCGTGAACTCTTTCGCGAAGCCCCTTTTAGTGAGTTCCTCCGATCCAAAGATTTTGGAGTTTTTCCATACTTCTTGCAGCTGTACGCAAAATCGTTAACTGTGTTATCTTATCTGTCGCGCGTGAAATTCACGAGACGCGACTCGTGCTTAGTAAATTTTTGGAACCCAAATGGGAACTAAAGCGCATTCTCGTCGCGAACGGTTAGAACCGAATGCCAGTTATTGCACACACACACTCGATGTAACTGTATAAATATCGATATCAATCTGTCAGTCTCGTGTCTCTTTGATGGTACTTAAATCAAATGGTCCTTCCGGGCCTTTCCGTATTCAGCGGCGCAACGTCGATAATGTTTCTTTCTAAGCGAAGTAAGTTAATGGAAAAAAAAACAGTATACATATATAAATATATAAATCTCTTTTTCTCGTAGCACGTTCCTCCTTTGGCCCGTCGTGCGACTCGAGCACGAATCTTTTGTACATAAAAAAAAAAAAACGTTGCGAGTCGCGGATGCGAAGCGCGAAAGGTAACGATTAATTAATTGACACTCTTGTCTCTTGTCGCAAGCCGACCTTGCGTATAAACTCATTGCTCGTTTATATGCGATGTATTTTTGTGAACAGTATTGAAAGTGCTACCGTTGTACAGTTATTACATGGTATAAGTGTACTAATGATGTACCTATAATGTACATAGATATATTTAATTAAAGTGAATATGAATTTGTGTAACCCCCGGGTGTTTGTCCCCCTCCCCCCCCCTCTCTCTTTATTTATCTGTCTATTTGTCTTTACATCCCTATATTTCCGGTCCGAGCGTCCCTGGATTTTGAAGCTACTTGTCGCACGCTCTCTCGAATGCAATTCGCGCTGATTAATGTCATTTGTCTCGCCCGCACCTAGTTAACTTGCCGGTAATTCGGTTTCGAGACGCCAAGTAAATTCGTCGCGTTAACTTACCGAAAATTTAGAGACCCGGTTCGCGCGCAAGGTAAACGCGGATTAAATTTCTAAAGGAGACGCCTGGCTCGTGAATTCGTCTCGTTATCTCGATACGTTGCCAGCGATAAGGTCGTATTAACGCGCGACTGTTTCTGCATTTGGCGCTTACGTAATTTTACCATGGGACGTAATTATCACGCAAGGCACTCTCGCAAACGCTTTTTACGTCCCGCCGCCATTTACGTCGCTACGCGAATCGTTCGAAGGAACCTGCCGACAGATAACACGCATGCAAAAAAAAAACGGAAACGGAAACGGAACAGGCGACGAATGGTGAGAGATACTCGGAAAAAATCAACCGCGTTTGCTTCAAAGGAAGCACACGAAAAGAGCTCGTTCGACGCAGTCCTAAAGAGAACGGATAAATCAATAAAAGTCGATACGAATTTTATTCTGCAAAATTGTGAAGATCGGAAGCGACGGTCAGGAGCTCGCGACGCTTTCGAACTGATCCCCCTTCTCCCGCAATTCAGAGATTATGAAATCAATATCGCGGAATACATTTCTATCAGTCGCCCGTTAATCCAGCCATTTTTGCAGCGCGGCGGCACAAAGGGACCGCCAATCGGACTTGCACGTCGGGATCGCTTTAAAGCGGGCATTGTTCGGTCGCAGATGGGATTGACGTTTCGGTGCGATCGCTCAAAGGCGTCCGCGAGTAACGCGGTACCGCCGGTACCGAGTCGCGATTGCGCGAGTCCGCGTTTACACACGCGCTATACTTTTCCGATACGAGAAACGCAAGACCGTCGGCGTTTGACATTTGAAATTCCGCCGCACGATAGCGGACGGAATTATGCCAGGGCGATTTCGCGCACGCGAGGGCGAGAAAAATACGTGCGCTCTCTTTCTCTTATTTCCCTGAACGCGCGGCACTTTCGCGCGAGGTCTCTCGCTGGAGTCTCCGCGCTGGTTCTTCCTCGCCGCCTTCCCTTGACTTTACATTACAGCGCGGCAGCGCACGTGACTCGGAAGTGAAATGATCGACGGTGCACCCCTTTTACATATGTGTCTCACGCGAATTTGCAATTTTTCGCGCGGGCGCAATAGCGAAAGTAAAGTAAAGCCGCGAACGCGCCTCCGACCTTCTAAATCGCACGTTTAAAGGACTGTCCGGCTGGATTATGAAATGTTAACGGCACATAAAATCAACGTAATATAAATCAACGTAATACATGATGTATCAGTTCTCGTCTTCAAAAATTTTTGATTCGCAATGTCGGAGCAATGGGCTTTTTAATATTTCTACTGAGAATCCTTTTAAAATGTTTTAAAACACAATTTAAAAAAAAAACTCATTAATGAAGTGTATTCAAATTTATTTCTAGGACGAAGGATGTTATATAATAATGAAACGACATTTAATGATACTTTAATGATATAATAACATTAATAATATAATAAAATAAGTTGATATTTTAATGATATTTAAATGCTATTTGTAATAGCTGTAGAAGATAATACGCGTGATTATCAAAACTTATCAAAAATATATTTTTAATACAAAATTATCATGTTTTATAACTCTTTGATAAAGCAATCAATCAAAGCAATGAAGCTTATATAATCCATACAATTAGAAAAAACAGAATTCTCTCAGTGTAATAGCTTTATTTCTAATACACACAGTTAAGAAAATGTATTTTAAACAGCGTAACAAAACCAAATTTAATCAAATGAGTGCGAATGATTAACAGACGGTCTATCAACCCCATGTAATTTTCACAGTGAACAATTCTTTCAGCAGACAAATATTTTTTCGTACGAAGATTTATTCGCATTTTCATCAACGCCGAACAGTTCGTAGACAGAATGAGACACTCTGATCCCAAAACGCATCCTTTCAGTTATTTCACAGCTATCTCGAGCAGTCCCAGACTTTCAAAACAGATGAGCCGCCGAGCGTCGATGACGACCGCTTATCTCTGTTATCAGAAGGATTATGTAATTGTGTACAAATTGTGGTTTCAATTTTTACAAATTATCGCTAAAATTAACCATCTTTAACATGGACAAAGCATTAGAAGAACGAAAATTGCTGTGGAGAGATTACGCGCTATTTAAAATCTAAGAATCGCAGAATTCGGGATTTTAAATCATAAAAATTTAAAGTCTTGTAAATTGACAAAAAGTATCAAGAGAAATAATCGACGAAGAGGATGCACTGTCTAAAATTCCAAGAATTGCGATTCTGAGAAAGCATGTAAAATATTTCTACATCATAATTTTTTAAGGAATTAAGAGATCGACAATATAATTTCGGAGTTATATCTATTGTAGTTTCGAATGTTACTTTTATATAAAGACGTTAAAGCAATGTACAAAATATTAATGATGTAAAAACGTTTCTTCTTACAAGTTTATATGTAATGCTATACTTATGGCTATATACGCAATGTTTGATTTTTTAATTAACAGATACAAAACTTATCGTAAAATTTTAATTTACATGGAGCTTATAGATTACGTAATAAACAATACTTTCTGCATTATAACGCGAGAAACAAAGAGAGAACATCACGTGGCTGTTCTCATCTATACTGTTCGAAGCTAGCCGAAGTTCCGAGCGCCTGTTGTATCATACAACTATGTGTGTACATACGTACATATGTGCCTTCTATTTCGGTGTGTGTGTGTGTATGTATGTGTGTGTGTCCCCACCATCCGATTTTCGGGTGAGCAACTTCTTCATTCTGGCATCAGAATCTCGTCCACCAGATGACGCCAGTTCGCTGGATGCAATTCACGTATTTTCGGGCTCCAATTTGTTCTCCTGCTCCGCTCCAGCTGAGAACGCGGAGCGTTCTCAATTGCGGCTCGTTCATTCAATAAGTCCAGAATTGTTATCGGGAATTTCTTCTGTGATTGATCGCGATCAATCACGATCCATCAGCTCGCGATGAAAGGCCAAGAACTGCAGGCGATAATATGGAGCAAGGTGGATGGCAAGCTGGAGATCCTGAATCAAGTGCTGTTGCCGGAAAACACCCGCTATATCCAGGTCAAAAACGTCAAGGATGGCTGGCAGGTGATCAACAAGATGCAGGTAAGCTTATCATCCAGCTATGAACGTCTTCCTCCAAGTTTGTCAATGATAAACTGCTCGATATGATGATGAAATTCCATGTCTGTGATAAACTGCTCAATATGACGATAAAATTCCATGTCTGTGAAAAAATATCTCAAATTATGTTCTTTTCTCGATATTTATTACTGTACGTCAACTCCACCTTCTGTACACTTTGTCAGCTTGATAGCAAACAATATTATACGATCGAGAAAGTATAATAGGATGTAGATAGAATCTCTTCAACAAGATGTGTACATAATATATTTATTTACATAGGTATATAGTTTGATGATTGTGTATACAGGTACGAGGCGCACCGGCCATAGCTATCGTGGGCAGCCTCAGCCTGGCAGTGCAGATCCTTCAAGATCCAGACATCTACGAGGACAAGAAAGCTCTTTGTCAAACTATCGAGGATAACCTGCGCTACCTACTAACGGCACGTCCCACTGCGGTCAACATGAAGACGGCAGCCGACGAGCTCATAAGCCTGGCACATGATCTCACTAAGGATGCCTCGTGCACGCTATCCCAGATGAGAGACAAGTACACTCCTTTGGCTCTTTGCTTTCAGAGAAGGATACGAGCGGCCTGATTTACAGCCTCTTGAAAATTGTAGATTCATAGACCATATAGATGAGATGCTGAAGATAGATGTGGCAAACAACAAAGCGATCGGGAATTTTGGAGCGCGCGACATTCTGCGCAATTTGCCCGAGGGGAGTTTTATCAAGGTTTTAACCCACTGCAATACCGGCAGTCTCGCCACTGCAGGATACGGCACAGCTTTAGGCGTCATCAGATCTCTCGAGGAGATGGGAAGGCTCGGTAAATTAAATATAGCTTATTTTCGACAGTGTTATCTTGGCCGGGCGAGTAAGATACGTTTCTCAATCGTTATCTATTTGTTCTAGGACATGTCTATTGTACCGAGACCAGACCGTACAATCAGGGCGCCCGTTTGACTGCCTACGAACTGGTGCATGACCACATACCGGCAACTCTAATCTGCGACGACATGGTGGCTGCGTTAATGAAAACGAAACAGCTCGCCGCGGTTGTTGTCGGCGCGGACAGGATCGCCATGAACGGCGACACAGCCAACAAAATTGGAACTTATCAGGTAACTTATCAGTCACGAGTATATGATGTCTTAATTCGTAAATATCACAGATAGCGTCATAAACAATAATGAATGAAGATAATAATTGTTCTAAAGATCCTCGGTTTATTATCTTCAAGAGAATACTGGTATCTTCAAAGATATCAGTATGTACACACTTACGTAATTATATCTCTATATTGATTACAGATTGCGATTCTCGCCAAGTATCACAATGTCCCTTTCTACGTGGCTGCACCACTGACGTCCGTGGACTTCCAAATGCCCGACGGTGACGGCATAGTCATCGAAGAGCGACCCGCACGAGAGATGACCGAGATAAACAACCAGAGCATCGCGGCACACGGCATAATGTGTTGGAATCCGGCGTTCGACGTAACCCCGGCGAGTTTAATCACCGGAATAATTACGGAAATCGGTGTTTTCAAGCCGTCAGAATTGATTAATGCGAAAGAGAAACGTATCTCCAAAGAAAACATCCTTTCGTAGACATATATGCGTCCGCGAGCATTTATGTGTATTTATCAATTATGTGTATATTACCAATTGTAAATGTCGAGATGCATGACTGGTTTAATTTAATATATTGCGAACAGTGCCATGAAAAATATCTGTATAATATAAGAGCTCAGGAAATTCAATTTTGTATTGAACTGTATAATTTTTGTATTAAGTCTTTTATTGAAATTGTAAGGATGTATATGAACGTTATTGTTATATTATGGCAATGGCATTCCATATTGCTACGCTAAGTTATTTCTAAAGATTTATAATCTATCGAATAAACTTTTTATCCGTTTTCGTGGATATCGTCATATAACAATAAGCGTACGATTTAAGTGACATTAAATTATTAAATAATATTGCGACATTCGAAGTTTAACTATTACTTTGTTATAAGCTGTAGGGACAATCAGGTAAACGCCTCGACCCTCGCTTTTAATAATTCTAGATTTTTACATTCGCAAAAACGTTTAAGTTCCCAAAATCCAGCAGCTCGATACTTTTCAAAATTCTTTTGACGCAAATCTCAGCTATTTCAATGTGTCCACGAGCGTGTCGGCCGATATATCGATACGCCTGCACAACGCCCGCGAGCTGCTAGGTTTCCTGCGGGAAAGCACGGGATTCTATTTTCGCCGTCGAAAGACGCGCGCGGGACGCCTCGTCCGCCGCGGGTTTCCGCGGCGCGGTGCTTTAGTACCGCCAGCCTCGCCGCTCCGCGCGGAACTTGGACTCCCGGAATAGTTTCGTGGCACTGTGAAGGAGCGTTTTTCGCCTCGCCAGTCGAAATCGGGGACCGATCTGGTGCCCGAACCAGGCAGGACGGCAAGCTCGTGTTCTTCGCGCTTCTCGTGTAGCGCCCGTTCGCAGCGAGATCGAGATCTCCAGCGGGATTCTCTCGACCGATCGGCCGGAGGCAGGTTTCTCGTTCCCCGATGGAGGTGGACACGGAGAACAACGTCGGGATGGACGGGACGGACGCGCTGATGAGGCCTAACGACGGCGGCGGCGTCGTCAACAGTAACGTCAACGACGACGATGAGGCGCCCACCGTCGAGGAGACCTACGAGATCACCACCACCAGGCGCAAAACCATTCGCACCAGTTACAAGATCCAGGAGGTAAGCTGTTTGACGACGTGTATTTACACGACGATCGCCGTAACTGTCGAGCATCCGCCGACGCCGCAACGTGGGCGTCTCGTGGTCGGATGATTGTACGCGGGGAGATCTCGGGGAGCGATGAGCTCGGCGCGCTCAGAGACGAAAGTGTAAAATTGAACCGGAATAAAAATATATAATTAACGGAGATCGAAAGAGAATTGACGATTTTCCTTAAAACAAGAATTCCCAGCTCCAGTTCGGTACACAGAAAAAAAATGAAGTGTCGAATCAACACAATGAGATTATAGGTATTGCGTTAAATGAAGAAAACTTGCTTGAAGTCATTTATATAGTTCAACCAAGATTTGAAAATAAAACTTGAAATCTTGTAAAAAGATTATAGACTGCGTATACTTATACGAGTACATGGAGTTTTCACACTTCTTTTTTTTCTGTCTGTAACGCGTTATTTTAAGACAAACGTTGAACCCCCAAGAATTATATTGATAGATCTCGGGATACGGTAGGCGGAACTTAAACGCGAGAATCTGAATGGAACTGAAAGTCTCCCAGATTGAACTCGGCTAAGTGAGAAAAATTATTTTTCTCGGTAGACTGGGTAGATTACGTTATAGGTTATTAGGTTTCACGTTGACACTCGACGCTCATTTTCAGCGAGCAAAAATCTTCAAGTGGTTTCACTTTGACGCTAGCGTCAAAGAAATGAAGAATTGAATTTGTTCAATATCCAGCGTCCTTGATCGTCGTTGATCGTCCCGGTACAATCCAAAAATAAACTTTAAAGTACGTAAAATATTAATTATTTTCAAAAGTAATATCTTCAAGTAGTAATATTTTACAAATACCTACATATATTGAATAAAAAATATTATTTCCGAAGATTTTTGCTCGCTGAAAATGAGCGTCGAGCGTCAACGTCAAAAGGCACCTGTACAGGCAGAATGAGAGAGGAAAGGATTTTAAACGTTCTCTCGTTCCGCGATATCGAGTATTTGCAATTTATTTCGGCGCGCCGTATATTCTGGATAATATTATTCGTATCGTCTGGTTATACCGATAGATTGTCACAGAAGTCGCGAGTTAGTAAACTATTCCGGTCGGTGTTTATTATTTATATATACAGAGAGAGAGAGAGAGAGAAAGGGAGAGAGAAGCGTGAGTGCAACGCGGCTGCAGAATTCACGCGGCTGCAACGCAAAATTCGAGCAAGTGCGTAAGCGTCGATCGCTACGTAATACGATTTGCCCAAACAGTGGTCCGGCTACTGTTTATTTATCGTTCCGTGCCCACCGCGGCGTGACTCACCGATGTATAACCCGTTATTTGGCTCAGACGCGGGTTAAATTACGCGAAAATCGCAAAATCATCTCGCCGCGGTCAATTTCTGCGCGAATCCCGTCGCAACGATTTTCCGCTCGTCGAAGCGACGACGGATCCTCTCCGTCGTCGCGATTGTCGTTCCACGTAAGACAAACGGGATCCTACGTCATTGTCAGGACGACGATTTTAGAACTGGCAACGAACTCTCTTCGAGCGCAGAAACGACGGCCGGCAACGTAAATCCGATGAACGAGCCGCGTCGTCCGCGATCGGAACTTCCGATGAACGTACGCGTTCGCATTCGTGATTTGCGTTTTCCTGTTGCTGTCGCATGTCGCTCGTCAAATTGATGCTGTAAAAAAAATCCTGTTTCAAGAAACAGAAATTTGAGAACTTCCGATGACTCGCAAAAAGCTCGTGAGAACGTCAAATCTTCCACGTTGTTACAAAGAAGTGTCTCTGAAAATGAAAACCTTTAATTATCTAATTAAGAAATACTTTGCTTACGCACTGTTAAATATTAAAGGATGAAATTGAAACCAATACCTTAAATCAAAAAACATTTTGTTATTTTTAACTACCATGTGTACCTACTGAAATTTATTATCTTAACCCAAAATAGTATTGTTTTTACTCCATTAGTTTAATTAACTTAACGATATATCACTGAGAGAAAAATCCAGGTCTAACTGATCGGACAATTCGTTCGAAAATTAACAAACGGACAATCCGACACTTTCAATCGAAATAATTAAAAAGCCGATCAATTATGAATGATATCCGGCTATCATTGATTGAACATTATTCTAATCTTGATCGGCTTTTCATAATTCCGATTGAAAGTATCGGATTATCCATTTGTTAATTTTTGAACGAATTGTCCGATTATTTATTTCTCTGATGAGTAGGAGCAGTGGTGATTTATAGGAATGGTTAAAACTGTCCCAAATTGAGTATAATTTGGGACTACGAATTTAACAGTGTAGGAAGAATAAACTTCGCGTGGCGAGAAAATCGACTAAAGAAAGAGGAAGACATTGACACCGACGACGTATATTGATTATAATGACTGTTGAAAAGCAAGACTCAAAGCGTTAAAATGTGACCGACAACTGTCTGCATACCGAAGGGAATTGCAAAATTCTTGGCTTAAGCTCGAATGTCACTTCAACAGCGTGTTCCGCCGAATTAACGAAAGGACTCGTTAAGCGTGAATTATGTGAGCCCGATGGTGTTAAACGAACTGGGACTTTCCAGGTAAACAAAGAGGAAAGGCATTACGAACGATAATCGCGAAAAATTAGGCGGCGAAGCGATTTTTACGTGAAATAGATCGGCGATGGAAGAGATTCCGCGGATGCCATTGCACGCGCATTTGCGATCGCGTCGTAAACTCGACGATTGCTATCTGCTTGTAAACGCGATTAGCAGTCGCGCAAAGCTACTACCGCGTATTCTACATTTAAACGAGAAACGGAGCTTCGTTAAAGCGAAGCGACTAAATTGCAAGTCCACTTTGTCGTGGACGGCACGTGACGGCATAAATTTCACCGGCGATCTGCTTTCGTGAAAGCGACGATATGTTTCCTCCGTCTTGATGAAGACGCTCGCTTTCCGAACACCCTGTTGCAACACGACCGAAGAAATTTAATCCGTGCGCGGCTAATTTTGAATTATTGCGAGTTCTGCCAACTGCAAACTCCCTTTGCATATTTTACCATCAAATTTGGAAATAATGGACAATGTGAAATGCATCGCCATACGTTGCATAAACGATAAATTGTATACGCAGGAAAATGCTCTTCGCACACGTGCTTCCTTCTTTTTAAAGATAATACTTTATGACGTTGTGATTTTGAACGCAAATAATTGTCATCTGTTTCTTTCTATTAAGTATTTAATTTAAATGTTTAGTTTAATGTTATGTGAAAAACCTTGGACTTTTTTTAATGTTTCCGGATTCAGTCACTCGGCCAAGGCGATCGAGCAATAATTTCCCGCGAGTGATCCACGATTCTTCGATGATCGTTCACGGAACGGACGATCATCGAAGTCTCGTTTCGACCTCGGTGCTATTTTAAAAGTACGTCAGCGCAACTCCTCGGATCGTTCTATCCTGCAGAAACGGCAGAGGCAACGATTTATCGAACAAGTGGCTGGAAATCGTGAATGCGCTACTTTTAAGTCGCGGATGCTGGCGCCGAGTCGCGTCTCTCGCTTTATAAATACAGGAGGAAATCAATGGGTGTTTTCACGTTATGAAATCCCACCGACTTCCGGGCCAACGTTGAATTAGTACGGGGAACACTTGGGGCGAATGAGAGTAAACATAATATAACGACGGACAGGTGAATACGGCGAATAGTGCCGACGAAAGGGGAATGCCGCGAACGGAAAACGCGAATGGACGTTCGCGGGGCTAAAATGATTAAGAATTTCGAATTTCACGACCCGAGAGCTTAATTGAACGTACGCACGTTTATTTGACGCTAACGTTTAACGACAACTACGACAAGGGACGGCGGCGTCTCGCTCGGCGTGACTCGCCCCGACGACACATTATAGAAGAGACGTTTTAACCGGGCGCGCTGAAGGCAAGCGTAAAGTGAACGAATAAGCAGACGAGTTAGACGAGTTTCTCCGTGGCAGCTGTCGCGCATAACGTTAGCGAAAACGTCAGCAAATCATTCGGGGTCGTAAAACGGAACGGAAATCAATTTGAGCACCGCGCGCGCGCGCGCGCGGCGACGAAGTTCGGGGACGTTTGTTGCTGCAATTAACACTCGAGGCTTGAAGCATTTTTTGCTGGATTAAATTTACGCGAGCAAGTTTTCAACTGGGCTAAGTACTCTCAAGCGTATTCCATGACGACATAAATTTGTTTGCTATTTATATGTATATTAAGTTAATATGATACTGTTAATTTAATGTACGAATTTATCTAAAATTATTATTGGGTTATTTAAAGCGACTGAATATCCAGTCTTCTGACTAATAAATTTTAGTATTATCTATATTAAAAGCTTTTTTAGCTTACTCTCTCATTGAATTTCTTGAAAGAAAAAATCTCCAAGTAGCCAAAAAACCTATCATTAACTTTAAACTTAAGAACGAGACTTATGTATGGTAAATTCATTAGAATGACATATTTTTGAACGTCGAATGCTTGTTGCTAAATCTATCTGCGTCTTGTTCACGAACGGCTGACGAAAAGCAGAGACAGCTCGAAAGCCAGACAGGATTGTAGAGAAAAACGAAAGATAGAAAAGTCAGGGAGAAAGAGAGAGAAAGAGAGATTGAGACGAGAGAGAAAGAGTGGAAACGAGTTGCGTATAAATTCGACGACGTGTTCCCGTAATCCATGAATTTGTCTCGTAAATTACTCGTCCTGTTTCTGACATTCGATTAATCATCGCAATTCTAAGTTACCCATGCACCCAACCGAACGATAGCAGTATACTGGCAGCTGCTGAATTATTTTCGAGTTGCAGCGCTCCGCGCGATGTGAATGAGCTTTCTGTCTACTGTGCCTCATGGGAAAGCCGCGGAAAGGAATAAAAATATCTGAAGCGCTCTTCTAAGTATATCCAGACTTCGACGCCATTCTTTTAGTAAAACCACATCTGACGCGAGATTAACGGGGACTGGCAGTTGGAAGTTAATGGAACTCTTTTCACGAAATGCAGCGCGATAGGTAAGAGAACGAGTGAAAGAATAATCCTTTGTGTCGTACAATGGCAGTAACGCAAATTACACACGCGTTCGATCACGTACCAATGAATATACCAACATCGCGATACCAATGAAATCGCTGGGCCGGAAAGAGGGTCAATCGCATGCGAAATGTCGCGAGAATTGGTTTCGGGTGGCCAAGTAGGTACGCCGAGAAACAAGTTGCCTATATACAGACTGCATGCCATGGAGTTGGCATTCAGCGCGATTTGTATACCGATCTGCCAAACGCGCGTTCGGCGCGCTGTACCTAATGTTTTCGTCGTTTATCGGCTTGCCGATAATGAAACGCGACTTGGGGCCGGCATCCCATTGTGATCTCGGCCTATGCCTGGAGATTACTACGGATACCTGTTGAACACCATTCACGGGTTGAATCCGCATTCACAGTTACACGCAGCCCCGCTGTTCACCTCCACTATGAATACACGCGCGGCCGACTTGCGGGCCTACGAGCTCCGACCCGCTATTGTTAAACGTGCCCGCGATCGTGCCAGTGCAAACTAGGCGCTCAGAGTCGGCTGCAGGTGTAAGTGGAAACGGGGGCGTTTCGTGCGGAGGATATCGGCGTTTCATCGCGACGAACACGGTTCGCACTACACGCGGCATCGTTTACGCGCGCGGCGTCAAATGCAGCTGCGCCAATCGCTAAAGCCCAAGGGGCTACTTATAGAGAAATTACAATTTTGAGTAATAATGGAAACGATAAAATATATATGTATGATGCATGATAAATGATACTCGATCTTTTCTAATTCTTCGTGCCACGATATTGTCGATGATTAAGACGAACGTACAGTTCAAGTGTCCAGGGGAAGAATGGCGTTTGCGAGAAAGCCGCGGGATTATTTTGATATCATCCGATAAGAATTAAATAGACGAGAAAACACGCGGGGCGAGTTCGAGCACTCTTGGCACGCGCAGCGGGGACAGCGGCAGAAATTCCTCCTCGCCTTGGGTCATCCGACCTTGCGCCTGCCGAGGCCGTGAGGTGACGGCATTACGGTCCGCAATTAACGGCGCCGATAAAATTCTAGGCATCCGCGCTATCCGGGCTCGGAAGGAAGTGCGGAGACGTTAGCGCGCGGATCCGCGTTCCTTATCGCGCGATCGAGAGACGCGTCGCGGGATTATCGCGAACGGGTTACCCAGCATCGAACGAGAGGGTGAGAACTCCTACGTGTATCGGTTTTGGTATCGAAGATGCTAAAAGCGCCGCTTGCCAGCCGAACGTTTCTCCCCCATCGCGACGCCGCGCCGCCAGGATCTATTTATCGAGTTCGCTCCCGATGCGCGATGCAGCTGACACCTCGTTTTCTCGCGTTTGCAACCGGCGGTTGAGTGCTTCCGAAAATATTTCACTCGGTCGACGCGCCGACCGCGACGGCCGTCGTCGGCTTTTCGACGTTGTACTTAAAATCTCGGCGAGTGTGCGTCGGGGCGACGGATCCTCGCGGGGTATCAGACAGGCGAATTCGGTTCCGGGTGCAACAGGTCGAAACGAGGCGAACCCTGCAAATCTCCTCTCGTCGCGGCTTATAAATAACCCGCGACGGTGACGTAGGGCCGCGGCACATTTGGCGATCGACGTCAGAGTTGTACCGCGAGCGAGTGCACATGTGTGCGGCGTTATAAATTGGTTTTACACTTACGGTCGATTTATTTTTGAAGCGAAATAGCCGAGCGAATTGACGACGATCGCGCGAAATTTTTAGTGCCTTCGGATTTTTTAAATCACGAATCGTCTTTCTTAAGCTTGTCTAAATTTTCTAAATTGATCGAAGCTGCTTTCTCCGAGATTTATCTCGACTTTTAACTCGGGTATCAGATATCAGATTGTCGAGTGTTTGTTGAGAGACGCCTTAGGATCGCGGAAAAGGGCGGATTCGTTGAACTCGCCTGTCGGATAGAGGAGAGTAATTCTGAATGAAATGCGCCACTTGGCAAAGAACGTTACGATGCAACGCGCGCTAAATGGATACGTGTATGTACGAACAGAGTTGCTACGTCGCGACATAACGTGACACGTCGTAACGCCAAGAACCAAGTTAACTCGCTATATGCTCGCGCGACCAGCTCTCATGAATACTTCGTGCGAAGCACGATATCTCTTCCTAATTTGTTCCGTCATTCGTATACAGAAATCTAACTTCGTTTACTAATTAGTCAAATGTGTTATTTATGTGAAGACTATACAACAGCAATAACAAAATAAAAATCTTGAAATTATTTTACTTCCAGAATTCGCAAATAATTCGCACCTGATTCCCTGAATATTAATATTTCTCGAAGTCTCTTAGAGATCCTTAAATCCTCTTCTTATCTATCCTTTTATCTTTGATGCTATCGATCAGATATAATCTGAAATCCAGATTAAGTTCTATGAAATGTCGTCGTACTTACCTCATCGATATTAGCGTATCGTCATCCGACGCTAATATGTCCCTTTCAATCCCTCGAGCGGACATTTGGCAGTCGCGCCGACAAACCTGCTTTTCGGCGAGATGGACCGAATATTTTCTGGCGGCGAGACAGATCGACGTTGATGGACGCGCGTCTCAACGAACTTTCCGCCGGTCGATTCGCGACCGTCCGCGTCGCACCGGCCGATCCGCGCCGCTCCGCGTCGCACCGGCCGATCCAGAGTCAAATCGCGCGGAGTCGCGCGTCTAGTTTCATCCAGAAGCAATTTCGTGTCGTGTAACGAATGAGCGCGCGGCGCGTTCCGGGCGTTTCCGTCTCGCTTTCTGGTCGATGCCTACGGCGTTTCAATTAGCGAGGGCACAGGCGCCGCGCCGGTCAGGTCGGTCGATGGGCCGTCGTGCACGTCGCCGATCTCGAAATAGATCGAGTTCTTGCCCGTCTCTCGCCTGTCCACGGATTATCCCCGCGATGCTGACCCTTTGCTCGCCCATTTTCACGCCCGTGCGATTATCCCGCCGTACGGCTTTGTCGTGCCACTCGTTCGACGGCGCGATTTCGAACGAGCTTTGGGCGAGCTTCAACCGTTCGTGAACCTTTGCCCTTAAAGCGTCGAACTCGACGTGCCCAGGGACGCGACGTGACGTTTATCGAGCCGATCAAGCCACGCCGATGATTTGCAAAGCGATTGCGAAAGAAACGGGCATTTTTTAGGCTAAATAAGGAGTTGCTATTAATACTCTAATTTTGCTATAATTAGTAATATAATAAACTTCTGACGTTTATAGTGTTTTATATATGTATATAACAATTCAAGAATATAATATAATAAATAAAGCCGAGGTTTGAAGTTCGAAAGGCTACGGAAAGTGTTGCAAGGAAACTTTGTCTTAAATCCGCTTAAAGAATAATTTTAGAGCATGCGGTGGCGCTTGAATAAGTCACACGAAAAAAATCGAATTTGTGACCGGTAATGAAAATTCGAGACGACATAATTGAAACGTAATTAGCCAATTGGTTTATTTTTTGTTTTCACGGCTGCATCGTTTCGGTGTTTCGTTTGAGAGTGACAAATCACTCACCACTTGGCAGAGCCGCCACAGACAGGAAAATTGAGAGAAAAATCAATATATGTTGTCAAATGAATAATTCTTGTCTGCGGAGGTCAACAAACTCATCGCCGCGTCAATCCCCCGCACAAGTCAATCAAGAGTATTTAAAAAGAACTTGCATTACGTTGATTTACACGCGTGTTGAAAAGTACTGCATTGTCTCGTTAAACAATTGTTTATGCGATTTATAATTCAATTCAGATCAACCAAGAACTTCTAAATAAGAAAGAAATATAAATTCTGACAGAATAAGTATAATCTCAGTAAATGGTAAGATTATTGTGTGTTTCTCTACTGTCTTACTGTATTAAAAATAAAAGAATATATTTTGTACCTGCTTTCAAATTTTCCAAGTAGTGTCCCAATAATACCTTGGCGTAATTTCACTCATAAGTAAAAGATAGGAAGACAGTTTATGAAATGACGCGATGTTTAGATCAGATCGGCTTGTACAAAGTATATTTTTCGAAGGGGTGCACTTTCGCATCTCATATGCATCTAAGGAATCTGCCAACGGCGTTTCTGTGAGGTTGATGAATGGTACCCTTTAGCGGGAAAGACAGTCAGACAAAGTACAATTAAAGACACCGATTGGGGAAGGTCCGTGTTCTCCGTCGATACGATTTTCCTCGCTATAATGGAAGAGAAACACCTTGGACTCATCGTGTTGTCGCTGACGTAAGGTCGCTCCACGACGGAAGGGAGGAAACGGCGAAGCGGACTTAAAAATAACGCGCCACTCGAGGCAGCGTCGATGGAAAGTTTCCTCTCTCGATTTCGGGATACAGTACAGTATCCGGCTTAACGATGAGTTTCGCTTGATTGCTTCAAGACGGGGACGCTCCATACAGGATATGTTAAAAAATACGAAATCTTGTTAAAAACAGCTCTTTCGACTCCAACATCCCGTTGGACAATTTCAATATGCGATGCTTTCAATAGACATCTTTAACTATTTTGACATTTTTTATATATTTAGATACATTTCATTTATATATATATTTTCCGTTATTCATGTATCCGAAAGAATTTGGAATTGATGTTAAATAGGTGATCAGGAGTTTCGATACGAGGCAAGCTCGCGCAAATCGCAAATTGATTTGATGTCGTGAACAAAGGATAACACAATTAGCAGTGCAAATTGTCTTGCATGAGGGAGGAAGTATTATTCCGCGCTGATAATAACATTTTATCGTCTCTTTGGCGCAACCGCGTCAGCAGTACCAAAACGATACGCTCGAGCTCGTTTGTTATTTGCCCGACGTCCATTCTGGAGTGATTAATTATATTCTGTAATTAGTGTCGCATTCTCTGGATTGTTCTCCCGTTCTCCCGGTTGCCCGAATAGATAGACTCGGTCAACGAGAATTATGTCGGGTGCCGCGAGCTTCGAAAGCGCATTGCCCTCTTCGACGTGTGCGGTCCCTTCTCTTTCCTTCGCAATTCCGCGCGTACGAGCTTTCGCGAATATACGTTTAATGTTATCGTAACCGTATATATTCTTTTGTGAAAAGAAAACTCTCCTCTAAAATTAGATTCACCACGCGGAAGCATGGTTCAGTACCGCACGCTTATTTTTAGCATTAACAGATGAGCCGATCAATCGCACGTGTCACAACGAAAATATCCCATGGGGTAATTTTCCGCTTTAATTTCGCACTTTCGGTCTGCGACTCTTCATATGCAATCGCAGCCCGTCGCTTCAGTAACTTAACGCGCGAAGTTTCGGTAATTTCCGTCCGTTTTCATCTTCTTGCGGAAATGTAAATGTCTATTTACGCGGCAATTGTGCTTTTCTGTCGCAGATTGACCGTCAATCGCGAATTTTCGCAAATAGAACGTTTCGAGAGCTTTACATAATATGTCTAGCAAGATGTACAAAAATAAATTTAATCAAAAATCATTTTTACTATCTGAAAATAATTTAGATAAAGTCTAATCTCTCGATAGAAGTTATATCAAAGGATCTAAGATAAGAACATGTTATCACGTTAATTAGAACGTTGTTTTACAAAACGTGAAAGCTTGCTCTCGCGTAGGATAAATTTATATATATATCCCCCTGTGTTCGTTTTATATTCGCATCGCATAGCAGCAGTGCGGGGAATAATTTAATTCTTCCGGCGCAAAAAAACGGAGACCCTGCCAGAGACGGAATTGCTTGTTTTCGCTGGCGATTGTTGCCCGACGGTACGCATATTGAAACTGGAAAATTCGCACGGACGATCATCGGACAATCGACGTGCGAAATTAGCTCTTTAATCGCGCAGGTGATATCCCCGCAGCGCGGCGCCAGAGAGAAACATTTAATCCCCGTCGCATAAATTATTTTCCGAAATAGAACCGATCAATTTAACTTTCATGTTGTGCGTGTCTGACGACGGTGTCTAAATGCAAAAGAAATTTGCATAATATGTACCGGTGTCCAAATGACTCTCTCGATTTAATTATGTATTTTTCCTACAAAATATAGAATACATGAGAAAACCAAAGGAATATGAAGATACACATATATTAACAGCACATTCTGTTGGGAATTCGAATTGTATTAGATCTATGTACAAACCTAAAGTTTTTATTATATATTATATGTTTTTCCCACATCTCTTGATCCTTTGGATATTCCTACATCTATTTAAAAATATTATTGCGCTATCTGTTATGCGATTCGTCTTAGAAATTATTTTTTGTTAATTTTAAAATAAGCTTGTTCTTATTAGCAGTAAAATTATTAAGTAATCAGCTGTTTTCTCATCTTCGAGTTCCGGAAAGCTTTCCCAGGTTGAGAGCTTTCTGGCAGCCCGACAACCGAGGGTAAAATCGGACACAGTGGCTTCTTTGTACTAGCGATAACCGCTTGGCAAGCTTTTGCACCATCTGACGGCTCTTCCGGAAGAGTTTTCGCACGGGCAGCTTTCAAGCTTCGTGCGAAAGCTTCCTATTGGTATCGCCATCTACCTATAACACAGAGAACAGATATTTGCTGTTATAAATAATCTATTCTAGCTGAAACAAACAACTTGCACGTTATCACTTCTACCGATCGTAGGCGTCAATTGAAACTTTTATCGGAGATTATAACTTCGTTTTTTATTATATGACTATGATAGCGGATGATAACAGATCGTATTTCTTTGTAATCAATTGCGTAATTCTTAAGAAGAAATTCTTAAAGATTCTTGTATGTCATTCTAAAGTTTTTTCGGTTGTTCGCAAACGTATAAATCTTAATACGTAAAGTTGCATTGATTTCTGACGTAGTTAGAGCGTGCAAATTATACTTATATAGACTTTCTATTACAATTATTTGTAAGTTATCAATTATTTCTACAAATTGAGATTAAATAACATATATCTTGCAACCTTTTCTAATTTTTAATTTTTTAATTAATCGTGTAAATTAAATATAGATGTAAATATAAATGTAAAACTTATTATATCTGGAATTACATATTGCAATTTTGTGTGTTGAGACATTCATGATGCTAAGCGTGTAGTACAAGTACGATATACTGTTGTTAGTTTCATAGCTAATAACAGTTCCCGATATCTATGTATATTCAATTCCACTAGGACCTGCGTCGTCATCGTTATTTCGTTTCCAACGCGCGGAAGTCTATGTCAACTTTAGAGTAGCGAAAAGCAAATGGTTACTAAGTATGTAACACAAACACGGTTCGTGTATAAAACATCGCTATATCTTAAAATTAGTTTGCGATGTATAGTCGCTTTGCGCAACACGAAGTCCTTTCTGAACTTATCGTAGAATTAATCCATCTAAAAATCATATGCAAGAAGTTATCTGCGAATTTTTAATTTTAATTAATTCTATGAAATTAATCCCATGAGAAGTAGCGTCAAAAATTATTTCCAAATTTTTATTCATTCTTCTAAAGATATAATCGCGCTTAGCTTTAAGGATTACTGATATTTGCTAAGAATTCGAAGATTCAATAATTGGACTGATTCAAAATTATTATAATTTTTTCAATGCCGAAGTGTCTCATTGATAACGACGCGAAGGGTGTTAACTTTTGAGAGCCGAGGGATCGCGGGAAAGAATCACCCGAAGAAACCGAGTGCGAAAGAATCGCCTTGGCGTCGTCTTGCGCTATGCGCTTTTTACCGCGCGTTTGTCGTCGCAGCGGGTGGCGGCCTAATTATACGTGTTTCTCCGTATTTCTGGAAGCGGTCCGCGCGGATGGGGCGCGGTGCGGTCCACTCGCGCGGTACCGCGAAGACGTGTTTCCCGCGGCTTCAGTCGCGCGTGGTCCATCTCGAATCGCGCATATCTCGCAGTTGTCCCACAAGTGTTGTACAAGGCGACTCACGGTCCGACCCTCCCGAGTACCGGTATCGTCGAAGATCGCTCTCTCGCCCTCGCAGTCTCGCAGCATCCACTCGCTCATGAGGCGGTCGCGCGGATATCGAAAGAGCGAGATGGCTCGGATCGATCTTCGGCTCGACTAAATACTCTCACTGCAAGTTCTTCTCCTTTTTGTTTAAGATAATTTGGTTTCTATCGATGAAACGTCTATCATAATTTTATCAAAAGCTTTGGAGCATTATTTTCTAATATTGCTGATTAGTATGTAAAAAATCAATGATTAGCGAAGGGATTAAAATGACTAAATGATTCAAATAAATTTGAAGAATTTAAGACTGTACTGTGTATCATTTTTCGTGTGACAACCGAGAATTAGGAGGCTATGATCATGTACGAACTTGCAGAATCTGTTCTGACGCGACGAAGGGTGAATCGAAAGGATTTTTCGAAAAGTGTCTACCGTGTGAGGAATTTAGATAGAAGTGACGTTTAAATTGTACGAAAGGAGATACAGAGACGAGAAACATGGCGACCACGGAGATCTTCCAGGACTGGCCGGACTGGGATTCTCCCCATGAGAATCTCAGCACACGGAGAACCACCACTACCAGAAAATCCACAAAAATCACTACCAGAAGAGAGGTAGGACTCGATAGGGCTGACCTGCAGACTTCGCGTGTTTAGTGAATTTAGTATCCTGCTTCTCGACGTTCTCCGACACTCTTTTTGACTTTTTTTTTTAAATATTCAGATTCTTCATTCTCTAAACTGCCAGACTTTTAATCTATTTCTCAATTTATCTGTGAATGTATTCGGAAATTTTACATTCATGAATTCATGTTCTTCAAATCCTTAATTTGCTCGGATTTTAAATTTTCGAATTTTTGATGGATGTTCAGATCCTAAATTCTTGGATATCGTCATTATTTATGTCGCAATTGAACACAAAAAGCGATTCACTTCTGGAATTAAATTTAGCGATCCTGCCAGAATCCGTCGCGCGTTTCTGCTCCTTCATACATCACGCTAATCGCGCATCTTCATGCCTGTCAAGCGGATCATAAACACATAAGGGGATAGATATAGAATGGGCATTCGCAATGCGGATAACTCCGCGGATTCGCGTCAGAAGATTAGACCGGGAATGGGTGGAAAAGCCAAGAAAGTGTCCTTTTTCTTGGCGCGCGTGGGTCGAGTGTACAAAGTAGCCACATGCGATTACTCACCGCGAGTGGTTTACGATTTTCCGGCTGTTTGTCTGTGAATCAGGTCCGTGAAGCAATGGCGGCCTCGCGTCCTGGCAGCCGTTCTGTAAACGTTCGGAAAACTCTCTGCTTTGAGACACAGCCGTGTTTTCAAAGAAAGTCACGAATTTTCTGCCTGCAAAATAAAAAAATTAATCATAACGTGTTAATTGACGCAGCGACTCTATAGTTAGAGCCTTAAGTTAGCTAGCTTCTTAAATTAAATATGATTAAGATACTTGGATATTTTAATTATTTGGACCGAGAAAGATATTTGGAACTTATATTTCCTACAAATAACTTCTTGAACGTGTCCAAATAATTTTTATTGCGTTAATCCATTATATGAATGGGATGTGAGAAACATATATAGAGTGCGAGATAAATAAGCAACTGAATTTCCGACCTTGTTAGCGTCACTTTTGCATTGACAACGACACACGACATATGTTGCAGCGTGCTTGCCGACAGTCGCGCGTGGTATGTTGGCATTGAAATCTCGGAACCGATAGATGCATCCGGTCGCGACACCGTAAAAATACGCCCGATATATAAATAGGGTCTAAGATGCGACGATAAATAAAAGTGGCACGCGCGAGAGTGCGAGAGGGCTGCGTCGTGTTTTAAACACGGGCCTTTTTTCATTACCTATAAAAATAATACGGTGTTTTTTTGTGTCGCAGCTGCAGCGGCTGGCCGCGCGCCAGACGCCGGAATAAAGATCGCAATAAAAAAAGATTATTGCGCAATTCGCGATGATTTGACATTCGTATAATCCCGCGCGTCTGTTCCCGAAATTTATGTCGCCGATCGAACCGCGTTTCTCGCACGTGTCTCAAGTTGAAGAGAGCGCGCGGCCGTGTTCATTCGGGAACGGAATCGATAATTGAAAGTGTCGCGTCCAACTTTGCTGAAATATTACGCGCGAAATACGTAGAAGTCGCGAATAAAGTGCGTTATATTCGCGTCGAAGGCAATTCAGCGCTCTGGATTCGCGAAACTTTCGGCTCCCACGATCCCGCGTGGGTTCTATAAATTTCCCCGACTTATTAATATTCACGAATTCTTCGAACCGTCGATCTCCTCTTGCGGCGCAACAATGTGCTCGGGTTTTGGCGTATATATCGACACCTGGCTCGGTTTCTTTGGCGATGATGATCAAACGGGCCTCACGGGCGCGCGGCCTCACGCGAAGCTTGCACGTTTAATCGCGCTTTTCCGCGCATTTTCCACGATATTTCGGAAACGCGGCGCGTTCTCGAAATACCGAACAGCTCCGAGATTCGTTCTTGAGAATCCGCCGGGCGCGTGAGATTTCGCGCGTTTTCGACGCGTCGCGCACTTATCTCGCCGGCCTTACGTCCGTTCGGATATCATCGCTCGTATTTTCGAGATGGCAAACTTGTTGGCCGTGAGCGCGAGATGCGGAACGAAGGCTTTTTCGCGGAGGTTTTCGCGAGTAGGTACGCGCCGCGCCGGCGACAACTTTTGATCGCGCCCGTTCAAATCGTTGCCAAGATGCGACGGGCTTATAAATTATTCGCGGAAGATTAACGCGCGGAGAGCGTGAAGTATTATGACGCACGATACAAATTGCGATGTCGCGCTCCGCGTTGGCGCGGCCCGATACACAATGGCCTCAAGCTTACAATGTGCAATTAGGAGCACGCCTGAATACAATGCTAATGATAATTGACGGAACGGCGGGTAATTTGTGTGACGGCTGTCTCTTTCGCAACACAATGCCCCGCGATGAAAGTGACTGGAAAAGCGCGTGAGAGCGCGGCGAGGTAAAATAGGCAGCCTCTAGATTATAATGGAATGTGCGTGTATGTACGCGCGCTCGTTAGCGCAATGGCGGCCCTCGCGATTTTATGTCGTGCCCTAAGAACAACTTAACTGGACCCTTCCGGTTCAACTCACGCGGAGTGAGTTACGAGAACGAGCGTGACTCCTGAGGTCGCGGTAAAGGCGAACTCTAGGTAGTTTACACACTGGGTAGAGAACGTGCAACACGGGCCTCCGAATTATTTACGGCGGATGTATTAATCCCGTGCACAAACCCCGTCGCGCCCTCCCGTCCTCCCGTCGTCTCTCGTCCAGCCCGATTCCGCAATGCGCCTCGCGCCCGGCACTCCCGGCTCTGCCAGGACGATATCGCGAGAGGCGTTGGACCTCGCTGCTAAATCGGAAATCGTAAAACCGAGATTGTCGAGAGCCGGCGCTCATAATAGAACACAACGCGCAATTGGCAGTTTCGACGTGTCGTTTACCTCGCTCTTTCGCGAACCTGGATTTTCGCGGGAAGAGTGACGATCGGATAAAGCCGTCACTTCGTTCCTCTTGCACGACAAGCTGATTGTAAACTCTTCTTTTGTATCGCGGTCCAAAATTAGGCCCAACTTGTTCCGCGGTATTCCCGATTTTCTTTCTCTTAGACCATTCTAATTATAAGCTCTTTGTACACCGCTGAAAATAGAATCCGAAAGCTCCGCGGTAAATGAGGGGGTTCCCAGGGTTTTTGACCTCGCTCGCGGTCATTATTCCTCTCTCTCTCTCTCTCTCTCTCTCTCTCTCTCTCTCTCTCTCTCTCTCTCTCCTCTCTCTCTCTTCTCTCTCTCTCTCTCTCGCGGGACAGAAAGAAAAATAAAGTACACGTGTGGATCCGCTACCCTCGTTGCCGATAAACGGCCTTGAACTTCGGTGGGAACTTCGGCGACGGGACGAATCTTTTCTTCGTTTCGGTTCGGCTTTTCTGGGATCCGCGATTCGCGAATTTGCCAATGAAAATATCAATGTTGTCGACAATGAAAAATAAAGAGAACCAGATGCTCGTAATATTTGGTCGGGAAGAGCTCTTACCCACGTGTTCGCGAGCGAGCGCGATTTATTCAAAGTGCAGGTTCTCGCGAAATTCCTCCATGTTTTCTGTCGCATTTCGCTTTGATCTCCTCCGACAGCTTGAAACATATAAAGTTCTTGTCTTTTTCCTTAGAAAACCGTTGGCAATATTGCGGTTTCATATGAGTTCTCTGTGAACCAAAGAACTATATATTTCTCTTATTCTTCTAGTCGCAGAATTTAATTTACTCGAATCAAGAATACGATGTAATATGAAACTCTAAGAAAAATGGATAGATCGTATAGATTAACTCAACTAAAAATGTAAACCCTTGGTTTCTTATAATACGTTCTAGGAACGCGCAAATTGCCGGGATTACGCGGATGCCTCGTGCTAGATGATGACTCTTAAGGAGAGAGAAAGTTTCCACCTTGAATACCCATACGCGGCGCGCGTTATGGCGCAAGTAAATTTGCTTAGTACGTATATCGTGGCGTTTCATCTGGCGATCGGGATCTCTCCGAGTGCTCTGGAAAGTGCGTTACAAAAATATCGCGACGAACAATTGGATTTAATCGTGCGAACGGGCGCAGCTTGCGCTTAATTGGTCAAAGGAGAAGCACGCTTGGTCTTAGCAGAAAGAAAGCGACCCCACGAGATGAACCATTGTTTTCATTTCGACCGTCGGACAGTTTAGATTCGCCAGCGGAGCTCGACGCGATCATCCGCTTTTCTCTCCCGCACAACGAGCAAGGGTCATTGCGTTGATGTTTCTTCCCACAATCGTGTTGCGCGATAATTATTATCGCATTTTGCGTAATCTTAGCCTTGACGAGAAGCGCGCACCATTTATGAGTCGCCTTTTAATTAAATCGGGGGAACATCGTGGCGTTGTCGATTGTCAGGAGTAGGATTATGGTAAATGTCGCGGGTCTCTTTTGGCCGCGAGACCACCTTCGAATACGTAAAATCGCTCGATTATGCATAACGCGAGGGCGGCTTTCATTACCGGCGTGCACGTGCACGTGCCGATCGCGCGTATACCAAGAGTGTACACGGCTGACCTTTTCGTCAGTCATCGCGGAGTTTCCCACGCGTGGTGCGGGTGGGCCGTGGTCAACCGATCGTGACTAAGGGGGCCTTTTAAATGCACGATGGCACGGTCGAAAGATTAGTCGAAGGGACAAAGACGTTGTCTGCGCTAACAATGGTGTCTTTGTGACGCCATTGTGGATAGCAACTACGCGAATGGCATCACGAGTAAAAGTATCTAATTGTTCTCGAGTCTGACGTATCACTTAGACACGTGAACCAGCGCCAACGTTTGCAGCCGCATTTCCCTAAATTCTCTCGTATCTGTGGTCTCTCTGAAGGAGCCTTTGAGTAGCGGCAGAAGCTGAAATAAATTTCCGGAATACGAAAGAAACGCCTTTACGACTCCAATAATGCCAACAAGTTTGCGCCGCGCGATTACACACCTCCGCCGTACCTGTCAGTTTAACGCCAGGGCCATAAATCGCGAGTGTTCCCAAACAGCGCGGAGATCTATAAACCGTCC
Source organism: Temnothorax nylanderi (assembly GCF_030848795.1). Taxonomy (NCBI): domain Eukaryota; kingdom Metazoa; phylum Arthropoda; class Insecta; order Hymenoptera; family Formicidae; genus Temnothorax; species Temnothorax nylanderi. Next base: position 1,389,071 of record NW_027249082.1, read on the forward strand.
CGAAATACGCACGTGAAACGTTTTCCTCTCTGATCCCGTGATCGATTTGCGCGTGCACGCGGTGGCCGGCCGGCCGGCTTTACGAGTTGCGCTAAACTTAGGCCGCATTGACACGCGCGATTATTTACGCACCGTACCGGAGTTCGCGGGGGAAACAACGTGCACCGGGGTATATCCCGTGTCGCGGTCGGCTCGTGTCAGCGACCCCGACGACGGTGTTTCTCATCACCGGGGTGTTTCCGATCGATCACGCGGCGGGATTGATAACTCTCCCCCATTTGTCGGCAATCTTCCCGCTGACTCCTATTTATTCATAGAGATCCGTATTTATTCATCGAATGCATATTGATCAGCGATCGTGCAACGTTTATGAACGTAGCTCAATCTACGAAACAACGATTGGCGACGGACAGTGAGGAGCACCAAAGGAAGCTTACCAAAAGATCGTCGCTGCGATCGCGTGTCTGTTCGAAATATGAAACAAACGTATCCGCGAGCACGGAAGTGTGGTCATCGTCGATCAAGGTCGACCGCGCTCTCGAAATACACCGATGAATCGCGGATGATCCGAAATGGAAGACGGCGGTTCTTCGCAGTTCGTATTTTTGTAAAAGCCGCGGCCAGAAACAACGAGTTTCCGCGAAGCGGAATCAAAGATCGAGGACCCGAGGAAAACTCATTCTGATTGTATCTACGGCTTAATGTCGCGTTCCTCTCTCGCTATTTCGAGATTTACTCTCGGGAGACGAATGCTCGTCGGCCTCCGCGGAAGATGCATGAGATCTTCGTTGCAATTATTTTGTAGAACAAAGGATATTTATTCTTGCACTTTTAATATTAATAATTTAATTCTTAAAAGTACTATAAAATTTTATTATGTAGATATTGTTCCGTAAAAAAAATAATCTATTAACTGTTCTTCGGTAATGTTGTAGCTGCTGTTTTCTGAAACTCTCTTTTCTCAGACATATCACAGCGACAGACCGTTCTGCAGCTATAAAAAAAATCACCAAAAATAAAAAACACAGATTAGGGTGTCCCGTAGCTATAAAAAAATTCTTATGAGGCGATTCACGATTAAAGCTTAATATAATTATGGTGTATTGTGGTATTCGAACGTCCGCTGATTTTCAAACAGATGCGTGAAAGAGTTCAAAAGATATCGTATAAAGATGTCTGACAGATTAGGACGGCCATTAGACGTTTTTACGATTACGACGATTTTCATATGTTTGCGTAGTCTGGGAATTCGGATACACCACAGGTCTGCGATCATGTTGCGCGTTGCGGACATGTTAAATTATACACATAAATTATTCACATATTCGTAACCGCCTACGACACGAAATTCGCATAGCGGCACATTGGACAATAGCACCTGCCATTATACCGAACGTATATGGGAGTTTTATGAAAAATTCCATAGAAGAGACGCGCGGCGGATCTCGCCTGCATCTCTCTATCTAACGGTTGATATGCAGGCGCGATGAGGTCATCCGGCGAGTCCGTCAGATGATATCACGCCGATCTCGACGGCGCGGCAACGGGTTGTTTACTCGTACAAGGGACCGCCACGGAGATGAAAATGCCGTTCGGCCAAGGTAATAAATTTATCAAACGTCAGATGATATCTCATTGTACTTGCAACATAGGATAGAGTATGTGGCCGCGTTACCACGTCTATGCGAAGAAATACGGTGGATGAAGTCAACGCTTCACTCATTATTTGGTCTTCTATCTGAATGAAAAGAGTTCTACCTTATAATTTGTGAACACAAATTACATATCCTTATATATAATTCCGCAGAAGAGTATATATTACAGAATAACTACATTCTTCACGTCGTAATTTAGTATTTGTCGAGTGCTCAAGCTCGGAGACGTGTTTGAGTTTTATTTAAACGAGTCTCAAGAACTTGGGATTCATTCTCGATAATGTAGTAGAATTTTTTTCCTATAAGAGGGGGAAGTGCAAACACAAGATATGACTTCCGCTGACATCATCGTCACCTGTAATCTGTCATTGAGCTGCGTGTTTAATTGGAAAAAAGCTTTGGAAAAACTGGATCCCCCATCTAGGGAAGCGGACCCCGCGGCCCGAAGTGAAAGTCGTTTTGAACGCAGCCGCCACCGGACTCGTAGACTTCGCTATACTCGCGCGCACAATACCACTCTACTCGCTCCGGTACTCTCATCGCGGCTCCAGCATAAAACTCGGTTGTTTAGTAGCACTCCGGCTCCGGGCGACTGTCGTCTGCCACTGACGCGCCGCTCTTTACCCGCTCGGCTCGGCCCAGCTCGGCTCATCTCAGCGGACATTATCGCGAATCCAAAGGTCTCGCAGTCGGTTCCTTCGCGAATTCAAAGTCTCACAGCCGGTTCCTTCGCGAGAATCCGTGCCGCGTGATTATCTCACATCAGATCACTCGTCCCTGCGGCACCTCCGTTGCGTAAGTACGACTCCATTTGTGGTAATTACCGAGATTCGCGCCCGACGAGTCGCCATGACGAGCTGTTACGGCGACACGGGCTCTCGCGGCGACAATTAGGCGACGATTATACGTGACTAATGCTCTACTTTGTTCAAGGACCCTGACATCATCGCGTTCAAGAATCGAGAGATTAAACGATTTAACAAAAATTGTATTCTCTCGATTCGCTCTTATGCTTATTGTTAGACAAGCTAAGACACTTCCGGGCTCGCGAAATATTTTCGCCAACTCCATCGAGCAGCTCTATCGAGCGGCAATCGTGCCTCGATTTCGGTAATGCCGCCGCGATCCGGCCGAGCAAATAGCGGTCGTTCGGGTAATGCGTGTATTTTGCATGCGGTACTCGGAGAAAATGAACGAGCGCCACTAATTAACGATTCGTCAATATTTGATCAGCTTGCTGCGCATATCGGCGACGATATGCCGTGGCTCTTCATTATTCTATAGTAATCGAAACCGTATAATACCGCTCGTATTGTTCCGCTAAACATCTGCGTTCGCTAACCGTACACATGCCTCCAGCAAACCGCATCAGTTCTTTTCGCCAAAGTTGATTTATGCGTCCGATCACGTTGCTCGAAATATCTAATTACTTATGAAGCAAATTCGTCCGCTCACGGGGATCTCTCTTAATTTATGAGGCGTGAAAAAGACTTTCCAACCTTCTCTTAAATTTCAAGAGCAAAGATAAAAATAAAGAAAATTACGATGTTCGATCGATTTCAAAATTCGTTTCATTCGAGGATCCGATTCGACGTTCGAATATCAAAGGGTTCGAAGTTTTCGTCTAAGGATCGCGCATAGCGCGATAAGAGGAGCGAATAGCACACAGAGTTTAGATGTCGCGTATGATAATTACATGTTAGTAGACGATACAACTGCAGATTGAAAGTGATTGGAATTAATTCTCGCGATCACTGACCTACGGTATACCACGGACGAGCGTTTCCGTCGTCGCACATGCTCGTCGATGGACTCGCTCAATTTATAGCTACGCCTCGGTATCCACCAGGGTATCGACGTGTTGCAGACCGTATTAAAAATTGCTACGCTTCGTCGCCGTTGATAATTATTGCACAGAAGGGTCTTCACCAGGAAGTCGATCGATGAATATTCACGCGGTACATCAGACGTCACGGTGGATGGAGTCTGCAAATGGATACATTTGATTTAGAGGGAACTGACTGAATTTTATTGAAATTTTAACTAAACGCGTTAAAGACGAATAATCGAACGATTTCTCAAATGTGATTACCGTTTTAGATTGTCGCGATGAAGAATAATATAAGTTCTGAAATAAATGGAGAAAGGCTTGTTGGCGAATCGTTGAAAGGACATATCGCTCTTGAACTTTTATCTGAACTTTATGTTTCGATTCAACTTGCAGACAAACGCTTACCTGATATTCGCACGCATTTAATTACAGTTTAATCCATTCGAGGGTCCGTTTAATTCCCATTCAATTTCGAGTAAATCCTAATTTAATTCCAAATCTTATTCCAATTTAATCCCAATTTTTTGGCTACACACATCTAATCCAATCAAACTCTCGTTCAGTTTGACTTTAATAGTCATCCTTAAACTATATAAGCGCGGCGTGATGTCGATCTAATTACTAACTGGAGTTTCACATCCGCCGGTTTGTCGTCGAGTAATTGAAAAGGTGACACGATAACCCAGATCGCGAGGCCGATATCGATACACTTTCATAATCGCGGAATCTTCGCGCTTACCAGGACCGAAGCGATTTTACTAATTCCCGTTCGAGTGCCTGGCGCAATGCCAGCGGAAATCTGTTTGTACACACACACAAAGAAAGAAAGAGAGAGAGAGAGAGAGGGGAAGAAAATGAGGGAGGAAAATCCCGATCGAACGACGGATCGAGAGACCGAATCAATACGGATTCCATGTGGAGAAAATGATCCTACGTCAGAGAATGGGAAACGTAAATCGACCGCGATGGCACGAGGAATCGCGGAATTGTGTAACGCGCGTGCTTGGCACGCGCGCGTCTCCTTATACCCTCGCGAGAACAAAATGATTCCGAGGATCGCAGACTGCGAACCGCGCCAGATAAATTGTCTCGCGAATATGATTTATACGTCGCGATCTAACTTACGCGTGCTGACTTACGAGATCTCCGCGGCGGTTATTAGCGTCATTACATAGCGAGCAGCACGCTGTAATTATACACGAGGCCTCGAGATCAGGCGCGCGCGCGCGCGGCTGAGAAACGGAGCGATGGTAGGTGATGATTATCGACGTTGATTATACCGATCCGCAACGGCCGTCGAACGTACATGCGACTTCGAGAAAACGGCTCCAGGTCATTGAACAATATGTCTCCCGACATTGTTCGCCAGCTGTTAGACGCGCATAAATACTACTGGCAGCGTAACGCCGTGGAAACCGTTGCGGCGGTACGTTACGCCGCATAAAACGATGTTTAACGACCGTTACACCGCAAACGAACCTCAAAGATCGCTTGATTCATGCACGCTCCGTGTACGTTAGACGAAGTCGAGCGGAGAAAACTCGCGGCTAAGATACGGCGGGGGCGATAACGCGAATTTTCCTGTCAACGGCTCGGAATCGGATTGACCACGGGAATGTTTACGTTAAAATCTTACGCTTAACGTCGTTGTTCTAACGCTGCGAACTTAATTATCTTTTTGAAGTTTTATATCTTTAAAATCTTAATATGTTATTCACAAGTAAAGGAAGAGCGGGCTAATTAAGAGCCGAGCGCGGTAAACAGTGCGCAAATTATTACGTCTAATTAAGCGTTATTTATTTTGTACGTTTTGGTTCAAATTTCGGATCGTCCTAGGCAATTAACAATCGGTTCAATCGTGCATGCGTCTGTCCGTGATCTTCAGGAACACTCAATGGACAAGCGTAATAAGTCTCCCTCCGGTTCCAGTCGTAAAGGGAGAATTTATTCGGTTCTAGCTGCACGATTGAATCGATTTGCTGAGGACGGTCCGAAATTTCGACTGAAACGTACAAAATAAATAGCACTTAATTAGACGTAATAATTTGCGCACTGTTTACCGCGCTCGGCTCTTAATTAGCCCGCGCCTCCTTTATTTGTGGATATTTAATTACAGAGTTATTTTTCAATTCTTATAAAAATAATTCTTGAAAATAATTCTTAAAAATATTATATCCCACGTTTTTTGAATAATCAGGTGAAAAGCGTTTCTCCTCAAACGAGTCGATTGCATGCGCGTTAAGCAAAGCGAGAAACTGAATATAACTAGCGCAGACAGGTAGCATCGAAAGTTATCGTCACGTTTGACGATGCAGATCTCGCGGCTCTTCCTGCACCTGTCGGCCGATCAATCGCCGTTAGAAATTAACTCGGGATACGTCGCCGGTCAATCCGCTCGCGAATGACTCGCTTTCCCATCGACCGAAAGGGCAAAAAAAGCCGATTGCGTTTTCCATCGCGCCGCGCATCGCGTCACGGCAGCATTTTCGACCTACTTCCTCGTAACGGGCATCTGGTTCCACTGGAAAGTCTTTAAATTAGATAAACAACAAAACAGAGAAACGTGATAGAAATCAAATAAGATCATTACAGCTAAAACGTAATTTTTTCTCAACATCGGCCATTCTTCGGTTCAATATGTCTCCATTGATATCCCGTGCGCGTAATAGGCGGCAAAATATCACCTTAACATTGAAAATGACTCTAGAAATCTGGATAAAAATATCTCGGACAGATGTGATCTTTCACTGGGTGACTTTCGTATCCCCGACTTTTTTTTTCACGATCGTCGTCTGGTCGAGCGAGAAGAAAATAAGGAAACACGTTCGGCGAAAAAGATGATGTATTTTTAGTAGCTCATTTAAATTGCACAACTCCTCTCCGGAGACCTGTCAGGCTCGCTGTTGTTTATAAAATTCGCTAGTTTCCGCCCTCTTGAACACAATCTCGTGGTGCGCAGATTTAAAAATAGGTTTTGCCGTCCAGGATTTACATTAGTTAAATGTATAAAAATCAACAGACGTAAGGTCTTAAATCCTAGGCCACCTGATATGAGACATGTTTATCGTCTCACTAACGAGTCCAAGTTCTCCGAAAACGCGAGCCAATCTCTCGAGAGTCTGGAATGAATGGACCACGGATTTGCCAAGGGTCCAAGGACCTCGGCGGCGAACTAGGTGCCGAGAGACTTAAAGCGAGGCCGACAGCCCAAGACGAGAGGATCTGTTCGCGAAATCGCAAGGAGGGACGGGGGGAGAGCGAGAGGCGAGAGAAGGAGCGCGAAGGCGCTCGATGCCAGCGGGCTACGCCCGCCAGCGAGTGCAAAGTGCTAAGTTCCTCGTGGTCGCAAGGCAAGCAAGGGTGGAGCCCGTTATTAATGCGGGCCTAGGTCACGGGCGGCAGAATGTCTCCTCTGGCTGGTATAGCTGCGGGCTGGTTAGTTCGTAAGAAGGCCAGTGGCCGCGCTCTCGCGCTCACTATAAATAATCGCGTGCGCGGGTATGTCCAAGTATAGCCTGTTGGGAGTGTGCCAGCCTCAGCGAGGAGGCCTCAGCTATTTTTGCGGGCTGTCGCGCTGCTACCAGCGCGCACGCTACAACGCGCGACGGACAATCCGATCGGGACTGCCGATTCGGAGATGGTCTCCCGCGCTCTGATAGACCATCCTTGATAAATATCGCGGTTCCCCTTTGACCTTCCTGTTCCTTCTCCTCTTCCGTCCACCTCCTCCACGGTCCGATATTCCTTCTTCTCTCGCCCGAGATCTCTCTCTCTCTCGCGGTGACCTTGAGCGGCTCCGCGCGCTGTCAGGTCGCGATTACGCCAATGCCGGGTGCCCCCGCGGATTACGTGATCCAAGGGAACAATAACAGGAGGGAGACCGGGTGAGAAAATAAGCGGAGGGAAGGATCGTAGAAGGGGAATTGCCGGTTTTGGCAAAGTTAGATTCACGTGCCGGTTTCACGGTCAGCCGAGAAACGAGGACTCCTCGGAGCTCGATTAATATGCGGATGACTCGTGCCGCGCATGGTTTTGCGCGTTACCGGATGCACACACCGGGTGCGCGGGTATTTTTATACCGGCTCTCGAATGCATGTTGTATTGCGAGAGACTTGAGCGATGGACGATGCGTCTTGAATAGCAGACAATACGCGCCGATAAGACTGTGTAGACATTGACATTATTGACAATAGCCTGATAGTTGATCGACATTAATTGAGAGATGCATCGTTGCGTTCGATAACGAGTTATCAATCGATATCAGCGTTTCACTCGAGAAAGAAAAAAAATGAAACTTGCAGTAAACAAGGAAACTCAAGAACTCGAGCTATTCTCTCTCTCAATATAGCTACATTTATATTATCATAATCTTATACATTATGTATCCAGAGAACGTTGTGATGTTTTGAAATCGTCCAAAAATCATTTTAAAATGCCTTATATAGAATTATCAGAAGACATCTTAAAAATATATCTTGCGTTATCTCATGTCTTATTCTTAAAATATATTATAAAATGATTTATAACATTTTTGGGATATTATTTTAAGGTGTCTTTAGACGTGTGTAATTTCGGTTGTTAATACAATTTATGTTGTAATATAATTTTCTAAGAATTGAGTTTGGAATTTTCAACGCGAGAATCTAAATTCACAAAAATTGACGAAGCGTTAAGAGAATGTATAACAAGAAGGTTGCACTGAAATGCTAATTTTCCCAAAACTATCTAAAATCTCAAGAATCCTAAAAATCGCGATATCGAGAACTGATAGAACTTTATGTTCGGGATCTCAAATTTTAATTTCCAAATTCATAATCTCATGAATAACAATTAGGAGAGAAATAATTAATACAAATAATGTCTATATCCGTCTCTGGTTTAAATGCTAAACACTCAATACCCTTTCTGAAACGCATCTACGCTGAATGCAACGCGACGCGCTGTCACGACGCTTCAAATCTCCCGCTTTCGCTCCGACCTATACTCCACTCGTCATAACTCCTTCCAGCGTCGCGTGCAACGGTGCAGTTGTCCAAGCGACGTACAGTCAAAATCGCGTTCGTCCCCGTAGCCGCGTCAAGCAGGGACCCCGCGATCCCTTGTTTACATCCGTTTAAACGGAAGCGAGACTTGGCACGGGTCCCGCCCGAGGATCCCGGAATCTGGACAAGTTTTGCCGGGCGCAGGGCGCAGGATCGACCGTCGCGCAATCGCGTTATCGGCGTTAAAGGGCGCTGCCACGCTCCGCCACGGGCTGGTCAGCGAGACGTTCGCGTCCACGTATATCCGTCACAAGTGCGATCTTTGTGTGCGTGAGGGTCGTGCGGAACGTCTGAGAAAGTGAGAAGCGGGCTCTGAATTTTTCCATCCACATTGCGGAAGGCGGCACGGGGTACGTGGATCCGCGGTGACACCGCGTGGCGACGCGTCATCGAAGTAAGTCCCAAAACGGAGTTCCGTCGGCCGGGCGCGTGGCGACGGCGGCCGGACGGTCGACCAAGGCGGGATCGGATCGACCCCGCCGCCGCCGTCGCCGCTAATTTGGCACGCGACTTGTCAATGAAAATCGATCCCGAATTATCTGGGTCAGGGGGCATCAGCCGCGACGGACGCTCGCCGAATTTAAACGCGGCGGACGTCGCCGCGATCGGATCAGTCGATCGCGGTCGTACGGCCGGCGTCACCGCGCCTCCGCCCGATAACGCCTTTGTGATAAAGGAAGTCGGTCGGCAAAGACCTCCTCGCGAAGACGGGCGCGGTCACCTCCGTGTTGACGGCCTTTTGTACCTGCGCCCCCCCTCCCCCCCGCTCCGACGGGCAACGCGCCCTTTGAATAATTGATCTGGGCCGGCCGACGGGCGCCGCGATTAATCAACCCGAGACGTCGATAACGCGCGAGAAACGTCACGGTAACGTCGTCTTCGCGACTCACGCGCGATTACGTTGTCTAGACTAATCTAGAGTGTAGCGATTATCGTAAGCAATTGATTCTAGTTGAAATGATATCTCTGCGAGAGTAGTGCGTTACCGGGCGTAGCCTAGAGCGTTGCAAAATGTCGAGGAAACACTCGGTCGTTGATCAAACACCATGGGACGATTTACAGACCTCTTCGACGACCAAGACGACCACCATGACGACGGCGGCCAAGCTGTACGGCAAGGATCTGAGCGAGTATGACGACATTGACGTGGATCAACTGCTGGCGGAGCTTACGCCGGAGGAGCTTAACATATTGGCCAAGGAGGTGGATCCTGATGTAAGTGTATATTTCCTAAAAAGAAAAGAGTCTGTCAGTTTTATTCCTTGAGATACTGAATCTACGTTGTGTTTACACAGGACAGCTTTATGCCGCCTTCGCAACGTTGCAGCTATGAATGCGACAAGAGTCCCACAGGGCCGCTGAATCGCAAGAAACTCATTGAGCACATCAACAAGCAAGCTCTAGAGACACCTGATATTCCAGAATTGAAACCATATGTACCTGGTACAGTTAGAGGCAAGAAAGTGAGTACTGTAATAGTCTACAAATTAAAAGGGCCATGGTACATAAAAAGTACCTAAGCAGTAAGTAAATAAACCAAGATAGCAAAAAGCTATCTTAAGCTTTTGAGAATATTTGATTGTGATTGGTCAATTTACTAACTGCTTATAAATTTTTCTATGTGCCATGGCCCATGGCCATAATACCAGTCTGATATAGTCTGAAATCTAAGGTTATAGTTGGAAAACAAATATACAAAAGCAGAAGTCATTGTGTGTGTGTGTGTGTCTGATTGAATAAAACTAGTAAAATAAATTTTGCGATCCAGATTTATATGCGATCCATTAACATCATTCATTTCAGTGGGTACCTCCGCCGCAAGACAACACGAAAGAGAAGGAGGCAGATGAACAGATCGCGATAGATCTCGGGGAAGAGTATGAACAGGCGCTTTCGGCCGCCACCCAAGAAGAAATCATTGATCTTGCTGGTAAGAAGATTGATCGCTTCCGAAAGCCCGTTATATCGGAGAGATAAACAATTGAGACTACCTCTTTCTTCCAGCTATTCTTGGATTCCATTCTATGATGAATCAAGATCAGTATCACGCGTCTCTACTGAATTCTGGACAGCCAGTCGGACTCGGCTGGGACGGGGTGACAAAGGCTAGTCAACCAAAAGTTTATCCGATGGAACCGCCTAATGACACAGACGTTGACGCTACCATTAAACAAGTGCGGGACGATGACTCGTCTCTAACCGATTTAAATTGGAACAATATTAAAGTAAGTCGATTGTACTTTTGCGAAGGGAACGACGTGTTTCACGCTAAACTGACACTGTCTTGTTACAGAATATTTCGGACGAAAAGTTCATCCAGTTGTTTGAAGGTTTGGAAATGAATACACATCTCGAGTCGCTAAGTTTAACTAACGTTGGACTCAACGACAAGACCGCACAACGGCTGGCCGATGCCGTGGAGAAGAATTCGACACTCAAAGTACTCAAGTATGTACAAAATGACATATTATTGTGTACAAAATTCACACGCTGATAATTTCTCATTATTTTAATTTAAAAATGTCTTTATTCTTCAGCGTGGAGACAAATTTCATAAGCCCGCCTGTGATAGTAAGGCTCATCAGGTCCCTTCTTAAGACAAAGTCTATCGAAGAATTCCGATGTTCGAATCAGGTAAGTTGTCATATAAAATCATGTGCACGAACATTTTATGCGAGAGTAGCGACGACGAAATCTATCGAGATATTCGCGTTATTTTTCAGAGGTCACAAGTATTGGGTAACAAGATTGAGATGGAAATCACACAATTGGTAGAACAAAACCCGACGTTGCTACGACTCGGGTTGCATCTCGAGTTCAATGATGCTAGACATCGCGTAGCTGCACATCTGCAACGCAACATCGATAGGAGTAAGTACATAAAGGGCATCGCAACGCCGATATGATTAATAATACTTATTATAGCTCAGGTAGCCTACAAAACGCGAAAGATGAATGAAATATCATCTTTCTAGAAATGAAAAGGTGTTTTAAATTATTATTTGATAGAATATAATTAGCATTAATTCACATATTTGCGTAGCCCATTACAAATAGTCACTGTATATAAATTCTAATGATATGAATCATGGAAGAAACATTTTGACAAGGATATTATTACGGAACTAGGCGCGTATGTCTTAGAAGGTTAAAATAATTGATGTTCTACACTTGGGCGCCAAGTGCGACGCTCCATTCACGGGTCAGCGCTCAATAATCTCGAGCAGGTGTCGTAAATTACGTTGGCAGTGCAATGAGGCGTTTCACAAACACGTTACGTAGATATCATTGTCTCTACTACGATGATAATTGTGCTATTAATTTTCCGTTTAGATGGGAGCAATTGTATGGGGGACTATGGAGACCACGTGACGAAATGCTTCTAACCTTTCCGAATCTGCTTCGTAGTCTCACGTAGCGCTTTACTATAGCACATTTCATCATTCATCCATTCGTCCCGCTATATTCATTTATTATTTTTCTAGTTAGTGACATATAGAGGTAATTATGAGACCCCCGACTCTCGTTCCTGTGCGACTAAATATGAAATTTTCTATTTTCTGACGCAGTGTTTTTCAAATCTTTTTGAAAACTGCTTAAAATCAACTTTTTAAAATACGCAAAAGATTTATGAAATGATATATAAGAATGACTATGCCTTAAACATTTTATTTTTACTTGAAAAACGCTGTTTCGCCTCAAATAACATAACTACCTCTCACGTCATGTTTTGAATCCTGTCTTTACACACCATCTGGTTTCTTTTACTACTCTCCTATATATCTATTTTATATCTCGTCTGCTTTTATTAAAGATACAGATAAAAAAAGAATGTTTATAAGCAGTGCAACTATCAGACGGTGATCTGCCTGTTTTCAATTTTCAGCGAGACACAAAGAAGCGACGATTAGGGTAGTTTAATTTGGTACGGATCTATTGACCAATTTTCATCTTTAACTAAACGGTTTGTAAACTCGATTAATGATCGGACTCGCGCTTGATCGACGTTAAACGACACAGTCTTTTTATGATCTTGATCTTATTTAACAAGATGCTTTTGCTTAAGTTGCGCTGATAAATTTACTACGCTCTCGCTTGTCGCCAAATATGGCATTGTAAAGTACAATTAACAAACGGTATCCGCATTTTCTTGTCGCATTAAAATCAGTTTAGTTTCCGAAATATTGCAATCTAATCATCGTAAATTCTACGTTCAAATCTGCCAAAACCATGTCCTCCCTTTCTCTCCCTTTATAGCATGCATCATTACAGAGATCTATTTCGCAGAGTCCGATATATATGCTCTTTTTTTTATTATATATAAAACTCCGAAATCCTTTATAACTACAGAAATTATAAGAGCTATGAAATCCTTATTCTATTCTTCATTGTTCCGTTGAGTTTTTATCGAAAATTCGGTCTCACAATTCGATTTAGATTATCATTGATTTTAATCGATTCATTTATCTGGCTAGTCTGTCGTGTGGAACCCATGGAACGAGCTAAGCTTGTAGCGATCGCTGGTGGTCCTGCAACCTTCACCGTTCTACCCGCAGATGACTTAAAAAATAGAACATAGCGCTGTTGCAGCGCAGTGAGTAGTTTTCTTGTCAAAAGTGAGAACTCGTCTTTCCCCACAACTTGATAACTTGTTTCTAATATTTTCGATTGACCCTTTGCACTCGTATTCTTTACCATAACGTTAATGTTTTAATATAATCTTAATCTTAATTAAGAGATCTTATGGAATGCTATCTCCCGAAGAACCTCGATTCTCCGACAGACATAACATCATTTCATATACAATAGATTTACTTTTTTTAATGAGTGCAAAGGAATGCATTAACTTGACGAGATCGAGTACTCTTAATTATCATGACAACCCCGAATGTGTCCTGTCGATTTTTACCACTCGATTGAGTCTTGTTAGAAGGGGAGAATTTGTAATTTTGCATTTTCATGTGCATTATGATCTAAAATTCCTCTCGCGAAAAAAATGTCACGCGTAACAATAATTACCCCTCGAATCTGTCTAATCGCTGAGCGAATACGACTTGTTCCCTACATTTCTGAAACACGATCACACGATTGAACGGCTAAACACACATAATTAACATTTCATCCCTCGCGCGAATCTATCCCGCACGATTTTACTTTACATTGTCGGCATCATTTCTCCTTGCTCTCCGTCTTTCGCATCCCGTTCGACTTTTTGTTTTTAAGTTCGACTTTCTTCTAACATCTCAATATACTATCACAGTACATACGTATGGATGACGTGGTCTAGTTTTTATTATTCAAACCCGTATCTTGGCGTATCTTGGCGAGATTGCATTTTGCAGGCAGAACCGATGGTCCCCCCTATTCTGTAATATACGCCAGTCCCCTCGTTTATTTATTCGATGCATATGTAGGTGTTCGTCGTCGCGCTCACGTCCCCTCAGTAAACGGTGTCGATTTCGCGATATCGTGTTACAGCGGTCTACCTCGACTTGCAAGACTGATGAAAACGCGTATGTCGAGCCTCGATATTTTGAACGACGCACATTTTCCGTCTTTAAAGAGTTCCCATACATCGAGCCTGTATCTCCGATTGTTAGTTAGCCGTTTAAAAATTAATTACGGATAATTGATACTCGTGATTGATGATCGGAATCTTATCTTGCCGGTCGAGTGCCGCGAGATCTCTCTTATCGGCGACTCTGCGAATCCAAGCTGGCGATATATGTTTTAATTTAACTCACGACACATATTCTTTCCCAACAGTACGGAAAGATCTAACGCTGCGGCTACAGTTCCGATTCTTTAACATGAACCACAGGAAACCTGCCTTGATTCAATGAAAGGTAGCTACCCGCGCTGTGTGGTAGACCGTCAGCCGAATGAGCCGCATCCTTTCCCCTCGCGGGGGGAAAGCTTAACCAACGCCAACGCTATCTCTTACAGCTTCACTAACACGGCTTCACTTGTCGGACAAATCGCGCCGCGAGAAAAGCATATAGGGTTGCTCAAACGCGGTCGCGAACGGAACACTCGTCGGGGTCGTTCGTGGGACAAAGCGAACAGAGCGCGGTTTCGTATTTCCATTCGTTTCAATTCCAATTCCGTTCCCGAGGTGAACACTCGGAGATAGATTCGGCCTTATTTTGAGAAGTCACGCGATCACCGATATATAAACGCAAACAGCAATGTCTTATTTCGTTTCTTTCCAAAATGAAATCAATAACGGATCGTTGCCGAATCAAATGTTAAATTTCGCTCACCGAATTGCGGCATAAGTCTGCGTGACTTCCTCGAGCGTCGTACACAGTTCGATTTACGCGCAGCATCATTATTATTAGCTGCACCTGCCCCGACAGGCGGGTTGCAATGAGGTTTAGACGCATCCTATCAAACCCAATGAAGTCGTGACGCGTTAATTTCCACAGGAGCCGGGGGCTCCTAGGAGCTTTATTCGCCTCGCGTGACGCCTTGTCGGCATTAACACGTCAGCTGGAAGACAGCTTAACACACGCCGACGTCGGTGCAACCGAAACTGACTGACGTCCTATACCGAGCTCTATTCGCGCGAGTATTTTTTTGCACGCGAGTACCGTTCAATTATACACGCTCATCCCATACAGAGAGTCCGACTAACGAGTCTAATCGAGCGCTCGCTGCGAAAGGGATGAATAATTCTCTTTCTTTCGTTTCGAAATAATTGGCATAAAAAAATTAGCGTCGGCATCTACGTGAATGCGGGCAAACTATTTCGGGGTCCCTTGAATTTTTCTAAAATCTCGGAGGTTCTCCGTGCAATTTCTCGAATGCAGCTATTTTTTTTATCCACGTTTAGAATCCCGAGATTCGCAAATTCTGAGATACCGAAATACCCGCGAGATTGATCGTCCTTAATTTGCGGACTCGTCGGAGTCTTTTTCTATTTCAAACCTCTCTTGCCGGATTTTTTAATTCTTCCAGCGAGTCTGGCTTTTAAAATTTTACTAGCTCCATGCGAGCTCGAGTTGCGCGCGAATTATCGGGTTTTGCTCCGCGAGATTTTATGAGGTGCTAATGCAGATCGGCGCCGGGTGTCATAACGATGACAAAACGCCGGTCGCGCGGTAGCGTTATTTTTAAAATGCAAATCGCAGGAGCTGCGAGAGAGAGAGAACAATCCACTCTTTCATCGGGGGGGGATTAACGACGCGAGCCGCGTTAATGAGCCCGCGAAACGTTCGCGCACCCGGCGCGAAATTGCTAATATTTATCCGCGGATTGCGCGGTCTTTTAAAATAATATTCGGCGCGCGCGGTGGCTTCCCGCGTGAACCATGAAATGTTAATTGTCAATGGGAACGGGTTACGTTATGCGCGCGGGATTTATATGGTGACGGAAAAGATCTCGCTCGTAAATCGCGCCCGAAACTAGAATAAACTGTAAATAACGGCGCGGCTATTACACGCCAAGCTTTATGGGTTTTACGGGCTTTTAATTAAGGCAGTGGTCGCTTTACGTTGTTTCCTGCCATTTTACGCGGTAAAAAAAAAAAGGAAAACGCACATTTGTCTGGTATCATAATCAATATCGCTTTTGTTTTGCGCTTGAATCGAATGACTTTCCGATCGCCCCGTGCAGCTCCGCGCGGATTTTATCGGATCTGAGGATTTAACTGCGCGGGACCAATTACAATAATTTTTGCGATTTTATTCAAATTGCTCGCCCGTTTATCGACCATTTAGAAATTTGCGATAACAGAATGTCCGCGGATATCCGTGTTATATTCGCGGCGTCATACGTGCGATTTGTCTCGCTATCTTACTTGGGAACAAAGTATATTAACGTTAGCGATAATGAGCGCTTCGACTTTTAACGCTTCTCTGAAAGATCTTTTCTCGCAGCGCGTCTAATTCGCCAGTTTCCGATCGCCTGCGATTTTTCTCTACCGCGGCATAGACTGAAAATATATTCCTCCTGAGAGTGAAGTCTGAGGAGAACTTCGTGTGTAATTGGATTAATGTTTTTCGCATCTCTCTGATAATTAACAACAACGCCGCGCTGCGTTGTGTCTTTGCCAGTTTCACACAAGAGACTTTTTTTTCTCTCCACTAACCAGAGTCATAAAATTTACGACTCGCTATCGAGCTGCTCTTCGGCATTTTTGCGCGATTCCCGTCGCCGTTACGTTCGCAAATGCATATTAAATCTTTAGACGCCACAGGTCCTTTGTTGTCACACGCCTGTGAAGGCACGGCGAGCAAAAAATTTAATGGAACGCAATCGGGACGAGCGCGCTTTACGTCCTCGCCGTCGATAAATTACGGGGCTTTTAAATTTCCGCTCGATGCCGCTAGACACGCGAGAATAATTACGAACTGGCGGATTACCAGCCACGAAAACGATCCGGCGGACAAAAGGGGGAAATCGCGGAAATTTTCTGTGCGCGCGCGATTTTTTTTCTCGGAATATGCTCGGATTGCACGTTGCGTCGGTCGAGGACTCTTAACGTCGATGCGCAAGAGCAGCTCGCGAGACTGATGCATATTGCATGCATTTCGAGGCATGCCATGTCGCTCGACCGAAAAGCGAAATGCGAGAGGTACACAGAAAAATAGAGGAAAGATACGTGATACTCTCAATCGAATTATCATCACCGTCAGTGTTACGTGCGCTAAATCTGAAGCGTGTCGCGCGATTGTGCGTATACTTTACTCGTGACGAGTAGACAATAAAAGTTCTCTCCCATTATAAGATACATAGAGCCTCGAAGAAAAGTTTACGCACTCGAGTCGAGTTTCTGATTTGATAACGGCGAAAAATGGTGAAATTGGCGCTCGTTTTAATCGCGAGCGGCGTAAAAAGGGAATTGCGATTGCACAGCGATGGAATCCGCCGCCTCTCGCCCGAAACAATTTGGCGAAGCGCCGGCGCGCGGGAGCGAGGGACAATTAAAAAGCGACGCGCGTTCGGTGATCCGCGAGGGTGTTTCACGTTTCCGCCGTGTTATCCCCGCCATGCGGCGGAATTACTATTTTACGGCGCGGATTACGGCCGGGCGTTTCGGAGTGGTACGTCCGTCCCTTCAATCAAGTAATGTACCCTTCGCCGAGGCCAACGATAGCGATCGATCGGCACGTCATCGCGTGCGCTGCTATTCGCGGATCAACTCTGAAAATCGGTTTTACGAATATCGCGTCTTTTCGGAAAAACGGACACGCGAGGATAAGCCCGCAGGATGCCCGCGTAAGAAATTTAGCGCGGTAACAATTTCGGTGAATATAAAGAGGAAGAATTGGAGAGGATAAATTATATAAATCCACATAGCGCGTTTTCTTTCCCTCTTAAACATATTGTACGGATTGGAAATTGTCAAAAAGGATTGGGAGATCGCGCCTCTCGGATGCAACGCAGGTCGAGCGGCACGTTCGTGTCTGTTTTCTTGCGTATTCTTTACCGGCATGCATTTCGGAACAATAGAATACCTTTTCTCTTTTTTTTTCTTAGTTGCTAAACGCATATGATGACAGTGTTTCGGGTGTCTGTTGCAGTACGGCAGTCCCGGCTCGGGGTGGCAACATCTTAACGCGAAGTGGCGTTCGCCTAGGTATTATTTGTACATATATACACATACACACACATACACACACATATATATATATATATATGTAATACGCACCATATATATTATGTTATATAAATATCATACACTTCCTTCGCGCATCGACCGATGTCACTGCCGCCATGTCATCGCTTTAGAGGCTTAACCCACTTATCCTTGCGCGACTGCCAAGAAAATTGTTGTCTCTATGCGAGGAAATGCGAACAAAAGTGGGACGGCGATGGCGAGATGAGAAACTGCATGCTTATGTTACTTGACTCCCTATTCGCTGTATGTATACGACAATATATGACGACGCCTGTAGCATCAAATTTGAGAGCTTCCGGGGAATTCCGACCCTCGATCCTCGAATTTGCGCCAAATTAATCGTTCCTTAAGGAAAATGTATTTTGCGAGTATATTCACGGATGCAAATAAAAGGAAATGTAGTATAAATAACAAAGTCAAGAGAAGAATCGTGAGATTGTCCCTTCGAATTTTTAGGCCGTCTCTTTAAATTACAGCTGACTCGGATCAACATACACGTTCGACGATAACAGTCGACGATAACACAGTTGCGTATAACGTTCTCGACGATCGTTCCCACTTACGACGCAATCGAGCACCGAGCGTCTCGCAAGATGACCGTATACGGTGTGCCGACTCCGGGAATGAAATTTACATAGGATCGACGGCCAGACAACAACATTGGCCGTTGACGTAGAGACGCCGCGCTTGGCAATCGTCGAGATCGAAATGCCGCAGTGTACCGCCGACTACTGTCGCTTAATCGCATTTCTCCGTTTCTCGTTTGCTCGCCGTTACCTCGTCCCTTCGCCTCCGCCGCCCGTTTTACATCCCCTCGCGACGCTGTACATATTCGCCATCCGTGTTGCATGAGTATTGTCCATGGAGCACATATACATATATGTATATATATATATATATTTGTGCGATATACATTGTACTTCTCTCTCTCTCTTTCTCTCTTATGCGCGCACTGCGGTGGCTCGATTACATTGCGACGCGCGACGCACGATTCCCGAAATTGGACGGCGGGACAATTCCGGGACGATGGTCGCGTGACGATCCTGAATTAATTGCTGCCCCGAATGGGCGCATACGCGGAAGTAGCGCGAACTTGTTACGAAGCCTCCAATTTCTCCCGATGCCAAACCGCCGAAGAAATAAATAATTGGCGTACGTTATTACATCTGCATGCATAAATCGTGACTTGGTTTTTGAAATTTGCAAATTGTAGTATTCGGGATGTTTTTTAGAGCTATCGGCTTCGGTTTTGACGGTAGAGCTTTTCTTTTTTTGTGTATAGAAAACTAACGGAATTTCAAGCTGACACTATTCCATCTTAATATTCAGTGTTAAATATTTCGATAATTAAAGTTTAATTCGTAATAAGAAAAAATCTGAATTAATGTAAAACAGTTTATTATTAAAATTAATGTTTTTTTTCTTAAGCGTCAAAATTAGAAGGCACGTCGATCGCTTTGGTTCACAATAAATTTATCGTGGACTGAAGCATGGTTTTTTTCTATATATCGAAACTAATTTCCCACTCCTAATTCCGTGTTTAATTCCTTGCCCCGTATTCATTGCCTCTGTGCCCTAACTCTTCCGCGATAACGACCGTAATATCTTCCGAGCGCGGTAAACGCCCGAAGAATATTTTTCGCGAGGCGCCCCCGGCCCACCCCCATTTATCGGCGTGCGTGCCGATCTCGCCGTGATCGCGGTGCAATGATTAAGCGCATGCACAAGAGCTTGTATCGCGCGCGAGGGCTGCATGTTACTCGATATTATGGCACGCTTACAGGCACCGTGACTTTTTCCAAGCTTACCGGCCCCGATTAGCCGCTGTTTTGTAGCTCGGGCTACCCGGAATCGTTCTTGCCGCAGGTAAACGTAAGCTGCAATCCAGAAATCTTGCCTGCCGTCCTCGAAAACGTGGTTCGATCTCGGTGTCGAACATGCGAGGGTTAATTTCGCATTGTATTAAAAATGTTCTTAACAGTGCGCTTAAGAGAGTTATTAGTAGACGGCGAAGAGTTGAGATGTCACGGCGGATGATGTACGTCGTGTATTTTTACTTATTCTACATACCACGTTCTTGATATATTTTATTTAGGAATGCATTACTGATTAACCTTTTGCTAGTATCTCTTTATATTGAATCCTGTACCTAATTTACGTGTTTGCATCCCCAAGACGTAGCACTGACGTAGCACAAACTGTGTATTATAGCAAAGTATAGTTAACATCGATCTCTATCTACATACTTGTGTATTAAATTGATAGAATATTGTATCTAATAGAATATTGTGTCTAATGCGTTAACGACATGTGTTAACCAGTAGTAATATACACATGATTAGCACGAAATTGGTTCTACTTTAATATAGTAATTGACAAGTTAATACTCCGTAAAAGCATGAAGAATCTTTACCGATAATCAAGTGAATTAATTTGTTGCGATTAAACGAAAGAAAAACACCCCCCGATGATCGGATAGTGTGGTACCGTATACAGCGAGAGATACGCGAGAATACATAAGAAATACATTGAAAATATTATTCGCGAAATAAAAAATATTTAGCGTGCAAATTAAAAACGCTCAGCTTAATATTGTTATTAAAATCCGTAGCGGGATTACAGAATTTTTCAATTTAAATCGTTGTGTCGCAGGACGTTGGTTGTTCATTTTTCTTTCGGGAAGATACCGAATTTTCCGGAGCACAGTTTCAAAAACATTTGACCCCTAAAAAAATACATATATACGTATGTATCGGCATTACGAAACGCAGAGAAACGCGGGAAACAAGAGAATCGACGAAAAGAGTTGGTTGTACGCAACTCTGCCGGAAAAATAATGGAAGCTTCAATTACCGAGTAGATTGCCTAGAATTTCTATCGCCGGGCGCTATTCTTCCATTTCACCCTTTCTTTCTTTCCGCCCCCTTTGTTTTTTTTGTTTTTTTTTCGTTATTTTAGTATCTGTCTGTCAATTTTACAAAACAAACTAGCGCGCGATTCGTCATACACGCGCCCCGAGCGAATTGCGGATTTTTCGATACGTATTCATCCAAACGCATGAATTCGCACCTACGCATAAGCGTGTATACTGAAACCAAATACTTTTTCATTCTTCCCGTCAGGATCTGTGTATCACGCGGTTTAATTAGTGCTTGGAAATTTCAGTCTCGTTTATCGTATTTGGATGCGTTGGTCAATAACGTAATACAGGATGTTCCAAACGTACCTATCTCAGAATACAAATCGTGATTACACGTCTCTCTATTCAGCTATATAGTTATGTAACATATTTTCACAATTAAATTCAAGTCAATTTTTGGAATGTTTTCGGAACGAATCGTTTTCTTAGCGAAGATTTCCACATGCAACGACAATAGCTGTTAAAAATTACCGATGGAATTGCATGGCGATGCATCGAGTT
Source organism: Temnothorax nylanderi (assembly GCF_030848795.1). Taxonomy (NCBI): domain Eukaryota; kingdom Metazoa; phylum Arthropoda; class Insecta; order Hymenoptera; family Formicidae; genus Temnothorax; species Temnothorax nylanderi. The sequence goes on from NW_027249082.1 coordinate 1,410,645, forward strand.
TGTAGAATTCCCATCACGAGACGGAAACGCGACTTCTATCTCGAGGCTTTCGTCGGCTTTACTTATCTCGGGTACATCCCGCGAGTGGATTTCTTCAGGAACGAAAGCTCGCCGAAATCGCAGCCGCGCGCGCGCGCGCGCGTGCGACTGCAGTGGTAATGATAAAGCGGATTCAGTCGCGAGTTCGGAAGTGCAGGGAGAGACACGAAGACAAGGAGCGAGCGGGAGAGAAAAGCCTCGTTTTACGGTGCATTAAATTCTGACGAAGTGGCTCGTCCTATATACCGGCGTGAGAAGGAGAGGACGATTCGAATTATCCTGGAACAGATAAACAGACCGCCGACGAAGTAGGGGCGGAGGAAACATTGGGGAGGGGGGGGGGGAAATAGGAAAGGGTAAACAAGACGGAGCGACATTTCTAAGGAGGTCGCAGCGATGTTTCGCGTCCGAATGGAGGGCACGAGAAGAGAGTGGGACGGGCAAGAGAAACAGTAAGGAAGTATGATGGAAGTACTTTAGGATTTTCGAGGAGGGAAGATGAAATCTAGGGACGCGTCACTCGAGCGTGAAAACCTCGATGGCGGCTGTCCCGGGAGTTCCGCGAGGGAGTGTCCTCCGTTCACCTTTTTACGCGTTCCATAAAGAAGCTGTCATCGCATTGCCGAGGGTCGCCTGTTCTTTTTTTTTTCCCCGCCAATAGTTTAACCGCTCGGTGACGGTATCCTTCGTTCGATCGCGATTGCCGGGATTTATTTGTCGCAATTATTAAGCGATCTTTCGTTCGAGTCGCTTCCTTTCTCCAACAAAGAGAAAAACATGCAGTTTTGCGTAATTTTCCGAAGTTGTAACCTCCTTATCATTTATGCAAAAGTCAGACGCGCAACTATTTCGAAAAGACAGTATCAAAGAAGATAGACTTTTCAAAAATCGAATTTGTGTCTTCCCTGAAAAATTCGGCGTATTGAAAGTCGACGGGTCCGACGGCTAAACTGATTAGCGCCAACGTATTACAAGCGCTTATACGTGGTGCTACGCGCGCCCGGCGAGACGCTACAGTAATAACGAATTACACGAGCGATGTTCGTCCCTGTGCTTTCATCGCGCGGCGGAACTCCGTTACAAGCCTCCGGGTGGTCCGTATCCTCGCCCGCGCGCGCGCACGTACGCGCCGCGATAATTAATTCCCCATTAAACGCGGAGCGCGGTTGCACGGTAACTTAACACGCGCACCGTCGTGTACCGTCGCCGCCCGGCAAAAGCCGCCTGATGCTGGGTTATTAACGAGCCGGCGTCGTGGACCGTATCTCGCCGTGAGTCACGTATCCGCCGCGCGATCTCTTATCGCTGCTCCGATAACGAATAACGCGCCGGGACCGTCTCCCGTATCGCCGGTCACGTATATCGCGTTATCACGAGTCACGCGCGTTGTTTTGTCACGGCTCGCGCGCCGAGCACGAGCTAAGCTCCGGACGAATCGACGAAACGATGAACTCACCGAGAGAAACGGCAAATGGATGTAGCGCGCGCGCGCGCGCGCGCGGACGCAGCCCTGCAATTTCGGATCTCCGAACTTTCCTTGGGCGCGAATCGTTTATCTCCGTATGGCAGACGCAGCCGTTTCCCTAATCGGCAAAAAATTACGGAACACGCCGCGCCAATAAATCTGATTTCTATCGAAGGTACCGCCCGCGCCGCCGCGCGACTTTGTTCGCGAGGCGGTGGAGATTTATCGGGCGCGGCGCACCTGTTTTTATCGGCACGCGGTCTTGAATAAAAATATCGCTATAAATACCAAGTTGCGACGAGGACGCGTTAGGTCCCGCTGGCGAGTGTATAGCGACGATGGGGAAAAGAGATCGCCGCTGCGAAGAACCGCCTCGAGGGCTCGAAATCGCATCACTAAAACGATCGAGCAGCTAATAAACGCCCATATCACGTTGACATAATTGCGCTTTTGCATTTGCATTGCAAAAGTGATTATTAACGTTACGCGAATGAACGATTTCCGTCTTTTCGTCGCGCGGCTGTGAAATTAACGTCGGCGGGGAAATTCGTTGCCTTCACGGCGCCAACCACGAGATCGCTGATCACGCGTGTGTCGAGGCGCGACGTACTATACGTCTTCGTGCGAATTAATGCGGCTAGCTCCCATGTATATAAATTTCTGACGCGTAAAGTGTTTTGTCGCCGCGGTAACGGCTCGACGTAGTACGCGCGTTAATTACTTTTGCTTTACGACCTTACGGCGCGAGACGGGCGAGGGAGAAAAAAAAAAGGGAAATCCGGGAAAAGTGGCGGCGTCGCGAATTACTCCCGTCTGAAGGATCATCGTGATGCAGATTGCCCGTGTCGCTTTACGTTTACTTTTCGAGAGCTTTAACAGCTACTGCCACGACGTTTCGCGACGTTTCTACACGTCTGCAGGGATTTACGTTGCGCCTTGGGACATCCTGTACAATTCTCGTCAAATATCGCGAGAGATCCTTTTTATACTGTTAAACGCATTTACGTCGGAAATTGAGCTTCGCTTTTCGAGCACCGACATTGCGCGAAAGAAAAATTATTTAACCGAAGACAAAGAAATGCGACACTCGAAACCGTCGAAGTCGGATAAAATTATCTCGTCGTACAGTACACGTCTGTCCGATCATCTCTCGACGATCCGCGCGCTCGAGAATCCGCGAATCCAAAGAGCTCGGCCGATGACTTTGGAATTTAGATCGCGCCGCCTTCGGAAATCATTGATCCAAGCGTCCGCGGAGATGCGAGGATTCCGAGGCCGCGCGAACTCGTCGAGCTCCACTCGTCTCGAAGTCTCCCAAGCCGATCCTTGGGAAATCCTCACGTCGATCATCAAGCCCCTGGAACCACCTCCCCACCGTAATGGCTCCCTCGAGCATGTTTCTTTCGGCAGATCGCCTGCGCCGCATGGGAAGAGCTTCCCGTAACTACACCATCGGCTGGGCCATGCACTGATGATGATCGCCACGACGATGGCGACGACGACGACGACGACGACGACGAAGATGACGACGACGACGATACGCCATGATAAAGCGCGCGCGTTCAAGCGCACCGCGCCGTAAAACGGCCTCCACACGCGTACTCACACACGCATACACGCATATACGTCATTACACAACGCAGCGTCGAATCTTTGGACCCCTCAGAAGCGTAGAATCTTTGTACTCGTGGAACGCCCGCGAGATCCTCCGGATTCGTTCTAAAATCGCAATTAAATCGAAGAATTGAAATGATTCGAATATGAATACGCGGAGGAAAAGTCGGAAGCTTCGCGTGACAAATTATATGTGGATGTCTCTCGTTTTTGTTGTCCTAAATCTATATATAAATATATATATATACATACATTTATATAAATATATATTCCTGCATCACATACAGAGCTATATACCGCGCGAAAGATACTCCAATGACGCGTCATGATGTAATAAATTTAGGCCGTCGAATGAACGTATTGATAATGTTAATTGATAAATATATATATACACGTTTCGACGTATATATAATTGTTAAGTCGTCGAGGATAAGTTTCACGGAGGGAATGATAAGGGAAGCAAACGTGAGAGGAGCCGAAGGGACAACCTTTTTGATATGATATACATGCCGTTCGCTTTAAACGGCCACTTTAACCGGATTATTTAAATATTTATACATGGAAAGGAGGAGTTCTTTAATTAATTCGACCAAACTTTTGACCGAGGTGACTGAGCGATCGGGTGCAAACTGTTCTGTGTTCTCCATCTCCTTTCTTTTTTTTCTGTTTGATCGCTGCCACCTGATAGACCGATTCGTAATTTCTTACGCGACAGAATAAGCGAATAGCTATGTCCAAATGATTTTAATGCGTTTATTGTGGCTGAGGTGAGTATCGGAAAATTTATAAATGTAAAGATTAGAAGACAGAATTCTTCGGAAAAGAATCAAGATAATCGAATGTAAAATAACAAGGCTCGATTCTGTTAGCTTTAATTTAAAGTTTCTATATTCTTCAATCATCTTCGCATTATTTCTTTTAAATGTTATTCGTCACAAGTGACAAATGGTTTAAAATCGATTATTTAATTGCAAATGCACAAATTTCATTAGACAATAAATAAAGAACGATACCACCAACCCGATCGTTCCGCTCGGCACGTAATGTCACTGTAATATTCGCTAAGGTACTAACTCGTCGTTTAAATTAATAATTATTTTAGCATATACATGTATACAATCAATCTGTACATATTGTCTTCAATGTCGTTTCTAATCGATCGATGTGACCTACGTGTTGTAACGAGAGAGAATGGATTTATATATTATAAAGAGAGAGAGAAAGTGTGGCATAATTGTCTCCTGTGTGCATGCAGGTGCGAATGAGAGGGAGAGAAAGGGGCGGGAATATACGTGGATGAAGATAATTATGCGGAGAAGCCTTACTGATGTAAATCACCGCTGATTGTCACCCCGTCGTACGTACACGCTGTATGTATTCAAGATAACTGAGATCCACGAAGATACGCGCAGATCAAAAGTACTGTGAATGCCGTTGAACAGAATTGTAGAAAAAAGATTTTATACTCTCTCACGCTACGAGGATATGAGATCTGAACTGTCGCGATTATACTCAGATTATAATTTTAATAACCCGAACTCTCTTCGCACTTTCGAAACGCGTGGCGACTTTTTTAGCTCCATCGATTCCAAGAATCTTCGAGTTCCACCGATTCGACTCGGAGATTCTTTCGTGTTCTACATTTTTCCGTAAAACGACGTGCAAAGTTCTTCTTGGTAAGCGTAGGTGAATATCGTAGTGGTGACAAGGGAGCAGAAAAAAAAGATATCGATAACTCGAAAGAATACTGTAATTTGGTTCGCTCGCGGCCTTCCGGCGATCTTTTAATTGTAAACGTGTTATTCGCATATGTCACACGCGTCACAATTACGCACACGTACAACACACGAAACCCAAATGCACGCGCACGATCAAAGCCTTGCTGCTAGCCTTAACTTGTAACACACGAGGTTTAAAAATAAACTGCTGAAAAAACGTATTATGCCTGTGTTTTTCACCTAAATCCCTAAAATCCACAATACGATAAAACCAAAATCCGCGTAAAATACGAAATTATAATTTCCAGCCTTTATATTTACGCGAACGCTTGGAACGACCATCGTACCGCATATCGTTCTGCATATCGAGCTTCGATTGATAGACAGTCTCCGTATTGCTATGTAAAATTGTGCGACACGACGTAAACGAAAGAATACAGGACTTACCTCTCGCGTGTGTCGGTGCATTCCGTCGAATTTATCTTCTATCCCGGATCATCGTGGATCGGTCATCTGTTCAATAAACGCCTCCCGAGATCTGTGTCTTGTAGGTATTCTTTATTCTTTGTAAAATCATACAGCGAAAGCGATCGGATCTATACAGTGTAGTGAAGCGAGATACAAGTGAAGTGAACGTTCGCCGGACGAACGACGGCCGAGTCGGATTTTTGAGAAGCTGTCCCCCGTCCCGAGAGAGAGCAATCTTTATCTCGAGGGGGCGATACCGTTCTGAAGCAAGAAAGAAAATTTAGAACTCTATCATTACATGATAATCAATACATCGGAAGCAGGTGTTAGATATCGAATCGTTTAATCGTTCGAATATCCTTTCATAATTCTGCTTGATCCTTAAATCAATGATTATTTTTCTTTTTCGGACTCTCATCCCCGAACAGAAAAAGGGTTGACACGCCGCCGATTCGCCCGCAAACTCGAAGGTACATACGCTCTCCTCGACTTTTCCCTTTGCAAATTTGACTGGCCCGAACAGCGCGAGGTTCATCCGTAATAAATCGTTCGCTAAAAGCGGGGACAGGCGCGCGTGACTTAGAAACTTATAAACTAATTCTGACGAAATACAAGTAACGCAAACGTACGTATTACACCTAACGTCCTAATAGAAACTAGAAATCCTCTCGTGATTAATTTATCCAAAATATATGTTACCTAAAGTTACCGTCAGACTTGGTGACGGCGGTGAGACGATGGTGTGGGCAATCAAATGTCCAGGCGACGACAATTCACGATTCGTGTGTGATGAAACAAATGCCTTTTATACAAATAGCTCTGTGGTACATAAAATTTGATTTCCCCTACTACAGTATAAGGTATATATAATATACATATATTTATATCATATACTTTTGTAATAGCTAATAAATAATAATTCTTAATAGTTCGTCAGTTAATTTTTTTGTGAAACCCGCCTATCCGGCGCTTAAAATACGAAATCGCTTACACTTTATATTTATATATTTATATTTATATTTATATATATATATACGCTCTTCGCACTCGGAATTTTAAAAACCACGATCTCTCCCCTTGCGACCTCTCGTCTTCTCTTATGTCACTTTACGTACTCTATACTCTTACATATTAATGATTTACCGTAATGGTATGTGGCGTGCTTAAGTTACTGGTTGCACTTACCGGTATCACCTGCCGCCAGCCGGGGCGGGAGAGGAGGGGGTGTCGCGCTTCCCCCCCGGCGGCCGTAACTTTAAAAAGCTTAAAAACCCCGCCGACGCGCCGCGTTTCAACGAGCCTGCTCTAAAAAGCGCGCTGCCGTCCTCGGCTACGCGCGTAAATGCAATCAGTAGCGTATCCTTGCGTCCATGAAACCGCCGGGTGCCTCGAATCCTCCAGGCCGGCAGCCGCGAATCCTGATGGAGCCTCGGCCTTCCCTCGCTTCGGACTTCGGGGGTAATCGAGAGCCACGAGCTCCGGAAGCGTCGGCAACCCGCAGGAACCGCTTCCGTAAGCCTCCGGGGATCCTAGGAACTCCGGATCGTCGAGTCCTTAGATAATCGGATACGAGGGCGAAACATGTTTACAACACGCGGCCCGAAATGATCGTGCGACGACGAGGACAGAGGGAACGTCTGCCTTCGTGAGAGACTCCTAAATGCGCGCGCGCGCGCGCGCGAGAGTGTGTATGAGAGAAACGTGTGTGTTGCGTGTGTGTACAGGAAAACGCGTGAACGCTAAACGTCGATGCTGGGCGTTCGCGATCGCCAGTGTTCTCGCGGAATAGAACAGCGAAGGAGTGATAATAGGGGATAAAAAAAAACGACAGCAGGGACTGTGATCGATGCCGCGATTAACGTCACGTTCGTCGGCGATGGCGTGTCAATGGTTTTTCTCAACTATTGGTTGCCTTCAACGGGACGTTTCTATAGGGTTGGAATGTGTGAGTACCCTGGGGATTTTGATCTTAAATAAACGTCGCCGAATACCTGCGGACCCACGGACGTCGAAATTATCTCTTTTACGTTACGTTTGTATTTCAATCGTCGCCGCACTTTTGAGATCTAGGAGCGAGTCGATTATCTGCGTCAGGATCCTTGGGTCATTCAGATATCCGTCAAACGATCCACGCAATTGTCTATCTACGAGGATCACGGCTCTGGTCCTATTCGTAATCCTACAGTTAATAACTACTCGTAAGGATAGTTAAACTTAGCTGTACTTGTTCGCCGTAGCTTCGCTCGCGAATTGGAAACGGAAATCATAAATGCACTCTCTCGTAATCTTTTCTGTCTTCTTTTTTTTTGTATTGTATGGGAAGTCGACCACTGTCCGCGAAATCCAGACGAGAAGTAATTCAGTCAATTTTACGCTTTGAAAATATTAATCAAGATCCGTGAATGCAGAAGTTTTGTATAGTATGCGGATTGTAAACGTTATTCTCGAATGTAATAAATGTTCGTCCGTGGAAACGCGATTTGTCCGACTCGTCGTGGACGGCGGTCGATTTTTCCGCTCAACAATTTACGGCCCTTTTGCAACGTTTAGTAACAACACCGGCGGCGTGTGCGTGCATCTTTTTTCCCGTACGACGTTCTTCTTGCTCTACCGAGCGTGAAGATTTTTAAGTCTCGCGTGGCAGCCCGTTTGATCTCGTCTCCCGCGTACCGACTCGAACATCCCCCTTCGACTTATGGCAGCCCCGAACCCAGCTCACTCACTGTCGGCTGCGTGGCTGCCGAACAAGCTGAACATTAAGACACATCTACACGGAGAAATAGAGTTTCGCTATTTTTTTTTTCCTTTTTTTTTCTTGGTTCATCTAACGAGCAAACAGTGTTAATTAGAGTTTATGTATATTTTATATAGGTAATAATTGTAATAATAATAATAATTCGTAATATCAATTCATCCCAACAACAAGTTTAAGTTATCATCTGATAGTATTTTGTTTCTCTTTTTCTCTCTCTCTCTCTCTCATTCTCTTTCTCCCTTCTTCTTATCTCTCTTCCCGTCCTTTCCCTCGACTCGTTCTTCTTCTCGACCGATACTTTCTTCCTCATTAATATATATCTCTGTTTATTATATATATCTTTATTTATTTGTTTTATATATATGTATAGACTGATATCAACACGTATAACATCGACGTTTTTTTTTTCTTGTTAAATCAAGTTCCCGCGGAGAAGGTTGCGGCTGCTCCGATTACGCGCCTGCTAACTACAATCTTTCTTTCTTTTTTTTTTTTAAATACGTGACTAACGCAAACAAATTACCGGACCGTGTTGCGAAACTTAACGACGATCCGATCAGTCAATTGTCTTTCATTTTAGGTTTTTTTCGGCGTTTTATCAGTTGAATGTGAACCATTTTGCGCTTCTCGCTGCACTTACCCCCCGACTCGTCCACAAGGAGAACGCGAAATTTCGAGGTTTTATTCCCTCCCTCGAGCTCCGAACGTGTTCCGTACCCGGGTATTCGTTTCCCTTCTTTACTTCAACCCGTTCGCGCTACAAGCAAGCGTAGCGCGTCTGCAGCAGAATTTCATTCGCGAGAGAATGTGAAATCGATTATTCCTTAGCGAAGGCGGCTAATTGAAAAGCTCCGTTTATCCTTTAATATTCATTATCATTTAATATTCAATTCGTCGGTAGATAAACTTGCGCGCGAGAATGCTCGCTAAGGGATTCGTTCGATTAATCGACGAATAAAGTTCTGCTTCTCTTTTCCGCGTTTCTCAGATTGTTTCCAAGATATGCGGATATTTTAAAATTTTTTAATAATCTACACGATTCGCAATTGCGCGTCACGGTGAAAACGGTATATATATATAGGAAATATATATTTGCACGTATCAAAGATCAATATGTGTCACGTCCATTGAAAGAGCGCTCGGAAAAGCGCTCGCCTATTCTTTCTTCGATGAAACAAGAACTTCGGCTAGAGATTCTGACCAGCGAAAGAGTTAATTCCCCGTCTTTCGATTCGGGTCTTCATTTGATTTTCGTTTCTAAGCCTATTCCGGTTTTCCCCTTTTAGCCGCGTTCTCCGAACTTGCCTTCCGAGATAGGCCCTTGTTATTGCTCGCACGCATACAGCTAAGATCTTATATAACGGTAAGTTCGCTACTCGACGGGCAAGGTGTGCGTGTCTATGTATATGCGTGTGCCTGTACGTGTGTCTGTAATAATGCGATGAGCGAGTGGGTGTGGAGAGAAAAGAAAGCTTCATCGGGATGTGTAGTTATTACGATAGGGAGAATGATAGCGCGTGCTGTGCACAGAGGGTAGATATGGTCACGGAATGTATTTCCGTTCCCGTAAAAAAATAGGCGAATCAAAGGAGATTAATGGAAATCCCTTCTGCGGACGAATTTCTCTGACGTCGGGAATTAATTCAGCGATCTCTCCCGCTGGGTTCCCCCTGGGTTAATTTAATTCTTTAACAAGTATTAAGATACGTCGTGCAGCAAACCCCCTTTCTTTCCCCTATATACCTCTATACTTCACTCCACAGAATGAATTCCCGTCAGTCCCTTCTGAAAAAATTACCGTATCCTAGATAACACGAGAAAATTAAGGGGCTATTCTGCTTTCTGTTACAAATTTACAAAACTGATAGAAGCTAAGAGTTGCCAAACATCTTCTTTTTCTCCCCTTGCGCATACGTGATTCAAGATACTTTAATTCTTCGCGCTTCTGGATTCGTGTAACAGCTTAACGCACCTATTTTTTTGTCAGGAATCGCCGGTTTGGAGATAGAGCGAATCTCTCTCTCTCTCTCTCTCTCTCTCTCTCTCTCTCTCTCTCTCTCTCTCTCTCTCTCTCTCTCTCTCTCTCTCTCTCTCTCTCTCTCTCTCTCCCCTCTTTTTCGCCATCTGTTAATAATTATCGTACAAAAACTCGTTCGCAAGCTCGTCTGCAAGCCCGCGTGCATGGCAGTATTCTCGGTAAGTAGACAGCGTAAATACGATATGATACATAGCGGGGTATCGTTCGGGGCCGTCCCTGAGTGGCCGCGACGGCCGTTAACCCTTCCGCGGCGACGACAGGCTCGAGAACGCGGTGACTCGAAGGGAACGACGTTACCTGAACGTTCGGATTGAACAGGGAAGAGGGAGAGGGGATTAAACATTCACCCCGTTCGCGCGCTCGCACCCCGAAATACGTACGCTGCATCGCCATACCGAGGTGACGTTGACGTGTTTTACGCGTCTGTCTATGTCAGTGTTCGATCCGATCTCGCCGTAAGGCTGCCACAATTTGGTATGACAACGCTAACCGATGGCGATGACTGTAATCGACCGATCCGAAGAGCCGGAAACTCGGAGGTCTGGTCGGTCTCTATCAGGAGTCCTGTTTAAAAAGCCGAAGAACCGAAAATTCACGTATCTAGATATGTGGATTTATATATCTAGATACTAGGGATTTAAGGATCCACGGACGTCCTGAGATTCAACAGAAATCCGACTGTCCTGCTCTCCGAGAGAATCCAAGAATCCGGAAAAAGAGATACACGAATCCTGAAATCGGTGAATTTCGATGGAAAGATTCGGGATGGATCTTTTAATTCCGGAAATGGTTACTTATTTAATTATTCAGAGTAATCGATATTGCGTTTCGGCTTTATTACTGTTTTTAATTGAAAAGGATGATCAGCATTACGTCCTTAGTTTTGTTACCGTCGTCGCTTTGGAGGGAAAGGATTTCGGACTTTACGTTTACGATTATATGTGTCGTATAAAATCGTAGGATTCCACAAGAAAGTCGTGAAGACTCGCTCTAACGATAAGCGTTATGCGGAACGTCTTGATGCGTTATTAAGTTCTTATTAGTTCTACAGAACGACGCGTGAGATATGCAATTAAATCGCATAATTAACGATCGATCGATCATCTGGTTCACGAAATTGTAAAATCACAAATTTTTCTCGCGGCTCGCGAAGACAGGAAATCAAACAATTTTTGCCAATACGATTGACGGTTAAAGCGCGATTTCACTTGCATATTCGCGTCGCTCGCTGACAGTCGCATGATCTCTCAGGATGCAATTTTCGTCGTTGCCCTTGTACTCGAAGTAGGTTCCTCGAAATCTCTACCTCTCCCTGCCTCTCTCCACGCCCCACCAAAACTCTCGATAAATTTATTTAGATTACTTGGTACGAGATTAACCATTTATTTGGTACGATTAACGCGATTTCTAACCCGTAAAATTGTCCCGCTATTTCCACAGACGATTACTCAATAAATAATAGGCTATCCTGGCGTTCTGAGGCCGTGCGGTCGTGAGTGCTCGGTCGTCCTCCCGTCGTTCCCTCGGTGAAGAGCTCCCTTGCGTTCCTCCGTACGATCGCTAATGTAAACCGATCGGACACTTTTTTCCCTATCCCCCCCCTCCCCCCCCCCGTCTGCAGCTGGGCGATCCCGTTAGAACCACCGCACGTGAATGAGAATCCTTGGATCTCTCCGGATCCCGCGAATCCTCGTTGATCCTCGAATTGTTTAAATCCTAAGGATCTCTGATCTCTGATCTCGCGGATTCTCGGTCACCACCCGGATCTTTGGATTTTCCCTACCCTCCCCTTGTTCTTTCTATTTCCCGCGCATAGTAAATGTCCTTTCGGAGGGTTTCGATCGAACGGGGACGATCGACCGTGCCTACCCGCCGTGCCTTCCCGCGTTGCGTCGTCGTCGTCGCCGCCGCTCGAGGACGATCGGAGACGGGACCCCAAGGAGAAATTCCTATAGACGCATCTGCCGCAGATGCGAGACGATGCGACGCGATGAGGGTTTTTACAGGTGCCACTTGGCTATCAGGATCATGATTAGGTGGGGCGCGAGGGTGGCCAGTGACGCGCCGCCCGTCACCCGAACGTCGCTGTCCTTGAGGAACACGGCGCTGATCACGTGGATGATGCCGTTGGTGCACTCGACGTCCGGACGGACTACGCGGATCCTCTTGCCCTCCCACTCCAGTGCGTAGCCTGGAAAGAGAAAGACTTGACGATGATCTTTGGACGTGGACCGTGCGTGAGAAACCGCGTGATGCGTAAATAAAGCGGCACTGCGAATACAAGAATGCAAAGCTCTCTCTTTCTCTCTCTCTCGGCGATCGGCCAAATCTCGAAAAATTCGATGATGAGAGAATGTCTAGAGGTCCTAAAATAAAACGTCGTGAGATGCTAAAAAGAAAAGTCGGTGGATTATTAACCCGGGAACGGCCGCCTAATTTTTACATCCCGATTAAAAATCATTGTTATTAATTACATATCGCATATTTTTGATTGTTCTATAATTTATTAGTATTTGAGGGCAATATATGTATATATATATAGATTTACTCAGCATTTTCTAAGAAAAAAGTGAAGAACTAAAAAAATATTTAAAAATGAAAGAAGCACATTAAAATTACTGTGACATGAGCTTCGTTTTTCCAATACTGGGGTGTAAAAATCACCTGAGAGGCGCCCATTCCCGGGTTAAAAATGAAATGGAAAATTAAAGAATCGATTTTCTAACAACGTTCCACGTGAACTAAATTCAGCGACCAGCGACAGTATCTAATGAGAGACACAAACGGCGTTCTTAAAATCGCAAATAAAGTTTCCATTTTGCACATTATCGTTACTGTATCTCAGCGAGTGCAGAAGTAATACTTTTATTGGCTCTTCCAACACCACTTTCCACGCTCTTCGCCTCGTTTAACGAAGGGAGGGAGGGGGGTGTCTACCGAACTCAATCTTTTTCTCGCCTGTGATCTTTCTCGGGCACCTCCGCAGGATTGTAAAAGCGGTTAGAGCGGCATTCGCGAGCTGGGAAAACGCCTCGGAAATTTGCTCATAGGCGAGAGCGAATAACCGGGCGGGCACGTAGCAATTAGCGCCGGGGATAATCAAGGAATTTGCATTTAAATGGTGGTCGAAAGGTGCATAATAAATCGCCCTGCGGTTCCGGCACATAATGGCGCGCGCGTTCGTTTCCGGCTTCCGCGGCGTTCGAGAGGCGTTCGAGGGGCGACATATTTTTCACGAAACGGCGGAGTCACCACGGCGAGGTCTCGTTTTCGATAACGCGGAAAATCCCGGTGCCACACGGTGACCAGATATTCATCATACTTCGGCGTCGGGACGCTGGAACGTAAAAGGGACTATTTACGGGGGGGGAACTTGCGCTGCATCCGCTCGAGAATTTCCTGGACTTTGCGCGGCGCGACGGAAGAGAGCTCCGTTGCATCTCGCGGCAGCCCGTATACGGAAACGAAGTCCTTTCGAGTGGTTTATTTGCGTCGCACTTGCGCGAAAAATACGTACCAGAATAGCCCGAGACCGAGGTCCAGCCGATATCGTTAGTCGTTAACCTGAATAGAATTCCCAATTTAAATCAAGCGAAATATTATTAGTATTATTACAAATACTTTCACGTGGTTAAAATCGTTTCAGTTACCCGGTGGACTTCATCAATATTTGCGGATGTCAATTTGTTTCTCCCGTAGGCGAATTTGTTGAAACAACACGTACGAACTACGAACCACCAGGAAAGTAATTAGTATCGACCCCCGCATAATAAATTACTATCGCTTTAATGTTAACACGATGGCGGGCCGGCTGGCTTTCGACGGCTTAATGTAACGCGGTCGGACATTAAGGGTTTAATATCTTCGTGCAGTCTAAGTGATCGCGATATCATTTTCTCTTTTATCGAACAGCTGACGTGTCTCTCGGATCGCGTATAACTTATTATATTCTCGCTACCGGCTGTCTCCTCCGTGAGACTCCGAATCCGCACGTTCCTCGAAGTTCCTCGTTCTTATTCCACGTGTCGCGCGAGCACGTTCACGCGCACGAGGGTTGTCTCGCGTGGCGTAAACGATAAATAGTAATCGCGAAACCGGGGGAGGGGGGGGAAGAGGCGGTAGCTCCTCGTTTTCGCCACGACAAAGGTAATGATATCCTATTGCCGCTGTTGTCGCAATTAATTTACGCGCAACAATGAGCGTTCTGCTCGTCGTAATTAATTCCGCCGTTCACAATGAGTATTGTTGCCCTCGCCGCAATTAATACGCTTTTGTTTCTCGCGTACCCGCGCGCGCTTCGCTCTCTCCGCGTTGTCGCTTTCTCTCCCCGTGCCCTTCCTCTTTCTCTCACTCCCGTTCTCTCTCTCTCTCTGTCTCTCTGCCTTGCTACCTCATCGTCTTCTTTTTATCGTGATTCAGTGACTTTTGACCCCGCGCCAAGCTCCCTTGGGGTCCCACCTGCGACTATAACGAAAATTGCGGCGCGAATGCGTCCCGCAGGATCGAGAGTCCCGGTTCTAATTGATCGTGAAAATCGGGACGATCTTGGTTTTCCGGGGCCGGTTCATTGTGCGCGCGACGACGTCTCTTGTATTATTTAACAGCGTGTTCGATCGTGGTGCTGCGAGACAGAGGCTCTCAAAGCGTTGCGGAAGTAACGAGTGGGAGAAATCCCCAAAACACAAAAGAGTCGCACGGGATTATACACAGTTTGAGAATCGTCCGTGACGTACAGAATGCAATGTACAAATTCAACTGCGATACAATATCCCAAATAATACAAAATAATTAAACGAAGCATCGACGGCTGTCGCTAATCTCTCGTGCGAACGAGATCTACGCCAGGTCTCTCGCGCCGAGCGAAGTTCGTTTCGTTCACGAAGGGACATTCGCCTTATTCCCCCACGCTAGATCCTTCGTATGCGTAAGCGTAAGCGTCAGCGTATAAGCGCATAAGCTCGGCGTACGATCGTTACAGAAAAACAAATCAGAATCGCGTTGCACCCAAGGATCTAAAGATACCAGGATTCAGCTTGAGATTTTCGGAATCCATCGGCCCTCGGGATGCCGAGTTCTCTCTCGTACTCTTTCGCGCGGATGTTCTCTCTCCTCGGTATAACATTTGGTCGAAACTCTCGATTCTACATGAAATTATCGAGCTTGAAAATCGAGGATACGAGGATTCCGAGATCGTCACGAATCCCCCGAAGAGTGCGTATTTAAATTTACGCAATTCGCGCATCGCAGTGGCCATGCACAGATTTGAACAATTAGAAACGAACTTCGCTGGAGCGGGAGTTACGCACGAGTTTCGTCCTCTCGCGCGCACAGACATCGTGGCACGACATGTACGCGCGAGCGCGTAAACGCGGTGCGTAAGAAGGGTGCACTCTGTCCGTAATTTCGCAATTAGTAACTGTGCTGCTGGTACAAAGTGAAAGCGCTCGTGTTGCCGCTCGTCGGCGACGTTTAAACAACACTTAGCTCACTCACCGGATATTTCTGGACGGATTGCGTTTTCGTCGTGCTTCTCGGCTACATGTAATCAGACAGCACCAGGTTTGAGAGTGTCGATGACAGGCGCGGCGGCACACGGCGCCTCCGCGCGGCACGGTTCCGCGTCCCGCTCGCGAGAACGAGTCGCGAGCGCGTCGCAAGACACGGAGACAGGATAGCCGAGGATAGCTATCGCTTTTGCTAATGTTTGAGCGAGGGAACGTGTCGACGGGGAAGTTGTCCCTATATGCTTCTCTAACGTGTACCCCGAATTCGCGCGTATAGATTACACCCGCGTGAATACGGGACACCCGCGCCGTCTTCCGCGTCTCAGAATGAAACTTTCGCAAGACACCCTCAGGTGACGTTAAGATATCTGCGCGGTAAACGTGCCGCTTTGAAACTCGTCTACTCACTTTCGCCGTACTCCTTAACGCGAAGCTTCAGAATGTCCCTGGCCGCTGGGAGAAAGAGGGTGTCGTTGCTCATCTCTTTCAGCTTCGCCATCGTGAACGCCTGGTCCGCTATTACGAGGTGCCGCTCCAATATCTGCTTCGTCTGCAAACGAATTATATACAGTTTTACAGTTGGACGCGAATCGAGGTCTTCTCGTACACAGCCAACTCCTCGCGCGTTTTCGCGTATCTCAGAAAATAATAGAAATATAAATTTCAAATTATCTCGAGAATTCGAAAGTGAAAAGGTACGACCATTTTAAAATTTAAAGATCCAACAAGACAAGAAGATTAAGGGTCGCGCGGTTTTGAATGAGAATAATCTCGGATATAAAAGTTGAAGATACGCATTTGAGAAGTTCACTCACGTGATAACTGTACTCGGGCATGAAGAGCTTCTTGGTGGTCGACGGATAGTTATTCGCCGCCTCTTTCCAGGCGTAGTCGAGCGGGGCGAAGTACGTGAACCGTTTCGTCGTGTCGTTCAGCTGATCGTTGAATCCGCGTCGCTGGCCCAGTAAGTAGGTCGAGCTGAAAAAGATATAGAGAGAGACGTATCGCCGATCAATTTCGATAAAACGCTGATAAAACGCCGAAAACAGTTTTGCAGGGTGGAGAGTTTTTAGGGACGGAGATTATAAATAACGCCTCATAATGCCTCATCCGCGTTGCTTAAATCGTTTTAATTGAATCGGAGGCGCGCGAGTTAAGCACCGCGCGGAAATTTTTCAGCGGCAGAGGATTGTGAGAGTAGACCGTGGTAACAACGCGATGTTTACTCTATCCCCGGTTCCCCCGGGGCTCTCACCTTCGCGCTACCTCTTACGGGATTTAATCCGCTCTCTACTATGGGGGTTGATCTCTCCGCTCTTTATAAAGCCGCCGACCCCGCTCGTCGTATCTCTCGAGTCTCTGTCTACCTGGAGAGAACTCTCCGCGCACCCCGTCCACCGGGTTATCAATTATAATTTTAAATCAGGAGATAATCCATAGCTTTCTTCGCGCGGAAAGCTGCCGACGATATGACGGGGCACGATTGTTGGTCGGTTATGTGGATCAGCGTACATAAACAATCTTCCACTGGAAAAACCTCGGTCCGTTGTTACATTTTAGACCCTCGTAGACCCTAGGATCTAAATGCGCGGATCTTCAGATTCCAGAAATCATTGCAACAGATCTATTAATCATTGGCTATGATCCGTGATGAATTTTTAAGATCATTCATTTACAAATGCTTTACTTTTGGAAAACGCGCAACTTTTTGGATTTATTAGGATTTACTTTCGGTATCGATTCGCCAACGAGTCTGATACCTTGATTCCTCGGACTAATCGTTTCCGGAAGTTCGCAAATCTCGGGGTTCTCCTAATCCTTCGGATTCTAGAACGACGATCGGAGTTAAACGGGACAGTCGAGAATACGACGACCCCGGTATATGTTCCAGCCGGGTAATCTCGCCGAGTGAGTTTATTTGCTTTTTGCGCTTCGAGTGCCAACCGTTAAATTAGACAAGGAGGCAATATCGGTGCGCGCGCGCGGAGAGCGCGCCCGGCTACGAATTTAATAGGTACGACGTGGTGCCCTGCGGAACTATGCAATTCCGGGCGTAAGACACACTCCACGGTTATAGTTTTTTACGTCGACGGCAGCCCGAGCGGGGTCGACGGGGTCCGCGGTAATTGGAATGGGGATTTGTTGCGTTATTTTAATTAAATTCGAACGCGAGAGCGAGAGGGGGAGAAGAGGGCGACGAGCGGAGGGGGGGAGGGTGGGCGAGTCGTGCGGAAGAAAGGTTCGCGTCGGGGTCACGCGCGGATAAGATTCTCTTTCGGGAATGGATAAGGCGTGGTGGTGATGGTGCGTCTTCCGAAGATCGTATCTACACGTGGGTGGAGGCTCGCACGTGTTCGCGTGACCGCGCCCACGTGTATCTAAAGACAAGAGCCCCTGTCTCCCCCCCCCCCTCCGCAATTATACCGGGATAGAGATACATTTCTCGCGAGAAATAAATCGTCCCGGTATATCATTTCGTCGCGCGAATAGAAAATCAGAGTGCCCTGTATTTCGTGCCTAACGGAAGGAGGGAATACGAAATGGAGTGGAAATTCCGGGCGCCTCGGCGCGCGGCGCAACGATTTACATAATTCCTGTTCACATTACTCTGGGACGTACGTAAAATTAAAGATTTAAATACAAGGAAAACGTGAAATTATACGGAATTACAAGTTGACTCTATCGCGTAATGGATGTTTTTTTACGCTCCCGTCCGTTTTCCGTGTTTTTTTTTTTTAATGCAAAACTAGCGCGCGGCGCTCGAGATCTCTCATAAAACCAAGAGAGTCGATGATCCGCGTCGCTTTGCATAAAGATGAATAAAGATGAAGAAGAAGGTACGGGGACTCACTTGAGCATCGGATCGGTCCTGAGTTTGTCGAGGACGGTGGTGTAGGGCACCCCGAGAAGCCTGTCGATTATATGGATAATCCCGTTGGTGGCGGCGATGTTGGGGGTGATGATGGTGGCGTTCACGCCGCCGCCCTCCACGGTGACGGTCTGATTCTCCCTCGGTCCCTGCACCACGTTGAAGTAGAGCTTCTTCTTATCGGCGGCGGTCGGCACCTGCAAGAATCCGAGCGGAACTCCGTCAAGAAAATGTTCGCGGCGCTTCAAGGATTACGTCACACATCGAAACGCGCCGAAGAGCAAGAAAAAAAGAGAACAGGTAAAAAAGACGTGGTTCTTCGCGCACAAAGAAGATGCACATACAGAAAAGATGCTGCACAGCGAACGGGTCGATTCTTCGAAGGCGCGTGATTCTCACTGCTCGAATCGGGCTGACTTAATGAATAATCCGTCAAGTGGATCAGAGAGATTTTAATTCGTTATCTTGGTAAAATTAAAAAAGAGACATTTTATACAATTAGTGAGATTCGAGCGTAGAAATCTGTTCGAGAGGATCAAACGTGACCTCGCGCCTTCGTAGAATTGGCACACAAGTCGATTTCGTGCACAAACAGGAGCCATCACACAGCGCACACAGTTAGATTCACAGTCGGAGAGGAGACGGGAATTAAAAGTTATGCGCGTTTCCGTTTCTCCGTACATGGATGTGGCACGAAGACGGGAAGTTCGAGACGCCCAAGCAGTTAGAGGTATGTTTTCATACGAAGTTACGTGCACGCGATCACGGACACAACGGGGACACGCTAATAAATATCGGCGGGAGGAAATTCTGAAAAGATCAGCGAGCCTTAAACGGTTGTATACGGTTTCGCGTTTATTGCCGCATTATTTTTGATTATCTTCGTTCGACGGAATGATTTGCCGTAATCGTCGGAAGATGAAGACCGGCCGCCCGTCGAACCGAGGTTCCGCCTTTCAGGCTCACGAGAATGAAAAATGATATGGCCCGCGCTTTGTGAGAGTAAACGTGTTTATTATATCGCAATTACGATGTCAAAGGGGAGCCATCAGCGTGACAATCTCCGGATGAAAATCGCGCGATCGCGGGGCCGGGGGCACGGAACGTCCCGGAGCACTTCCTTCCGAGTACGCGAGACGCTTTCTCGGGCGAACGCGAAATTTGATCTTAAAAGACAGCCGCGCGACAGGATCCCGGGGTGGTAATGGCGAGGCGAAACGTATCCTTTCGATCCGCCGGATTATCCGGACGATGCGGCGTACGTCGTGCTTCAGCCGGCAGTGCGAGTCTTTAACTTGCAAATATCGTCCGGGTTGCAAATCGACACCCTCTCTTCCGACCTGCCTTCCCCCCCCCCCCGCCCATCCCCGTCACGGCCTTTGCCTCGTCTCTTTCTCTCTCGTCTCATTCGCTCTCCTCAGTCGTTGACGTCGGAATGGAAAAGCTCGGTATGGAGAGAGCGCCAAGAGGCAACGATCCCTTTTCCGGCTGATCCAGCTCTCATGAATTTCCCGGCGTGCACTCAGAGCCACTTCCGGTTACTTTCCTGACGTTCATCCGCGCCTGAGATCCATCGTTGAGAGGCCGAGAAACTGTGTACGGGATGTTTCAAAAGTACGCAATCGCGAGCACATTTTTAAAGAATAACAAAGCGAGCCTGGGAATCGGAGTACTGTCTGGAAACAAGAAGTCTTGGAGGGGACATCTTCAAATCCTGCGAGTTTTGCGATGTTGAGTCCTTTACAAACTAGCATTACTGCATTTAGATTGGAAGCGATCGTTGGAGAATTTCTGGATGCTTGCGACGATAGATTTCGACGAAAATATTACCAAGGCAATAAATATCATGTTATTTTCAATTCAAAATTCTGTTGGCTTATTATGATTCCGGCAGCACAAATGTAACATGCATTAAAATTTCATTTATAAATTTGCCTCGCCGTTTTGGCACAAATATCCCATGAATAAATAAAATGTTTTGCCGTGTACATGATCGATTTAGCGATTTTAAGCTGCTTTCTGCTTCAAGGTGAGACGCCTCTTAATCTTATCGAAGTGTAAGAAGGGAACTTTTAAGCACTCATGCGATCGTTCTTGATAAGCGCCCAGCCACTTCTGAATACGTCTAAGCAATTAATTTCTTATCCGCGGTCGTTCGACCTTTCGACGCTCGCTTTTATCAATTAGCCGCGCGTAAAACTACGGACTTTTATTTGCGCGCGGGAACGGCGTCGAATAAATTAATTACGAATGTGTAGGCCGTAACGAAATAAATTAAAGCGGAAAAAAAAGAAAAGCGAGCGCGATGAGGGAGATTGAAATTGATTTTATCTACCTTTTTCTGAACTCATTCTGAAATCCACGCGAAATTTATATGTATATCTATATTTTATCAATATCGGGGAATCATCATATTCGCAAGTCAGACTTATCAGGAGATCTGATTTAACCGTACTACTCGCGTAATTAAGTTACTTAACTATGTCAGGAATTCAAGAGAAAGCAGATATTTATAATTCCCGGGAATATCCGAGAAAATCTGAAAAATCTAAAGAGATCAGACTCCCCTACAATAATATTTTAAGTAACGATTCTAAAACGGTTTAAACCGCTTATTTAAACCGATAATCCAGATAAAGTTACAGATCTCGCTTTACCGAGGGAGGGAGAAAAAGCGAGAGAGAAAATGTTCTGATCCGATGAACTTTAAATAACACATGCCTAAAATATGAACGTGAAACGGATGGGACGCGAGGGCGGAAAGGCACGGAGAGGAGTACGTACTTTCGCGACGATATCGCGAATAAAATTGAATTTTACGTCGCGGCCCGACCCGACACGTTTCGCGGCGCCTTCTCTGCCGGGAGTGCTTTATCATTTCATCAGCGTACGAGTGACTCTTCCGAGGCGCGCGCGCGCGCGGTGGCACGAGGCAATATATGAAAGCGGTGTAAAACCTATCTCGACGATAAATTAGTGCGCGGGTGCGTGCGGTGCTTAATGCAAATCGGACCGGATAAAAAAAAAAGAGAGATGGAGGGAAAAAAGAAAGACAGCATTTCGAGAGAAATATGCGTGTGTCTGGCGCGGCGCGCGAAAGGCATTGTGCGTGCGTGCGTGCGTGCGTGCGTGCGTGCGTGCGTGCGTGCGTGCGTGCGTGCGTTGATGCGAAGCATATTTTTCCGTGGGGGTTGCTGGCTTATCGTACTCTCGGACGGGAGTTATTAATTATTTTCCCTTTCGGCCCCGACTGGCGCGGCTTAATGCAAATTGGTCTTGTCGGGAGTGAAAAGAACTATATCCTTCGTTTCTTGGCACAGAAACTTGAGTGCAACGTACATTTTTGTGGCTTTTAATTGTTTTCACGTCGGAGAGGGGAGTTTGGATGAATCCCGGGGGCGAGTTCGCTGGCGAAGGGAAGATTTTGCAACGTCCTAATCAACGCCGGGCGGTCACGCGGCGGCGGCCATGCGAAAATGTCACGCCGCACAGGTACCCGCCGCGTTGTTTCCGATTAAGAGCGATTTGCCCTTTGTTTACCATGATTAATATATACACCGTTGCGTAGTGCATGAGGCCCGACCGAGTCAATATTGGTACGCACGTCCGTGCAGTGCGTGCGGCGCAATAAATAACGGCGATATTGCCGATCGATGCGCCGGTATAACTACCAGCAATTAGCGAATCGGCATTAGCGCACCTGTTTGTTGCGCTCGCGCGCCCGCGCGGCCGCTTTTATGATAATCCATTCGCAAATTAATTAATAACGTCGCCTCTCGACCCTCCTGTCGCGCGCCGTCGCTGCCGCAACAGTATTAAATCGCATCGCTTCGCCGTTTCTCATTTTCCCGCGGATTCCATGATGAGATTTAGAATCTGATCGCGGAACGCATGGATTTTTCAACCATCCTGAGACGAACGAACCAACGATCGTGAAACGATCGCGCCACGTTTTACAACATATTCTCCACTGCCACCCCTATGCACCCGAATGTTTATTTATACTGATTGAACGTTTTAATTTATTAACGAGCGGACGGAGTAATTAAAGCCAGCATCCCGTATTGGCTGAATGATTGAAGCGGCTCAATGGATATTGAAGTGTAATTAGCTGTATCGGAGATTTCGCGTAATTGCGTTCATGGCTCGGGGAGTCGACATTGCGGGCGGTACGGCGCAGCGCGGCGCGATCGAGATATCGAGTGAGTTGGAACGCGCGCTAGATTTGTAGCCGCCGCTAGTTGTAATTATTAATTTTACCGCGTACCGACACCCTCTCTCTCTCACTCACTCACTCACTCACTCACTCACTTTTCCTCTCTCTTTCTCGAATCCGCCCATCGTCGAGCTCGTAAGTCACCGGTGCTTTCCCACGAATTCGATCCAACTGGAAAATTAATGCGGGCGCGTTACCGCGCTGAAAATGCTCGTTCCGCGCGGCCATTCATCGACGCACTCCAACGGAGAGGGATCTCGATATCCGCGAACACGAGGCCGCGATCGATCCAATGATGGGGTATCGCGCTATTTGGCAAGGAAACGTTCCGCAACGTTTTCCCTCGTCGATTTTAACGCGAGAGACCTTGCTTTATTTTATTCTGTCTACCTCCTCTCCGAAAGATCGTCAAATATTCGGAGAGTTTCTGTCACGGACGTTTCCCCCCGCGAAACCCGGGTCCGCGCGAACGCCTTTGCGAACTTTGTTTCGCCGATTCGTGCTTCGCGAACGCGACTCATTAATATTCATTGTTATTTGAAGCTCGGCAACGGAGAGAAACGAATTAGATTGCCTTCGCCGAGCGCGACCGGCCGGGAAACGCTTCCGAAAAGGAATATCCTCCCGGCCGTCGCGTCGCCGAGAACTTCGTGCACCGAAATCGATTTCCCCGCGACCATCTGGATGCGGAAGTTCCGGAAACTTAAACCGTGAGGAGCGCGGCGCAGGAGTTTCGAAAATAATACATATTATTATCGAAAACGCGCGAGCTCGGGCCACGGATACCATAGATAACTCGCGGAGACATGTACCGCGACGGCGGCGACGGGAGGGCGAAGACGCCGCCGGAAAGGAAGCGCTGGAAAGTACAGGGCGCAACGCTGCTTTACATTTCTTTCGCTTCCACGAGTTTTCCCGCAGGATATTAGACGCTACCCTGTTTCCAGACGCTTGCAGAGCACGAGGTTCGTGAAATAAAAAGGTAATACTCGGTTATATTCTGGTTTACGACCCGATTCCCTATTTATGACAACGGTAAAAGCACAGCGAGAATTCGGAGAATCTTTGAGAAATAACGGTAACGTTCTGCAGAAGAAAATTTGTTACATATAACGTCTTGAATGGAATTCTTTATTGAGAAAGCTGCGACTTAATTAAAAGGCGCCGAGAATGGCGCCTGATTTTTACACCCCATTATCGAAAAACTGAAGCTCACGTCACAGCAATTTTAATGTGCTTCTTTCATTTTTTAATATTTTTTTGGTTTCTCCTTACTTTTTTCTCAGAAAATGTTGAATTAATCTACGTACACATTGTCCTCAAATATTAGTAAATTATAGAACAATTAAAAATATGCAATATGTAATTAATGACAATACCTTTTAATTAGGATGTAAAAATCATTCCAGGTGACCATTGATGCAAAAAAATCAGGCGCCCAGATTAATTTCAGCGATATAGATATTCGTTGATTAACTCGCCGACAATTTTTGAAAAGGAAAAAATTTTTATCGGACATTGGAAGCCGCGCTTTAGTCAAAATTGACCTTCCTCTTTTGTAGTATCGCGTATGAATATTAGCGGCGTGGATTATTTTATTCGATTCCGACCCCATATTCGTTTGTTTGAAAACTGTAAAGCGATACTGCGCGAGAGAGTTTTCCATCGCGATACCATGTTGGCGTATTTTCCGACCGAACATTCGCGTGATGCGATTCGTACGCGATTCTCCCCCGCGCTTTGATTTCGCGCTCTCTTTTTTTCCGCGAACCCGCGAGGCGCAATCAGCCGGGTATGATTTTTCACCGCGGATTTGGGAGACGCGTCGCACCGGACGGCACCCTATAAATTCGACAGTGCGTACAGATAACGGGCAAATCTGCGAACAATGTTGCAAAGCCAATAAACTCGTCCGGAGCCATACGAGGGCGTTTTCAGGAAGAAATTTATCGGTTTTGCGCGAGAATTATCCGACTGTCCTTCAGTTTTCTCGCTCTCTCTCTCTCTCTCTCTCGTGCGATTCGCACGCGTCACAGGAAGCAGATCGAGGTGTCACGCGCGTCTCTTTACGCCAGATATTTCGCGCGCACGCCGGCAATCGATGCTCGCTCTAATATAACGATAAGATTAATATAACAAACCGTGCGTGTCGGGCAAAGACCTACGCAGCATGAGCGATTACACGTCTCTTTGTTGATTTTGCCGGCGCATCGCGATTACCGGTATTTGCCGGTTCTCTCCAGTGTAATTGAGTTCTCGCGTGCGCTAACGAGACCCATTCGGCGCGCGCGGAAAACGCTCTGCGACGCGTATGATTGATAATGCGAGTAACGACGTTGCACGTGCCATTTTATCTATAGAACGTCGGTGCGAATAAGAACGATGACAAGCTGGTCGAAAGATCCGAGATGTCGAAGCAATTACGAGATCAATAGAAAAAAAAAAAAAACGTTCGATCGTCCGGTTGAGCCGTGATCGTCTCAAATATATAAACGTCTGGAATGAAGGGGGATTCGCGGCGATCGCAATTCGCAATTTCGTCGTCGGCGAAGACGTTCTCGAACTCCGTAAAAATAAACGTAGCCAAATGCGAGGGGAAAAATGCCGGAGGGGTGAAAAGATATGTACGGTGGAAATGCAGAAGCCGCGGCGGAAAATTGCCGAGAGCTTTTTGTTATTCCGACGAAAAGTTTCGCCATGCTGATTGGATGATAATGAGCCTCGAAAAGTGCGAAAACGAACCGGCGTGCCGGTCGACTTTGAGCAAAGTTTAAGAGCGGAACAGCCCCGGCGCGTTGTTATGACGTCAGGCGTCTCCGCCCCCCCCCCCCCACGCCCCCGCGCGGAACTTTTTTATCTTCCAATCCACTTAATCCGAGGAAGCCGAGTTTCCTTATCGCGCTCGACCAGGTGAGTTCGCTTTCGTTCGTCCCCCGCTGTCGCCCGAGAAGGGCGGGGGGGGGGGGGGCGAAAACTCGGCTCCTCTCGCAAAAATACGCAATTATCGTTACATCCTATTATCGACGAAACGGCAGAAATCCATTCCGCGGACTGTCGAACTTCTCCGCAATTTCATTCGAGTCGTGCGTTTCCCGGTATACGGGGTGACGGAAAGTCAGCCCCTCTCTCGTCGAAAGGTAATCCGCGACGTTCCAGTAGACCGTTTCACCGTGATATACCGAGTGATATAGGATTTGAGGGAATTGAAGGGGAGAAAAAAATATAGGTCCTCGTCAAGCGGTGACGCGTCAGTTAATTCTCGCTCGCTAAATTTCAATGTGACTTCCCGGCCACCTCGTATACCGTGTATCGGCGGCAAGAATAGAAATCTCTTTGGCGTTCGATTACTGAAGCTATTGGCGGGGTGAGATTTATTGACGCTATCGATTGCCGAATGCCCTGGCGCCGGCGTGTTAGTGTTGGAAATGTTAGCCCGCATTCGTTTCGCGCTCGTAATACGTTCAACATCGAGAAACGCATGAAAGCGGACAGTGCGAATGGATGCAGATAGAGAGTTTGCGAACAGTTCACGCAAAAAAAAAAAAAAAATGGAAAAAAAACCAGGAGAGAACACTGAAAGCTGTATGAATCTGTAATTACCCCGACGTGCGACGGCTTCCCGCCGAATGATTTCTTTGGAAAAACAAAAAGAAAAAGGCTGGGTTAATCAATGTGATAATATATACCTCCACGTGTGTGTGATTATATATCGATGTCGAGCATCTGGCTATGAGAATACGCGAAGAAGCCTCTCTTAAAATAAAGCGATGTCTGTTATCTATGTTAAAACAAATTTGCAAAGCAAGACTGCGATATGAGATGAGTCTTACATTTTATCATGACCATGTACTTAGATAACTAAATATGTATTTAGGGCTCTCAAAAGCATGACTGAAGATAAGGAAAGTTAATATTTCAGATACAATGTTATAAGACATAAGCGCTTCGAAGATAGAGGCCTAATTTGTAGTTAGTTAATTATACAGTTTTGTATCAATTTTATTGTAACTTAATTTTGCATGAAAAGAAAGAAATGGACTTACCTGGCTGACACTCTTGTCCTTGATCTTCTCGAGGGTTAACCGCTCCTTGACGTAGTGAAGCTTGAGGATTTCCTTGATGCGTTTCTTGTCCTGCAGCATCTGCTTTACGCCCGGCTCGTCCAGCGCGTCGTTGCTGGGCGCGAAGAGGGTAACATCAGTCAGGTGATTGATGGAGGACATGATATCGTCCCCGAAATCGCGGATGGTTTCGTAAAACTTGTACACCGGTCCGTCCTCCTTTTCCTACATGGAGAGAAGAGATTTCTGTCGATCGGTTACGCATTACTCGCCGCGCCTCGGTTTTACGAGGAGCCATGTCGAAGGAAAAAAAATGAGACGCAAATGGGGAAAAGCAAGAGAAAAGGAGAGAGAGAGAGAAAGAGAAAAAAAGAGGGAGAAACGTAAAAGACGACATCGAGATTACTTATGAGAGGGGTCGATGGCGTCCAATTTCGGCCCGAAGTCATTAATGTTCCATTACACGTTAATCAAAGAGGAAGAGACACCATCTCGCAGATTAAGGCGTAACGGAATTTTACATGAACCCCGCCGAATCTCTCTCTGGACGTCAATTTACTCTCGGGAGAAAAACCATTGGAAAGCGAGGAAAAATAAGAAAAGTTGTAGAGGATTCGGGGAGAAGTTGGACGGTTGGAAGAAACAGGTCACCGTGCGGCGCGGAGTTCACGAAGCTCTCGACTTTTCGTCGCGTTTCTCGGATAGTCTTATCGCATCCTTGATTTTTCGTACGTTTAATCGTCCGTTATTCTCGGCGAGCCGTATTTGAATGCAGCTGGAATTCCTGCTCGAACGAAAGCTTACAGAACTGATTATACCGAGTCGTCCGCGCGCTCGTGAATGGTGTCTAATAGAAAACGAGGAGGCGTGAAAGCCACGTAATCCCGAAAAATAAAATCCTTTGTGGGAGGCGACGATTGCGCCGGTAGGGCGCCAAGGGATCTCCTCGAGGGATCGCTTAAAATGAAAAATACTTGAAATTCAGAGGGTTGGCCGCGAGACAGAAACCGTCTCGCAATTAGATCGACGTAACGAACTTGAAACTCCGTGCAACTCTCACGCCGCGAGGAAGAGACGGAATGAATTACTTACGGGGAGAGACACAAGGTGGTAAGGGAAAAGAAAGCGTGACTGGGACGTGACCGTTAGTGGTTCACGGAAGCGGCAACATTACGTGACCCACATAATTTCTTCTTCGTCCGAATTGCCCGAATATGTCGAACGCGCTTCCTGTATGGACTGCAGGAAGATCATGCGGCACGATCAAATTTTGGAAATTTAATTGTAGTATAACTCAAAGAAATAAAAACGTAGGTTCGAAGGAATTTGGCTGCAGAATGGAGACTCAAGGAAAAATAACGAGCTATAAATTTTGATAAGGGATTTGGAATTCCATCGAAAAAATAAGCGAACAAAACTTATTGGAATATTAACTCGTATCACGTAATTTTCCGATGATACCGTATAAGAAGCTGAAAATATCCCGCAATGTGAAGTACGACATGTCTATATCGGAATCATGATGAGACATCAGCTCTTTTAAAAAATAAACAAGTTTTCTTCTTCAGAAATGTCAAAGTGTCATATTCAAAAAGAGTTGCCATCGGAAATTATTAATTTGCCTCTCCTTTCTTGCACAATATGATAAGACCGCAAATTTAAGACAAGTTGAAAAAATATTTTAGGGAAGTAGAGGTAAGTCGTAAATGGGTTGTAACTTGGCAAGTACTTGTTCTAAAGTATATGCGTGGTTCTTTTGATAAATCTCAACTGGGGATCGTGCATTTTCTGACGAAACACGCGACTTATGCGAGACATTTTGGAAGAAATGAAAAATTCAGACATGTAACCCGACAAGGAATGGTTAAGAGATAGATTTTTCTCCTTAAAGATCTCGGTGAGAGAAGCACGAAAGGTCTTACGGGTCTTTCTCGGGTGAAAAAGGCACGCTTTACGAGATATCGTAGAGAAACTGCGAGATGTTAAAAATTTCGCGAGGCCGAGGGTAGTAACAAAAAAGTTAAAACGGACACCTCGTACAACTCCTGTCGGATCGTATTACACCGTGGGTGGAAAAAACCGGGAAGGTAATTAACGAGGCGGCAGTTAAGCTATTCACGAGCCTGCAGCTTCGACGTGGTTCTCGGTGTCCATAGACGAGCTTAATGAGAGAGAATGACTGGAAAAGAGGAGGAGAAAGGGGAGAGGGATTTTCGGCGCGGGATGAATAGCAGGGGGAAATCGGGAAAACAGTAGAGAGAGAGAGAGAGAGAGAGAGAGAGAGAGAGAGAGAGAGAGAGTACAAACAGAAATCCGATCATCGTGCCGGAAAATCACCTTCGGGCGTTTCCTGATTTACGCGAACGACGCAAGAGAGAAATAGTTCTTTCCCAGTTTTTCTTTTCTGTACCTAAGAGCAGGAGAGTGCGTGTAACTACTTTGTTGATATAAAGGAGCGAATGTTCATTACAATGCCGAAATCAAGAAGTGAAGTAACGTTAAAGGAAAATATTTGAAAATGTATGTTTTCCTCGAGAAATTCTCGGCTCTCCGATCGTTACGTCTCTCTCGGCACGTACGCGAGTGCAAAATTACACGATTCTCGTACCGGTCGGGTAATATTACTAAAAGGGTGGAATTTATGCACCCCCGGGTTAGAACAACATCGGCTTTCGAGCGGGAAAAATCCGCGGAAGTCATTTCTCCCCCTTTCCCATGTCCGCCAAATGCCGTCGGCATTTCCCTTGTGGCACGAATCTCTCTCTCTCTTTCCCGTTCCCTCCCCTCCTACTCCTCGCCGCTTATTTATTTCAACCCCCTTTTCCCACTCTTCCTTTCGTTCTTTTTACTCGTCCCTCGTTAATCTCTCTTTTGCAGGTTCGAGGCTTGAGGCCGATGGGAAAGCTAGGAGGTAACGAAAAGGGGGATTAACTAGGCATCTGAAGGCGTTGAGAGAGAAAAATATTGACAAAGAACTAGAAAAGAGACATGAAATTGATCGATAGATAAGAGGCAGAGAGGTATACGGGAAATGGGCAAAATCGTAATAGAAGTTGATCGGCGGTCGTTAGCCGAGTTATCTATCCGAACGAACGAGAAGGACGAGTTTAATAACGATACGTGGCTACTGCTAAGGTTTCCTATGCCGGGATAAATTAATAAAAGTGTAAGGGCGAAAATGTGCGCGACAAGGCTCGCCCGTGTGGCGGAAAGAGAATTCTTTTCCGCAACTTGAAATCGTATCGATCGGCGAAGGCTCGTTCCTCTATTTTTTTCCTCTCGCCGACTCCGTTCTTTTGTATTCAGAGCATCGAACCGAGAAGTTGTATACATGTTGGCGAACTTTCGTTCCGGAGCAAAAATATATCTCGGAACAGTATACCGTCTCGGGTAGCTAAGATTGTCGATGTTCGTTGTGAATCCTTAATTATTTCGAGGATTTTGGAGACTTAAGGATTTCAAGGATGTTCAGTGGCTTCAGTGGATTCAATAAATTACGATTGGAATCCAGAGAATATAGTATCCTCTTTAATAATTTTAAAATTTGTATTACCGATTATCTTCTGTTAACGAAATTATTTTGATTAGACATGTGCTACTTCGTTACTCGTTATTGTTTTATTTTCTTTCATTTATTCCTAGCTTCGTCGCGGTTATATTGAACTTATTTCTTGGACTCGTATTTTCTTCTTCTTTTTTTTTTAAGAACGGATCAGCGGAACGAGATTCCTCGATCGCATTTTCATATAAATAGCATAGATTCGCTCGTAGATTCTACTACTTGTGTATAAGGATCTATAAGTATTTAAGGATCAAATGATCCATCGGCTATTCCTGAATGTCAGAACCCAAGGATTCTCGATCTCCCGATCGTCCGAATCCAAGGACCGAGAGACCTAGCGTTCCCGAAATCCGAGAATTCGAAGTTTCGGGGGATCTTCGGCCTCGGGGAAACATCCAGGGATCGAACGATCCGCGAATCCAGGGATCCCGAGGTACACCCCGGCATTCGAGGATTCCGAATGCGTCCGATCGGGGGATCGAATGGATCCGCGGATTCGCCCGTCCTCCGGCGACGAGATTTGGAAGTCTGAAAAGTGTCGTGTGTATTTTAGGTCTCATGATGAGTTCATTTTAGTAAGTACTTACGATGCCCTATACGACATGCAGAGTCCAATAGAGACATGCAAAGCACCACAGAATAACATCATTGAGTCAATATAAAGGTAGTAAACACATGTACACAATTGTTTCAAGAAAAAAAAAAGGAATAAAAAAAAACGGTTCGTTCGACGGTACAGAGAGCGGGGATCACGCGCGAGACTCTCTTTTCATCTTGAAGCACGCGCGCGGCTCCTCACGCGACTCCTCTCTCCGGAAGAGAAATCGATCCTCCGGTCCTTCGCTCGTTTCTCCCGAAGACGTGACACCGTTTTAAGGTGCACGTCCTCCCCCCCTCGTCAGCGGAAAAGATTGATCGCGCTCCCGCTATTTTGATTTTCTCTTTTTTCCACCGCTATCGTCGATATTCGGGTATTAATATCGCTTGTAAATTGATGGAACGACCGTAGAAAGAGCGAGTTATTTCGCCCGCTACCGGCGAGCCGCGCAGGTTTAATTAGTCACTGATCACGACGATCAGTCATTTGCAAACTGCGATTAATCGGGCGATTCATTCCGCGGTCGAATTGCCCCGTCGCGTCGCGTCGCGTCGCGCCCGTCGTGAACGCGACGGCGCGATTTTTCGATGGAGGGTCCTCCGGCGTATTGTAAATTACAAGTCGAGATTATCAGGAGGTAATTAATAGAGGGACGCGCGCGCGCGGAAATTTAGTGCGCTCAATGCCCGTCCGGACGGGGCAATTACGATAAACGTCATTTCGCATGAAAACGACGGTATCGCTGTACAACGCCACGATATCATCGTGAGTAATGGCAAGACGACGACGCCGCGAGCTTTGCATTTCGCGTCGCGGAAAATTTCGTTTCTCGCCCGCGGCTCGCGCGAGAGGGGGGGGGGGCGCTAATTGTGATCTATGGCCCCACCGAGGATTTCTATCAAGACGCGCTCTGTTTGCAATTGACATCTCTTTCGATCGAGTCCACGAAAGAGACAGAGGGGGCTACAGCTATCCAATAAATATCTTCGCAAACCAAGTCGATCGTTCGGGATTATCGGACGGATCTGATGACCTGGGGACTTGAGGACCGCAGAGTCCGAACGTCCCCTCACCGGATCCCCGAAAATCTCGAGATCCTGCATTTAATTCTCTAGACTATGCATTAATTGTAATTGCGGGTGCCCTAAGGGAGACGTATACGAGGCGGCGAGAGTTGTTTCCTCAAAGAATTTAGCGTCGACTTTTCTTTAGCAAGAATTTAATTCAAGAGCGCTTACCGCGAGCGCTCTTTAATTTTCATTTTCCCGAAGAGCTCGGGGAATTAAGTCCGAGATTATGCTCTCTCGCTAAAGAAAAATGGACGAAAAGTTGCACGGGAAAGATAATACTCTCCCACGGCCAATACGCGTCTCTCTCGCGGGGCATCCTGTAATAACGGATACAGCGGATAGATTAGGTGATGAGGTGATTCAAAAAGGAAGATGAATGATAACAGCGTTTATGATCGAATGCGCTGATAAAATGTCACGTGAGATCGTGGCTATGCCTTTATGTGAATGTCGCGAGGGTCCGTATCATGATCTGTGAGAATCATGGGAAACGCGGCTTCCCTAAGTTATATACCCTTACACGCGCACACACGCACACACGCCGAAGCAAGTTTCGCCCCGCTTCGCTTATAAATCTTCAGTATCGCATGCGACGAAGTAAGCGAGGCAAAGTAATCTGTCTATAAATAACGGCGAAAGATCTTCCGCCTTTCCCCCCCCCCCCTCCCCCCACGCGAAGCTTTTGTATCTCCGCGGATTCTGAGCTCTTCTAAACTTTTTTGGAGACTCCTGCGTCCTCGGATCTGCGACGGGATCCTTAGATCGCTAAGAATCCCGTCGAGTGCATTTTTGGAAATCTCGCGCTAAACGCTTGGATTGTACTATCCACACGTTCGATCACCATGTATCGTATAACTCTTGAATGTTCGCGCTCCCCGCTCTTCTCGCGGTAATAAATCCTTCGATACCTCCCGACAGGGAGATGACGCGAAACTTGATCGACGTGTGTACACGTCGCGCGTATATGCTCTCGTTCTCGACGACATGCGGCATTCATAGGATCAACAATCAGCACAGGACTAACAAATAGCGGTGCAACGTGCAGTGCGTAATACTGTCGCTAAACGCCGATCTTTCACGAGAAAGATCTCCACCCCGGTCGCGTCTCGTCGTAAAGCGCGCGTTGTCGTTACCCGACGTACAACTGATAAAACTGCTCTTAGCGTACCGTACGAGCGATGCGCGCGTAGTTTCGGATAATACACTTCGAAAGTGAAATTTGTTTACAGCACATCCGAAGCACACTAACTTCTCAGGCGGCGAGAGCGTTGCGCGAGAAACGCCCTCGACGGAGCAATCCCCCCTCCCCCCGCCGCTGAGGGGCCATGATGCGATGATCAGCTCGCGAAAACGCTTCGACATCTCGCTGTGACTCTATATGAAAATTGTGGCTATTTACAAAGCACAGCAACGCTGAAGAACGACAGTCTCTTTCAGTGAAATGAATATCACCCTAATCGCGAACACGGAATACGTCACGTGGAGAGATTTAGCTTTATACGTAATATACAATCGTGTAATGACTATTGCGTAGTAATAATCGTGTGCATGCGATTGGCTCTCGAGTGCGTTCGCGTGCTCGCTATATCAATCTTCCTTGAGAGATAAGGTGCATTCCCCAGGCGGCAGCTAGGTAATTCGTACGAGCGCTGTTTCCAAGTCATCAGTCAGAACATGAGAATGCTGACTGTAAACCCCATCCCGGTTTTCTGAGAGAATTCCCGTCGTTCCCCTTTAACCTCCATTTAACTCTAGTAACACCGGTCCGAAAAATACACTCGTATTTGTCTACACAAATAAAGAGGCGTCTATAAACGATAATCCTTGGCGATCTTATCGATT
Organism: Temnothorax nylanderi; assembly: GCF_030848795.1. Taxonomy (NCBI): domain Eukaryota; kingdom Metazoa; phylum Arthropoda; class Insecta; order Hymenoptera; family Formicidae; genus Temnothorax; species Temnothorax nylanderi. Next base: position 1,444,464 of record NW_027249082.1, read on the forward strand.
GTGAAAAAAGAGAGGAGGAAAGCCCGGCGTTCAGAGGTTCCGAAAAGCGCGGGAGGGAGCCGAATTCAATCTTCATCAGGAAAGCCATTACAACCGCGGGGAACGAAATTCCACTCGTAAATCCTTTATCGTCGCCGCAACGCCGGACGGAGGAGATCCTCCCTAAATCCCACTCGATCTCGCGTTAGAAATCCGAACTCGATATATCACGGTAGCCTTCGTACATTATTAGACACGCCCGGGGGTCAGCGGTTTTGGCGGTTACATCGATTTACGGGCTACGGAGATCCAATCGCTCGCTCCCCTTTTCGCGACGTCGCTTGTCAAACCTTGTCGGTGTAACGTCGTAACGTCGTAACGCCGTAACGTCTGGCCGAAAATTTACGTACCGCACACGGAGTCACGAATAGAGGCGCCGGACGAGCGTTTAAGTCCACTTTTAAGGGTCTCGTAAAAGCCGGCCGAACTGCTCTTCGTCGGCCGCGTAACTCTTTACAAGTCAGCCGAATGACTGTATTATGGCTTGATAGTCCGCCAGTTATATCCGCGAAATACACTCGAGTTACATCTCGTAACGTCGAGGCCCGCCGTGCGCGTCCCCCGAGCGGCGTCGCGACGCGTGTTTTACGACGTTTCGTTCCTGCGTCGCGATTCTCCCTGGAACTTCTCGGTCGTTTTATCGCGAACGGAAAGTTTTGAAGTAATTTCTATTTTGACCATCGTAAAGGTGCATCTCCCAGATCGAAGGGATAACGTGATCGAAAGTCACGCAACTCGTATAAACTCTTTTACTGCCGAGAGAAAGAGATAACGATATAGCTCTTCTGTGTTGGAGTGTATTTTTTTTTTCTATCAAGTTTTGATGCGTTTAGATCTGTGACGCGCGAATGATATTTAAGACAGCAAGCAAAAGGCTGTTAGATAATGAAGGATAATAGCTTCGGCGTTCGATAAAACGAGGATTCAGCGATTTATACGGCGTTTTAATATCGGAAGTGACTAATGCGTCACGCCTTGTCGGCTTTTCCTACGATAAAAATAGCCCCTTTAAAGCCCGCGGATACGTTTATGTCAGCGCTTGCGTTTCCCAGATTATTAACGCGTCATTAGTGTCCGTGTACATTGTTCCGGGCGACACGGGTAACACGCATCCGCGATAAAAACGACCGCGAGCTCTAGATTGGCTATGTGATTGATCGCGAATAAAGTTATTAATGACACGGGCCGATTGTTTGAGCATTTATGTCACCAAAACGCGACGCGTTATTCTGTTTAACAAGCATACCGATTTAATTGCGCTACCGTTCGTATAAATTTCAATTTTGGTAGTCGCTGCGGAGGATCTCTCCCTCTCACCGAATCGGAACTGACGATTGAAAATAAAATATCCACTCATCCGATTTTAATACGAGCTGCGTGACTTTTTTTGTACGTTTTGTACGGGGAACGCGGTCGCGTGTCGAAGCGCGAATAATCCCGTGAACCATTGTCCGCGATATTTAAAAAGTCCGGGCAGATATCACCGCGCGATTCCGTTTCCGTCACCGAGAGGCAACGGCACCGGAGAAGAACGCCCCGGAACTCCTCTCGCGAACTTTCTTCGACCGGACGCCTTTCTTCCGAGATAAAGCCACTGTCGACACGCGGGTTGCAAGAAGGCAGCGCGCTTCCCTCCTCTCGATGAGGTACGATTCTCTCGAGGCGGGACGTTGAAATTTACGACGCTTGTTTGGCGCGAGCGAGCGAGCCTCGTCCTCGCCGCGCTTTCCCCAGCAAGCTCACGCGAAGGAGGGACAGAGAGGAAACGGAGAGAGCTTTCCGCGGACTTTTTTTCGTCGCGGCATATTTCATTTCCCCGAGACTTCGCGTTTTCTTCTTCGCGCGGCGCGTCGGAGCTCGGGCTTCCTTTCCTTAGGATTGTAAATGGCGAACGACCGCGCTGAGTAATGAATCCAGAAGGATCCTTGTTTCGGGTGGCAGACAATCACTCAGCTCTCCGAAACGGTGCGCGGGGGGAAACTTGAGAAATCTCGAAACACGCGGGAACGCGAATACCGGAGTATCCGCGGTCTCTCCCATCAGTGACTCCGAGCATCTTTGGATTCTGCGAATCCGTTTGGCGGGAGCGTCTTCGACAAGAGCAAAGCCTCATCTGAATCAACAATTTCACCTTCGTAACGTCTATTCGATTTTCTTTTTCTTTTCTGCAACTATTCAATTCAATGGAGGATTGGGACTCTATCGACACGACGAGAATTATTGACATGCACGTTCCATGTCGCGTATGTACGTGTGTCTGTGTGTTTACGCGTGTGTGTCCATGTGTGTACGTTTATTTATGCATCCAGACTATGTTCTCATTAACGCGTACGCATACACATAACAGTCTATCAGGCATGCGTTTCTACGACGAGACTAAATCGTTCTCTCTGCGAGGCTCGCAGCGTGCGAGTGCAATCGAGTGCGAGGCGTGATTTTCTTTCCTTGGATCTTTGGTCGGGGATCGGTTAAGGGTTGGTTCTGGTACACTTCGGGGTAATCGTCCGCGGCAGCATCGCGATCGATTGTACGCGATGTCCATAATGTCCATAATTTATCAGTTAACTGTACGCATCCGGAAAAAAATTCTTCTCTGAGAGATAAACTATATTTATAGTATAGGTAATTATTATCTCGAACTCGTTACCCAACGTTCGTGCTTTGTGTTGTAACAAAAATGTTAGATTATATTAAAATAAAACGGCCATAATATTCATTTTGTACGGGATATCGTATGTACAAGCAACGCGATTGTTTTTTTCTAATTATAAATTGACGAACGTGCGATCGATATCTCCATGATGAAAATTTTATCGAATACATTTACTCAGTGTTTAATTTTCAATATCAAATATGTTAATAATTAAGCCATGGGATTAAAACAATTATCAAAACAATTGCAATTATTCAAAGATTAAAATTTAATACGTCATTTTTATCTTATCTTCAATTAACTCATCAAATATTTTTAATAACGCCTCGAAATCGCGAAATTTTTTTAGATCGACTTTTAGTATGTATGATTCTCTCGGAAATTGCGCAACCTTTTACGACATTCTGTCTAATAAACGATAACATAAATATGCTTTATCTCAATTAGAGATCGTTGAGAAGTGCCTATCAAAACCACGTTATTCTCGTGCTCGTCCTCGTTACTGTTGCATTTTACTCACGTTCTAAAACTCGTACACGAGTGACCTGCCTCGCGAGCATTAACCCAAGTAATTAGTTCACCAAGCTGCACGTAAAAAGGTCACGATTGAACATTGTCCGCGCATAATTTCAAATTGCCGCATTGCGAAGTCGGTCAAATTCGATTCTTGGCTCATCGACAAAATTGAAGTCTTATTTTCAGAAAAAACGAACATTCGGGAAAATCCACAAATAATAAAATATTTATAATCAATTATCTATAAAATGAAATTGTGTCTCTAATGAATTTTTTGGAGTTGATTATGGCAAGATGATAAAAAATCTCTTACGATTTCATTCGCTTGACAGATTGACGAAACGAAGGAAATAAATTTTGAAAAAATCTGCGGAAATTTATAAGAAGCACGGCGTATATATAGAAGATTTGATAATATGGTGTGAAGAGAGACTTTAAAAAATACTTTTCCGATATTAAATTTATCTTACCCCTTTAGATTATTTTAGAATTTCGATTTCAATCAAATCTTTTTTAGAAATTTTTCCAATAGAGCGATCGCAAATCTCAAAAAAATTCAACAACTAAATGCACTGCAGATGTCTAAATACCTGCTGAAGATCTCAACGTTTTTAAAGATCTCCGCTCTTCGAGCAAATTCTTCTGGAGAGACTTCTGAGAGCCTCGTTAGGATGCACGGGAGTCGAGGGTTCAACGATCTGATTTTCTGAATCGCTAATCGGCTGGCGCGGGGTTGCGCCATAAAAAAAAAAATGAGAGAAGAAAGGGGGCCCCGCTTTGATTTGCATCGTAAATAGCGGCGGGTAAACAGTCCCGGGAAAAAGGGCCTCAAAAATCACCCTGGCCGGCATATAGCGCTGTCGTGCAAAAAAAGGAGGGCAAAACATACACGGTTCTCTTTTTTTACCGGGCGCGTCAAGCGTGAGGAAGGGCGAGGTGTATGTGGGCCGAGGGCGCGCGGGCGGGTAGGTAGGTAGAAAGGGTGCTGAAAAAGAGAGGCAATAGGACGCATAAAAAAAAACACCGACTACAAAATGCAAAGTCAGCGGCCGCTCTACGCTCGCGAGTGCGCGCGCGTGTACACGAGTATGCGCGCACGTTGTGCGTTTCTTCTCTTCCTTTTTCTCCTCTCTCTTTTCTTCCTTTCAACGTTCTGCGCTCGCATTCTCGTGAATCTCGCGTGAATCCTTTGCGAGACGCATACGCGCGTATACACATGCACACGCGCCCACCTCTCTCGTTCTTCGCTCGCTCGTGCTGTGCTCTACTTGCGCGTACGGTGTACGACGGACGCGGAAAAGATGCGCATTAAGCTCTCACGGTGGTTCGCAGTTTGCATAGCTTGGCGACGTCGTGTAATGCGCGCCGGTGTCCGCATTTATGGACGACGTTGTGTGCTCGCGAAAAAACGTGGATCGATGTAACGTGAAGGTACTCCTCTCCTTTTTTCCGCGAGATACGCGGCACGGCAAAAAGTTTAGCGTCATATCTTCCTCTTCGAGTATGGCTTTTCGTACGACGAGGTAAGATAGCAGCGTCCGAAGAGCTAAGAGTAACGCTCTCCATCTCTCGCGAGTCAAATACCTCCTTCGTTATATCGATCCCGAAAACGTTTCGCGCGAATAAGATCAGACATCGGCACGCAATGAAGATAACGACGATGAGCGAGAAGGTATGGCGGCGCACGAGAAGAGGCATGAAAAAACGAAACTTTCAAAAAGACATGAAATCCTCATGGATACGGAGAGAGAAAGAGAGAGAGAGAGAGAGAGAAACATTGAAAGAGACAGATAACGAAAAGGGTGATAGAAGAAAAGCAGAAAATAGGAATAGAATGTATTGCGAAAAACGAAAGAGATCGAGAAGTAGAACGAATGAGTTGTGTGTGAACGTGTGGATGATGTATGTAATGTGTATATGTATGTATCACCACAAAGTAACAAATATAAAACTGACTTGAAATACAGTTCGTGTATCTTTTCATTTCTCCTTTACCCACGTCTTTCACATTTCAATTAATATACGGGATGTTTTAAAAAAATTTATTCTCTTCAAATCGACTTTTTCTCAGAGATTTTTGACGCGCGGATATACGATTTTAGGATTTATTACGATAAATTGAATATACAGGCCAGATACGCGGATCTTTTAAAAGTCGTTCTGTACAATTATGGTGACACATTGACGTGACGGCGATCCGAATGAATGTTTCAGAGCGGTAGAAAGAGAGATAAAGGCGGAAATAGAGAGTCTAGAGAAAAAGGCGGTGGCGAATTACCTTGAAGGACTGCACAGAGAAACCGGAAACCAGGGTCGGTCCGTAACATAAGAAGCGAACAGAAAACAGAAAAAAGGTAAACTTGTAATTAGGTCGTTCGCTGTAAGAGACACTGTAAGCATGTAATTTCCTGCCGAGAGGGTGGGCTGCTTGTGAGAGAGCTGGAGCAAAGGGGGACGAGGGTGGATAGAGTCTTATCGTGTCTTTCTGTTGATCGATGGATCCAACGTGTGCTATCGGGTGCTGGAAGAACTTATGTTACAGGATGACACGAATGTCGCATAATGCATTATAATTATTATAAACCAACTCGGAAAAAAAATACCGTTTCGCGTTCCAACGTTCGGATATTCAATAACGCTGCATCAAGAACGACAAATGTTAATTAATGAAATCATGTAACATTTCGTGATCATCCTGCAAGTTAGAAGGAATATGTAAATCGTTCTATATACAAAAGTATCAGGCTTTATAATCGAGAGAAACGTTCGGCGGGACGCGTTTAATCATTCAGCGTTGATTTCATATTTCGCTTGAAACGCTCGATATGATGTTCAATAGGAAATTTTGAGACGGAAGGATTTAAACTCGTCAGACTGACAATTGACGAAGTTTCTTCAATAATCGCGACGCAACGCGACTATTAGCGACCGTCGGAATCGAGGACACCTGGTCCGTGTTGAACGAGTTTTAATATTAATACTGCGAATGATGCGCCGATGTTAACTTGTTATTATTGAACAGCCTAGCAGCCAATTAACTCGCCACGCGTATATGACGCGCAAATATTTACCACACAATTTCTCTCGGTTACACGGCCGCAAGTACCGGCATAATTTCGCGTAAACGCGCGCGACTAGGTCGTCAGACATTGTCGTTACCGTATTACTTGGCAACGATTATGTCATATACGATTCCACCGAAACGCGGACACGATAAACCCGTCGCTAATTAGCGATTGTCCGGGTTTAATTACGCCGGTACGATACACTGTATCGCATATTTCCACAGTCTGCGCGAGAGATTCCCGCGATTGCTGCTGTCGGCTCGACAAAAGCGCGATGCAAAAAAAAGAGAGAGAGAAAGAAAAAATGTGCCGGGCGCGGTGCCTGTGCAATGCAGGAATTTTTAAGTCCCGTAACTGTATCGATTAAATCGACTCTGACGCGTGATCGCGAAAAGATGGACGCAATCGCGTAATCTGTGGAATGCGAAATATGAGTATGGGGAGAGAGCAGTATCGATGGTAGTATACTGTAAAGGTGCGAGCTTTGCAGATGTTTGAGTATCAATCGTAAGGCATACCTTCAGATGTTTTACAGCTCTATAAAATCATATTTTGCGCAGGTTGCGCAGCAGTCTGCTGCAGTGATAGTAAAGTACACAGACGAGGTTTATGTATCGAATATGAGGAGGCAAACGGCGATCTTGTTTCACCGCTGAAGGAATATAAGCATCGTACACTCGAAACTTAAAGTAATCCCGCGGTTGCGAAAAATTCCCAGTTCTAAATTCTAAATCTTATTTAAATGCTTTTTCCTAATAGGATATTTTATGATTATTTATATGCAGTCGGTGGATATATATATATATGGAATGTTTAAAACTCTCGCTCACGGAACCGGTCAGCTCCGGCTGACGTCGACGGCGCGGAATTACGCGTCGATTTCTAATTTCTGCCGAAGACAGAATTCGCGCTCGGCCGTCACGTCGGCCGGGGGCACGAGCGAAATTCCGCTCGAGTGAGCGGCTGTCTATTTTGGTCGCGACGAACCGATAATTAATTACGACACGAGGACCCGGAAAACGCGAAAATGTCACCCGGTCGGTCGGGCCGCGCCGCGAATTGTCATAGCCGCGCGTAGACACGTTCTCCGGCGGCGCGCATCTCGCGTGTCAGATGCATCCGTACACTGCATATAATATGCGCACACAGGACATGTCCCCGGTTTAACTTTTCAAGGGAATTACGCGTGAAACGCGCCACGGCGACGCGGCGTGTTATCCCATTTGAAATGCGAGAAGGTTTCTCGGATGCGTCGGATACTCTCAGCGATTCCTCTGCACGGTGTTCAAATCCACAGAGGGCTGGTAATGCAGGGCTGGTAGTGAGGTTTCGAGTACTCGAGCATTAAGTAAAGCATCCGAAATGCCCGACGATTCGACGAATTAATCGGATTTCTTGGTCTTCTTCGACTTAAAAAAAAAAAAAAAAATTGCGCCGATTTTTCGATAAGATTTTTGTCACCTGCGATTCGCGATTTTCAGTCGAACAATTTTTGTCGAATAAAATTTTCACTTCCCGCGCGCGTTTTCACGCGCGTGACGTGCCTCATTACCATTCGAAACGTTATTTTCCATGCCAATGAGCGGTCAATTAGCGGACAATTCGCAAATGTCGATTTTCGCTTCTCGCATCGGTCGGCCCAGCATCGTTTGGCTTTTAGCTTCCTGCCGTTGTGAAATGGTGCGGGACGTAGGCACGCGCGCGATACATTCGGTTGACGTAATTCGATTTCGAGCGCGGTCGGATTAAACAATAATACGTTAAAGGATCGCTTGTACCGGCGCGCGTTGCGTCGAGCACGCGGCGATTTTTACGGTATTTTTTTTTTGCCGATCTCTCATCGGAGACGGTCACGTCGAAAGTAGAATCGATGGCCCTTGTTGATCGCGTCAAAATACCATTCGGAAATTTCGGACAAATATTTTGCCATTTTTTCCGACGAGGGAGGGAAAAAAAAAACGCGAAACATTTCTCCACTGCACGTGAAATCAATATTTTCTTCGTTTTCGCGATATAACATGATTTTTGTTCACTTTGTGTCAACAGATTTTTTGTTACATGTTTGCGCGCAGTATAACGGTTATCTAAAAAGTTTGCGTAACACAATAAAACCTCCACCGCATCGATTATTTGATTTTTTTTCACTACATCGCGGGCATTAGCGGGAACGCAAATCATAAATTTCGAACGCGTTCTCGAATGTACAAGTATATACGAGAGAAACGGTGACAAATGCTTAAAAAAAATACGCGGCACTTAATCGTTACGCGATTTGGTACACGCATTTTAATCTGCGATAAATCGGCGGCCAAATCAAATAATAACTGTGCGACAGACCGGGGATCGTTTATGCTCACACCTGACTGTCATCAAGCCCGATCAATTTTCCATTACTTTCCCTCTCGTCAATAACGCTTTTGCGGTCCATTCCGACCATCGTCCGCGCCGGTTCATTCGCGAAAATCTCTCCTGCCGCGCGCTGATATGTATTACTCGGACTTTTTATTACGCTCACGCTCACGCACCAGGATGCATTTTATGGGCATATTAATTTCTTTTTATCGCATTGACGAAATATACGATCCATTATATACATACACGCTTACCCATCGATGCGTGCATTTATTAATCTTAATTCCATCTGTTTAACATTTTACTCGCGAGGAAAGAATAAATGTTAATTTTATTACAGATAATTATTTTCCTCTCGCGGAGATTAGAAAAAGCAGTTACATTTTTGTCATAAGAAACCATAAAGAAACTTGGAATAATTTCGCGTGCGTTTTACAATCTCGAATAGTGGAACGTTGCAAATAAAACTCCGGTTCCTGTTTTACCGTATCATTATTTTAACATCTCGTGTTCAATGTTACGCGTTTATTTGCCACCTTTATTATCGTGCAACGAAGCACAAACATTCGCGCAATTTTCTCTTCCAGAAAATTATATACACACCACCTCTCTCGCGCGGAGATTAGGAAAATAATTCTGCAATTCAAAAGAGCGCGGTTTCGTCGTGCGGAATAATTTCACGTTATCACGCGTGCATTACTCGATCTCAGATGGAGGGATATGAAATTGCACGGAGGATTACCGAGCGCGAGTACACGTCCGTTCAGCGAATTTTCCGCGCGATCGTGCTGAGACTGCGAGTCCCGGTGAATTTATACGCGGTGAGTGACCCGAAGCGGCTGCGCGATTCTGAGTACATTCGTGTCTTCCTGTCGATTCTGTATTATTCACGGAACAGAGAAACCCGCGACTTTCTTGGCGAATTTTGCAGCCGGGAAAATCCGACAGCTGCGCGACCCACTTTCAGCGGCAGTCATTGACAATTTGACGAGCTGGCAGGCCGAGGGGGGCGTCACCGGAATGAAACACTTAACGGAATGCAATGCCGGACATAACGAATCGATAACGCCACCGGCTACAGCCACGGCACAGACTTCGCGTTTGCAATGACGGAATATTTCATGAAATGCGGGCGATTATGTTCGGAGCATTGATTATTCCGACGGTTGTCGAGGAACGAAGGATTCGGAAAGTCATGATTTTTGAGAACGTGACCGTTCGTGAGTTCCCTTGAATCCCGGAGTTCTTTTAGATATGCAAAAATCATCGGTTTTTCGATTACTTCGCTCCGTCAAGATTGTATTTTTCCCCTTCGGATTTTCAGTTCGAGTATCAGGCACATCTCGTAATAAGATTCTTCTCGCGCGCTGACTTTCTGTCATTACGTACCTATATGAATCGATATGTCAGCTTTAAGAAAATAATTTTCCGCGGCACATTTTATCCAAGGGAGGAGTAACTTTCCCTCTTCCCGATAAAAACTTTTTCCGACATGCGCGAACTCCGCAATTCGATTCTACCTCATTCTTAATTCCCACTCCCTTTCCTACCCCTCGACATTAAAGCGCGTTACCGCCACGTAGCTTTTGCTCGATGGTTACGCTCGCTTGCTGCAAACTAAACTGATCCCGTGCACTAACTGTATGCGCAACCATGGAAGCGCAATAATTCAATGAGCAAGTACGGGTACCTGAGTCCCGTCGTGAACGAGCAAGTAGGCCGTTTTGAAGTGGCTCGTTGTACCGGAAGGCCATAATGAAACCGCCCGCACATACTCCGCCACGGCAGTGAAATCTTTAACCGCCGAATTAACGCTGCGAGGGAGGGACGCGATGCGCACGTGCGCTACGACGTGACACGAAGTACGATAATTTTCTCGCTAAAAAGTGGAGGAAAAAGCGGTGAATCTGTAAACCGACATGTCATTTTCTACGCGCTTTTTTTATTTTTTCAGGTTTGAGGTACATTTAATCTTTTTAATCTCCGGGTCGCTAACGTTATCTCTGAAATTTTGAGGTTTCGGAATGCTGGGTCTCTTAATTCTCAAAAATTTAATATTTGCAAAATTCGAAGCGTTAAAATTTTATGTTCGAACTTAGTAATTCGCGATTTGAGCTTCTAAATATTTATAAAATTTTTCAAAGTCTGAATCCTTCGTCCGTTGACTGTCAAATCTTTAAAAATGTTCGATGTGGTTTCAAAGCGATTGTAGACGGATTCTCCGGTCTTAGATATTCGGATATCCTGAATATGTGGAAAAGATGCGGCCTCTCGACACGACGGTTGCCAATGTATAGCGCATCGAGCACGGTACTTTTGCGAGCGAGACGGATTTCGAGCGTCTCGCTTCGTTTCAATTTTTCGACGGAGGAATTTCACTTCCCGCAACGGAGGGGATTGATAACTCGGCTGGGAGATTACGGTGGCAGCGAAGAAATGCAAAGGCGATCGGCTCGAGGGAGGAGGGGGTCGCGGAAGATCGCAAGGCGGCCGAGGGGGTCGAATCGGGAATCGAAGCGGCTCCGGATGCCCGGATGCCGTGAAACTCGAATTGTTCTACATAATTTCCGATTAGTGTGTCTCGTCCGGAGGAATTACAGTTACTAAGCTCCTTCACCCTCTGTGGAATTTCGCCGACTGCCCCTCGCCGCCACTCTCATGAGCGCCGCGCTGCCGAGCTTTCCGCGGCGCGTCGTTCGCATTCTCTTAAAGGAGAATTCCGTTCTGCGCGAATCCTTAAAGGCTTCTCCTCCTCGAACGGCGCCGGTAATCTCAAAGTGTTTAGCGAGAGCTTTTCGCCAGCGTTTACAACGCGATTCCCTTTGTTTAGCTCCACAAGAGAAATGAAATTATTCGTAACGTCGAAGTTCCGTGATCTCAGCGTCGTGGGGAACGCGCTTTCGTTCGCGCTGAAAGCTCACAGAGGCGTCTCGCATCAGTTGAAGTCATTTTCTGATGCAATTATCACGAGTATTTAAATCTACCATTGGTATAGTAAATAACAGACGCACACAATGAAAAGCTGGCTGCGATCTAATAAAGTCTAATAAAGTTCGATATTTTCACGGCAGTTAATTAAAACGATAATATTATATATCCAAACTTTTTCTGCCAAAAATTCGAAAGGGCCTTAAGTCGCAAAGTCGTTTTATGCAAGTATAAAAAGATTTTTCTCTTTAGAAGATGAAAATCCAGATATATCCAGCAGGATCGAAGAATCTAAAAGTTTCTGTAATCATTCCATGTGCCGGCCGCATTTTTTCCACGTATTCCACAAGTGTGTCGGAGAGAAGGGAGATACGGAGAGAAAGAAGAAGGGAGGAGAGAACTGCTTAGCACGCGCTCGAATGGTTAAAGTTGTATCTTCGCCTAGCGAAAGCTTTTGGTCTCGTTTCTCGAGGGAGAGCCGCGCGGCGACCGCGAACACGTCCGACAACGTAAAACTTTCCGACACCTCGTAGCGCGTTTTTCCCTCCCCTATCCAAGTATACGGTCTCTCCTTTTTCGGGAAACGCGTGGGAGAGCTTAAAGATTTAACGCCGGGGAAAAAGTTGCCAGCCGAAGCGACCGTGCAGCACGCGCTCATAAACGCTCCAACTTCGTCGGACGCTTTCTTTCCACGAGACTTCCGACTGATTTTCCTTTTTCAGCGCGGAAGGGGAGAACTTCGCGGAGCAACATTGGGCGCGACTCGTCGCCGACGGCTCTCTTACTTTCGCGTCACGGCGCACCGTGAACGATCACCGGGGACGTTTGTATTATTGCGATAGTTGGACGTTCGGCGGAAACAGCACCGCGAGGACAAAGTGCCTTCGACAACGTTTTTGTTACCCAAAGAAACCTTGGACCAAGATTGTAAATGTCCGGCGGAAAAATTCGTGCTTCTTTTCGACGAACGTTCAGACTGCTACGATAACTAATTGTCTCGCTTTTGTTTTCGCTACATTTATAAAATTTTTACGGTTACGCTTCTCGGCGTAGAGTATTTCTTGTTTTACTCCCACACCTATAATACATCTCGGCTTAAAAATTGGAGCGTATGATATTCGATCAATTCGTTTTTTTCTCAATGCACTGCAGACCTGTGAAATCTGTATCTTAAAAATGCCTTACGATTGATACGGTGTCAGCTATCATTGCTCAATAATTCGATATGTACGTGCAAGGCGATCGATACGTCACTGTGACTGATATACCGATATTAATAAAGTAGTTTTTGTTTGTAGACTGTGAGTTTGGGATTCTTTTTTTAGGACCTCGAGGGAAAATCAGTGAACTTTGCTCCGCTCCGCGAAGTTCTCTTCTTCTGCGTGGAAAAAGGAAAATCAGCGGCAGTCTCGCAAAGTTCATTATTTGTAGGAAATACTGAAAGGGAAAGTTCACGCGAGAATTGGCTAAAAATAAATTCATAATAAATTCATAAAGGCTATCGAGCACGGGACTCCTTTGACGCTTCGTTCGAAGAAGTTCGGTGCGGGATAAACTGGCCTGGGATATTTATAATATTTGCTATAAATAATCAGTGTTTCCAAGGAGAAATAAACCCGGCTCTTCGTTACAACGTGGCTACGGCGTTTCGATCACCTTGCGTGCACGTGTATGTACAAATACGTACGCGCGAAAGAGCGTGTAACTTCCGGGGTGACGTGAACAATGCAAGAAAGGGCGGCTGTTGGGACGTAGAACGCGGGGGTTAAGGGCGGTGGGCTACTCGCAACTCGGCAAGGTACAAGGAGCGAATAGACTCACAATCAGAGGTTCTATGAGCATAAGATGCTTGCCAAAGTAGCAAGGTGAGCAAGTTCGCTGTGTGGATACAGGCGAGAGTAGGGGTCGCAACGAGATTCAAAGCGCGAGATAACGCCGGAATAGAGCACCTCGAATTCTCGATGTGGCGGGTATATATGTGTATATATACATATATATAATATATATGGGTCGTATGTATCCATTATATACAGATGTACTGTTTGTATGTGACAATTGGTGTGTCGTTATTACTATGAGCGGAAGCGCGGAACGGAAGGGCGAACGACCGACTCCGTCTCGCGAGCGAAATATGAAGTGGATGGATAAACGAGATAATAGTATATTCGTGTCGCGACCAATGTCGCGTGAATCAAACGTTATTCGTATAACTGTTAAAATCCTGTAAATCAAGCGTATCTGATGGCTCGCGTACGGCAAAACTACCGTAAATAGTGTCGCACAAATTTGTTTAAAGCAATAATCTCATTTACGACTGTTTGACCATCCGTTTTATTATATGATCGTCACTAAAATTTTCAAATTAACTAAATATATATATTTTTAATTAGCGATATGCGCTCTGGAGATTCAAGCGTCACGCGACCGTCCCCCGTTCCTGCTTCCGGCAATGATGTAATGGCCGGGGCATCGAAAAGATCGTGCTAGTTTTCAGTTTGATTCAGTTCCCGGGCGGACGAAATCGTGTCAAAGAAAGTTTGACAGAGAGGCCACTCGGTGGTTCCGGCGGTACTGGATCGCTTCCAGCGACCGAAAAACGGAAAAACTGAATAGCCTCTTTCTGAAAACGCTCAGATGTCCACGGGACTTTGATTCGACGTCCCCGGCATGTAATGGGTACAATTATGCTTAATTATGACCCGGCACCCTGTGTGAGACGTGTTGTCCCCCTTTCGCAGAGAAGTGTGTAAATCAAAAGGCAAGAGAGCACAGTGAAAGATCAAAGACAGGGGAGAGTCTGCGGGAGAAAAGGTGGCGAGAGATGGTCTGGCAGTGTGAGACACACGAGGCGCGCGCGGTGCAGTGATGGCAGAACATGGAATTCTGTGCTCTCCTACACACCAATCGGCACTTTGTCTTTGCTGTCTTTCATTTATCGAGTTTTCCTGCTTGTTCTCGTTCACACAGTGTCTATGCGAGTAAACCTGGAAGTAAGTGATTAGTATCTCGCGCAACTACGCCGACCGCCGATGACAACCCGAGAGTCCTTTGATTACTCCGCGATCGTCGCGCTAACTCATTTAACAAGCACCGGTGTCTGTTGCAAACCAAGAATCCGATAATTACACGCCCCCGAGAGAAACTGAGGATCTCCGAAGCTTCGGAGAATTACTCGAGTATTTTATTTTAACGTCCGTTTCCTTCAATTCTCTCTAGAATTTAAGAGGTCACGTAGTTATTGGATTTCCAATACATTTTAACTTTATCCATATTAATGTTTATGCGCCTTAGCACCTAGAAATATTTCATTCATCCTTATCGTCTTAATTGTTTCCTATTTCAATTAACGGTGGCGGCGGTCATCGACGATCGGGGACGTTTTTCGAGCACAAATACACAACATACATGGGCCCCTTGGATCAAAGGTCGCCGCGAGCCCGACTAATGCATCGGACGCAATCGGTCGGGACGTTTCCTGCGGAGGAAAAGTCCCGTCGCCTTTGATCCACTGCGAGCCAAGAGGGTCTGGTGCAGACAGTAGGCGAGATGTGCCGAGGATCATTGCTGAAAAACAGTCGATATCGCATGTGACAACAGCTGTCACGTGAACATTCCATTCCTGTCCTGTGTACAAAACGTTCCTATATATACGTTCATATATATATATATATTATATACATATTGTGACACACACATAGTGTACACGGGGTGGTCCGCGCGACCATGTCTATTTTCAAGCAGTTTACGGCTTCGTTATCGTTAGGAGCAAAAAGAATGACAGAGAAAAGAATTAGCATTAAAATTAACAAACTAATCCCGCACGAAGACGCGAAAATGTATTTCTAGCCGCGTGCGCTTTGATTCGGTACGGTCTATCACGCTCCTCGGATTTCTCTTGTTATCCTCCGCGTTTCAACGAAGCCGTAATTATGCCGTCAACGAGCCCTCGTTCGCGCGCGTCATCCTGTGTACACGCACATAGATAATGTGGCACGTATTGCGAGAGGCGAGGCCGCGGGATAGATGCGCTTGTTGCACGTAGAACGGAGTTGTGTGTTCCGATCGTTCGTATATGTAGGCATACGTGTGGTAGTATATATATCGTGGAGTGAAATAATGTTTTCAGCGACGTTTTTCTCCGAGAAGTGGAACAGCTGTCGGTGAATGAGAAGCGTCCCGAGGGATAGCCGGTGAACGCGTCGATGCGTTTCCATCGGAAAAGACGGAGCTACATCGAGAGCGTTTTTTGCACGGTGGAACGATGTTGATTAAAAACCGATCGTGTAGATACTATTATCGAACAACGTCGCGATACTGAATTTAAATTTCATTATAACGACCGTATTTCTGAAAGGTTTATGTGATACGGAGTCTTTAATTGCTCATTTAGACACATCTAGAAAAAGCTTATGAACTTAAAAAACTCCAATGACCTATTAATTGCATTTATCGATAAATAAGATACGTCTTTAGACGTCAAACTAGTTTAACGGTTAAATTGGAAACCTCAGTATCGAAGTATTTAAAGATTCGTTACATAAGCAGAGTAATTAAGACAACACGAATGGCCAATATAGATGATTGACTTTTAAATATAGATGATTGATTTTTAATTAACATCGTCCCGCAATCGCCGACATCGAGACGCCGAATGAAATAAATATCGGATAAACTTGTCTTGATGAGGAGGCATTCTTGTGAAAAGTGATACTGTGACCTAGTTGTAGTTGTAGTAGTTGTGCTTGACGTGGTGCCACCTGTACGAGTAATGAAATTGTTATTGTCTTAAATAAAGTAAAGTTTCAACTAATTGGCTCGTTGTTCTTGCACCTGTGATTAACAGGTCCCTGCTAGCCGAGCGATGACACTGTTATCGGAAGTAGAGTAATTGCGCTTAAGTATAGGTATCAGGTATAAGTTATAATTGCTGTACGTGTGTTGCAGAGACGAGTGTGTTTCCTGTAAATGGCGGTGTTTTCGTCTCGTGTTGCTGTTCAATGTAAAAAATGATTAGCAGAATATATCATGTAAGAGATCACTTTTCCGTCGAGGGATATCCGGTGTGTCGCGTAACGGCGGCCTCATCAAAAGACTCACTTGATTATTCGTGATTAACTTTATTGATACCCCTTGCATTTTCTTTTTGGGCTGCATTTCGTGTAACGATACAAAATATTAAGTAAATTTTATTTTCAGTTTCAACAACTTATCCTTAGCCATTAGAATAGTTGAAGATAAAATATCAGAATTTCAATTTCTATGAAAAACTTTTCGAGTTCCAAGAATCTTGGAAATCTTTTCCCTAGGATGTTATGGTTCAAGAGCTCTCAAAATTAACTCGTATCTCAAACTCTTATACCATGTCGAGGTTCAGAGACTCGAATTACAATGCGTTCATCACGGAGGAGGTCTATCCCGTTGCCAAACGTGCGCGTATAATCAGAACGTTACATTATCACGAGCTATTTCGGGTACACGCACGTGCTACGTGCAGACTTCGACTAAAATGACTGCGAATCCGCCGAGATTAAAATCATTACGATACACGGGGACGACGCAACAGCGCCCGGTCGGATAGAATCTTTACGATCGCCATAAAGCTCGTTCTCTTTCTCATTTCCGCCCGATTCCCCGGCTTCTCCAGTACACACACGCCGTCGGTTATCTCGATGCGCCGACGCGCTCGCCCGTGGTACAAATTGCGGATGCCTCTTCGCACATCTTTAAACGGTTAGTATTACGGCGATCGCCCAATAGCGTTCTCCAAACGTTCTCCAGCGAATATCCCCGAGAACCGTCATATACCGTTATGAACTGTCGCGAATAATATCTTCGCCTGCCAGGTGGATGTTATGAAGATGTTAAGGAGGGACAAAAAATCGCCTGACTCTACCTCTGTTCCGATAAATTTCATAAGACTGCTGCTGGCTAAAACTGTAAAACATAAGATAAATTATTTGTCGTTCCAAATTGAGGTACTCCACATTCTCTGAGCGCGAAGGGTGAAATACGTCGCGACAACTCTTTACAGAC
The DNA here is from genome assembly GCF_030848795.1 of Temnothorax nylanderi. Lineage (NCBI taxonomy): Eukaryota > Metazoa > Arthropoda > Insecta > Hymenoptera > Formicidae > Temnothorax > Temnothorax nylanderi. Next base: position 1,462,050 of record NW_027249082.1, read on the forward strand.
GCCGCAAATTCGCCATTAAAACGAAAACGCGCTTCCCGGTGGCTTGCAATTGCCTCAGGCCGGCTCTCGCGTCATGGATTCGCGATTGGATAACGTTTGACGCGAATTGTGCGTGCGCGTACTTGACGACGCAAGCAGTTACGACGGAAGCGATTACGCGACAGCGGAGGCGACGGAGCCGGCACGTTATCATCCCTGCGGTCCACATACAATGCCGGGGGAGGGAGGCGCGGGATCCTTTGAGGTCGGTGTTACGAGTTCCGCGAAACACGTCACGTCGGGATATATACGTATCGAGACTGCGAATACTAATGTCCCTCTAATGCATCGCGCGGCCTGAATTCGTAATAGACGCCAGGCGTCGCGTCGCGTCGCGTCGCGTCGCGCCGTGTCGCGTCGGCGAGATGAAGCACCCGCGCAGAAATTTCCACGGATTCGAGACGCGCGTGGGGTTGTGTATGTGCCTTCGCCCCGGCACCGCGATTTATCGCGAATGTGTGCACATCGCGCAGACCGCGCACCGTGCACCGCGAGACCTGGCATTCTCGCGCGGTAACGCGTCGCGCTCTTTGTTTCCGAGGGATGCGCGCGGATATAATTCTCAGCTCTTCGCTTACACGAAATATCTAAAGATGTATATATTTGAATATAAACACACGTCACACGAAAAAAAAATAATCGCTTTCTTTTCCGTTCCGCCACCTTGGAATCACGGGTGCAAGTAAAGATCAAATTTGGCAAACTATATCTCTTGTCGGAAATTGATTAACTACGTCTCCCTTGTATCAACATTTATAATCGTGCGCCTTGTGTTTTCTCACGGACTCGGAACTTGGTATATAACGGAGAGTTTCGAGTTGGATATATATTTCTGAAATAACAGATCCGCGCCGTGATGTTTCGCGTTTGGAATTTCTCGTGTTTCATCACGCTTTGTGTCTCTCATTATTATCGCGATGTTTTCTCTGCGCGCGCGTCGCGCTCAAAGGCGGACGACACGGAGAGGAAAGAGGCTCCGCTACTCGCCGACGAAATCGAGAACAGAGAATCAACTCCGCCGACTGTGAGAGAGCTCTCGCGTGTAGATATCAAACGTGGAGAAAAAACAAACGCGGATTCGACAGTGACGGAGCGCGTCGTCGCGCGTTTACAGCCGGCGTGAATGAGGCTGCGAAGTGGAACGGGCTTGAAACAAAGGCTCGCCTTCAATTTCGCAGAGAGCTCCGGAAGTAAGGAGGTCTAAACGAAGTTATAAATTTCGACTTTTTCTTCTCGGCGTTCTTCTCACGGTACGTATAAACTGGACCCCCGGTCACAATGCTTTTACGAGTAGACGGCTTTCCGGGTCAATCGCCGTCGCTTTTTCGCCGCACGTACGTGTCGTTTGCATTAACCGGGGTTTTACCGGGGATGATTGAAGACTCACGGAAAGCTCGATGAATTTTAGCGAGGGGATTTCCGAGGCTCAACGTATCATAAGTATTTTTCAGCTTAATACCTCCCGATCGGCGGATACATCTGTAAATCTCCGAGCAATCTTTTTCATCACCCCCCACGTGATTTTCTATAGTCGGATTTTCGACGCGGATTTTTAACGATTTACAACGACATCCCGAATTTTTATCTCTTTATCGAGAAACATAAAGATGATATCGCGTAAAAATGTCGGTCAAATATACGCTTACGCATTTTTGAAAAATAAATATACCACTGTTCGGAATGCAAATCTAGGGGGTATTTGCATCGCGAAATATGAAGATAGCATTGCTTTTTTTCTAAATGCAAATCTGTTTACATCTGCATCGCAAAATGCTAAAATAATATTTCTGCACGTTGGAGCTACGTTTGAGAATGGAAACACATTTGGTTATATTTGACGCGCAAGACGAAATTATTTCTTTTTTTTTTTTATAAGTGAGAATTAATTTAAACGTAGAGTATGCATATTGGTCTGACCCAACACACGTGCAGCGCAAATTGTTTTAGTTTAAAACGTCGGGAAAATGGTAACAAGTAACACACCTATCATATACGCTTCTATAAAATCGTATATACATTAAAATTGTATGTATAACTGTTCTTTGTAGTATTTAACAATTTATCCCAACGAAATGCAGCCGTGTTTCAATGTAAGCACTTTAATGGATAGGGAGGCAAAATGACGTCGATGATGAGGCCGCGCGAACCCAACATGATGCGACATCATGACGCACCGTCCACATTATAATTCATTATATTTGCTGTCTATTAAGCCGTCCAACATTATTTTCATTATTCTCAACATCTAATAATTAAGCGTCAAACGATATTATCGATTAACGCGCTAATTGCCGCAGAATTCATTTTATCGCGAAAGGATTCCATAAATAAATTGATAGAATTTAATGTAACTTCTCTGACCAAAGAATTGGTAATTTCAGCGTTTATAATTCGACCGCCAGAGCGTTTCCGGAAATCCGCACGGCTGACCGTGGCGGCCGAATGTATTAACACCGATTACTTTGTACGATGCTCGTGGATCGGACTGAGGACAAACGGCTCGGGCACTGACCTCCAGGAAATCCTTCACGGTGCTGTCGACGACCATGAGCGGTCGCTGTATCAGATGAACGACACCGTTGCGCACCGGGATGTTCGCCTTCACTATTTCCGCCAGCACCACCCCGGCCTGGTGAGTCGTATCGCCCACCAGCGTGTCCGATTGAACGTAGACTGAAAATTGGACTATCAATTAGTCATCGAAATATAATATGCACGGATCTATCACTGGCGCGGACACGCCCCCCGTTCGGGGGCGCCGTCATTAAAGGCGAAGCCTTCTCGCGTCGAGCGTAACACAACCAACAACGCGGAATAATAGCGGACAATAGCGCCGATCTCTAATAACAGTAATTCTCGATCGGATTATACTCTCTGAATCGAATCAACGGTCCAAAATCTGTTCTCCTGGATGATTGAGACGTAGAGTGCACAAGCGCGCATGATTATCACCTTTATTTTGCGACTTCAGAAAGCTGACGACGACCCTGAGATTGTCGTTGAACACGAGGGTTGGATACGGCACTTTGTCTGGCGTCGGCGCGGTGAAGAGAACCTCGTTAGGTAGAACGTGCCCGTCGATCACCAGCTGATCAATCTTCTGCGGCCTCGGCTCCGGCTGTAACAGAGAGGCGGAGGATCATGAGAACTCCATTGGAATGAGAAGAATATAAATTATGTATAATCATTATACGTCATGTCGTAATTCGAAAAAGAAAACGATCTCGCTTCCGTTATCTCAATAATTCTTCACGTCGTCACATTTTTGCCACTCGCCCGAAAGAGTCTAACTGTTGGAGAATGTAATTTTCACGATATACGAAATAATAAACTTATATATCCCTCAGAAGAAGTGACGTGGTTTTTATTTCGCCCCGGCTGCCGACACTCCTCACGTCCCGCTATTCTTGTTAGGATACACGCGTCCTTTTATCCGACGCCTCAGCGTCTTTCTCGCACAAAAGCGCGGCTGACCGCGTTGTCACGGCAACTCCGATTTCTCCACGCGGGCACACCACGAACTTTAGATCCCACCCTCGAGAAGAAGGGAACGAAAGGTGTGACGGAGAACGGAGGCGCGGAAGGGGTCTCGATACCGGCCGCGCGGAGATCCTCTCGGCGAGGCGACGACCTAACCTAACCTAACCTCGTTGAGAGAGGAACTTTTCGAGATCGAGTCGTACATACACCGTCGTTACACACCCCTTCGCCTCGATTTTCTTTGCTTTCCTGCCGGTCTTCTTTTTTTTCCCTTTCTTCCCTCCTCTCTTCTCGCTTTCCTCCTTCTTTTTTTCGGATCCGCCGAGCATTCCGAGCCCGACGCGTCGTATGTACAGGCGCGAAACTTTCAGTAATTTCTGACGGGATGGCTCGTTTAACTCCGGCTCGTTTTTACGCTCCAAGTTGGATTACGTGCGCGCGAACGTCCATTGTGTGTACGCGAGGTTGGCGTTGAAAATTGGAGAAAAAGCGGAATCCCGCGCCGAAGTGCCGCGATGCGAGCATAATGAAACACGGGGGCGGGGGGGGGGGAGGAGAGGGAGGGCGGGGAGCGGCTGGCGGGAGATGCGCACAGATTCGTGCAACGAAATTCATAATTTTTAATCCTTATTTCCGCCAGGGATTAATGGACGTTTCTTGAAACTCTACGCGGAAAAAGAGAGAATGCGAAATTTCAACGCGTAAAATTTGTTACCCACTAGGCGCCTAGAAGAGCGTTGTTAAAAAGCTTTTACCGTCACTCTGATAACTAACGACTTTAATCAATATTTTAAATATACGGCGTTAGAAATGGCAATTAAAAAATAGCATATCTAGATTTTTAGGCTTTTCTGTAAATTCCGTCGCGTTAAACATGTTATAATATTGTATAATGTACCTATATTATACACTATTAAATATTAAGGAATAAAATTTAAACCTTGAGTTAACCCTAGAACACACAGCTTCCAGAGCATCCTGAAAACACCTCGTGGGTCTGATAGACCTATATAACTTTGATAGATTGTAACTCTGGTCCAGATTAATATTTTCTATTTTGAAGCTAGTATCGAAAAGTTTTATTTTGTCAAGTTATGAAGTTAAAATTAAATGAGAAGATTTTTGACCCAACTGGCCATTTATTAATATAATATTCAAACACAGAGTGTGTTTATACAATATTCAAACATACTCTGTGTTTGAATATTTGAATATTATATTAATAAATGGCCAGTTGTCGAATTAAACCATCTCCTTTATTGTTAATTATTACTGGCGAAGAAAATTACTTCAGGTTTAAAACTAAATATCGAAATTTGTTGTGAGGAGTAAGCAAAGTTTCGTCTGGATCTGAGAGACCCCCATGGTGTGTCTAAGGTTAAATAGGGTTTTGTTATTTTTAAGTACCATGTGTGTCGAAATTCATTATCTTAACACAAAACAGTATTATTTTAACTCCATTGGTTTAATTAAATTAACATTGTTTTAGTTAAATTAACGACATATTGAGTTGATATGGTGACCTATATACACACATAGAAAAATATCATTCTACAGCCAAGGAAAGCAATTATATAGTTATTTAATTTTATTTGTTTTAGGTAATAGTTTTTCTTCAACAAAGAATTGTTTCTTAATAATAGTTTTGAGACATACTTGGCACACAAGTCTCAGAAAAGCTCATTATTTTATGCTCAAAACAAGAAGTTATTCTTTTTTCAAGAATATTATATCTATACTTAAGTATATGCTTCTCTTCCGTAGACTCTAGTAAGTAAATCAAATTCTTGCATTAATTAAATATTCTTGTTTGAAGTACTAGACTCGTTAAGATCCAGAATATGTTTTCAGTAAATGTGATGGACTTTATGGTAGATTTACGGATATACAAACTTTATATCAAATATACTTTAAAACAAGTAATATTTACTGACAGGTAGTACGTACTTTTCTGTGTGCAGAAATGATTGAAAATGACTCAAACTGAAGTCCAATTTAACAGTACAATTCAATCGAAAGTGAATGGCTGCTTTACTGTTTCGCAACTGTAGTAAAAGCAGCTTTCTCTTCTGAACGCAGCTATTATTTCTAATAAATAGATCCATTCGAAAGAAATCTTCGCGCGTCGGGACGCGCCAATCGCGTGATCGCGTGACCGAAATCTCGCTAATCGCCGGCGGCCGGGGCGGCCAGTTCGCGTCGAGCGTCACCGTTGCGCGGCCGTGTCGCGATCGCTTCGCAATTTCGCGGTTTTTTGCTCATCTCAGGCAAATTTCGCGCACGGACGGGAGTACTGGATTCGGAAGTGCCGGATCTCGCGACGAGCGATCGTTTCGGCCCGTCCGACGGCGATTGACATGATTCTCGGTACTCGTAGGTCTCGTAACCGACGTTTAAGTCGCGTCGCGTTTCGCCGGCCGTCGGCACGATGCAACCTCTTGCTCGCGTTTCGGGGCACTCGCTCGTCACGAGTATCATTCGCGAGTGCTATCTGTGAGGGGAATCGAAGAGAACCGCGAGGGGAAAATTGAGCAGGACCGTCGGGAGCATCGCGAGTCGCGAGACGCGCCTTGAGAGATCGCCATGACGAATTGATGGGAACGGGCGATCCCATTTGTCCGCCGCCATGTTTGCACAGTGCTTTTCCAGCTTTGCTCCGAACTCGCGATTAAGCGAATGAGCGAGCTATCTCAACGGATTTCGCGACGGCTTGCGACGATTCGCGCTATTCGACGGTAAGCTGCTTGTTCGCGTTCGTTTGTGCTCGGTATGGACCCGATTTAACCGCCAGTGATGTGTGTGTCGCGTCGATGTCGCGTCCGCGACGGTCACCGACGGCACGCCACGTCGCGGAGAAGTCATGTCGATCTGAAGCGGAGTCGCGCGAATCGAGTTTGCTGAAGATTCGGAGCCGACGCGTCGGCCGATCAGTCTCTTCGCGCAATTCTTTCCGCAATTTCGTAAGTTATCGCGACGAGTGCCGGTATATAGTGAACAGATTTACGTGGTCGACGCTGAATGTGGCATGAGCTTTCTGCCGTCGGGAGACTCGGTAGTGTCGAAAAAGTGGTTTTTTTGTGTAAAAACAATTGGAGCAGTCGGTTGAAGATAAGATTTGAAGATAAAAAAAAGTCGGGAGGGTCGCGATCCTTTCGATGAGTGAATTAGTGAGCTGATCGAACGCGATCGATCCGGAAGAAAGTGGTCGAGTGTTCACGAAACTTCACGAGTGTGTTTTGCGAGTGAGGAGCAGTGAGGAGTGCGTCACGAATTACGGAGCAGCGTCGATAAGATCGAGGAGCGGTATAACGAATTAATCGGCAGAGGGTGAGAGGGAGACGACACCGCTCTTCAGGAACGTTCGGGAGAGGGTGAGTCCCCTTGCGTTTATGTCGCGCCCCCGATATTCTCAAGGTATTCCGTCGTGAAACGCGAACTTGCCTGCTATAAGATGCGAATAAATAGATAACAGGCGAACAAGTAGATAAAAAAAATAGATAAACTTCTTTTTAAACCGTCCCCCGGAATCGTCGAGGGAGAGTGTTCGACGTGACAGGAATATATATTTCTCGAGACAAACAGTTTTCGGCCTGTAAAAGTAAGACAGCTCGCGCTACGTTCTTATAATTTCCACAAAACACGTACAATAATTACGGCGCGCGTTTGCGGCTTTTTTCATATTTTTACATTTTTACGCAGCCTGCAAAGTGTTAAAGGATATAACCGCGCGCTCGGCGTTTCTTCGACGTTAAAATAGATTTGCACGCGCGACGTCGGAGTGTCGCGTTTGTAATCCGACGTTTGAAACGTCTAAATGCCACGCGTATACGTATTCGTACGGAATAATTTACATCCGCCGGTAAAACGTCATCCCGTGTAACACGCGCCGCTGCAACACGCTGCTCCGCGCGGAACGAATTCTCCGAATGCGCGCGTAAATTCCGCGGTGTCTAGGACCACGCTTATCTTGCCGTGTGTGTATCGCAATAATCATTTCTTTCAACATTTTTGAACCCGGAAAATTTCTTTTAATCCGAAATGCCTCCCGCGCCCCGGTGTTTAAAAATATTAACGCATCGATGTTACATTAAATAAGTTCTGAATCTAACAAATCTTGAATTGATATCTTCTCAACCTGTTTATTTTAGTCCGGAAGGCCCCTCGCATGTCCCCATATTTAAGAATTTAACGGATTGATACTGTATTGAACAAATTCTGAATTTAACAAATCCTGAATTTTGATTTCTTTTCAACCTAGAAAATTTCTTTTAGTCCGGGAGGCCTCCGTGTCCCCGTACTTAAGAATTTAACGTATTGATACTGTATTAAATAAATTCTGAATTTAATTAATCGTGAATTGATTTCTTTTCAACCCGCAAAAATTTCTTTTAGCCCGGAAAGCCCCCCGCACCCCCATATTTAAAAATATTAACGCATCGATGTTGCATTGAATAAATTCTGAATTTAATACATCCCGAATTGAACCTTCCTCTTTGTATTGATTCTTAAATAAATGCATTGATATTGTATTAAACAAATACTGAATTTAATAAATCCTGAATTGGACCTTCCTCTTTATATTGATCTCTAAATAAATGCATTGATATTGACGATATTGTGTTAAACACATACACACACAAATTCTGAATTTAACAAATCTTGAATTGAACCTTCCTCTTTACATTGATCCCTAAATAAATCTGGAATTATCCGAGTCTTCTCGGTTGCTCCGTCTAATTTCGAGACGCAACGAATGCAATTGTTTTCGAATTTTCTAAAGGGAAAATCGTTCGCGACGGGAGATATTAAAATCATCCCTTCTCGGATGATCGATTCGCGAAGTGGTCGCTAAAGCCGCTTACCTTGAAACCTTCGTCAACGGGGATGAAGAACGTGAAACGACCCTCGGCCTTGAAGATGGCTTCCTTCTTCTCGATGACGATCCGCTGTCGGAAAGTGCTGGAGTGGAAAAAAAAGAAGGGTTAATTACGGAAGGCGTGGTGTACGAAACGCGCCGACGTTAATAAGACAAACGAGAAAAGTTCGTGCATTTATTTACGTTATTTAAATGCGCGCCGAGTTTTTGTATTTATATTTAAATCAGGGGGACTGCGCGTTAATTGATGAGCCGGCGCAATAATACTTTAGAATGGTCCACGGAATTGTTCGAGAGGATGTGGATAATCAATATGAGATATTTATATCAGTGGCAACGTGTCTTTTACTGCCACCGATTGAGTATTCGCGTTAATCTCGAGTTAAACGACTTAACAACAAGTAGCAATAACTATCGAAAGATCTAAGGAAATTCGCGAATTGAAGGATTTAACAATAAGTAGCAATAACCATCTAAAGATCTAAGAATACGAGGACATCTCTTAAAAGTGACGCTTCGAGAACGCGATATACGCGTAGGGGCGGATTATCGCTCCCAGATTCGAGGGTGTGAAAAGGTTCTCCTCTCTTCTCTTTCCGGTCGCAATAAATGTCCTCGTTACTCTTTTATATCTGCCGATAGACACTCCCACTACCGAAAACGACCGCCGTGTAAATAGCTCGCGCCGGAGTCTCTCGAACTCTCGGCGCTGATTTACCGAAGAAAACAGTCTACTTACCGTACGCGATGGTCGCCCAAATTGAGATTCTCGCTCTGGTTCAGAAATTGAAAGGCGTTCGGGTTGTAGATCGGCGATTCCGCCGAGTTGGATCGCACGGGCTCCAGGACCTCGTTTATGATATGCAGGACCTGAAATCACACAAAGATATCGTTTGTTTGTTTACGCAAGAACACGTCATCACAATTTCGCATAATTTATTATTTAATATTAGAATAGTTGATCTATAACCGTACATCGAAATCCAGGCAGAAATAATGATAGCTTAAAAACTCGTGTTAAAAGGAATGAACGGAGGAGGATTTCGAGAAGATATTACATAAGACTGCATTCAGCAAAGATCTCCTCCGGAAATTACGTAATTGGCAGGTGTAGGGATGTTGAACTAAGCAACCCCGGGATTACGGTTTAGAGTCTCTAATTCTGACTTGCAAGGACCAAGTTAATCTCGCCAAGTCGAACGGGATCCATGAATCCGGCCGCCGCGCGGTGGCGAAGATGAAGTGAGACAAACCGACGTCAAGCTCACGGCGCGGCGGGAACCGGGGAACACGAAGAGAGACACGAAGATAAACCTCCGAAGTGGAGGAAGCGGAAGCGAATAAACGCGGGGCTAGAGAGAGCGCGAGAGAGAGAAAGAGAGAGACTGGGAGGTGCACGTAGCGAGTATTTATCCTGCGGCGACGAACGTCGGCTATATCGAGTCTGTCGGAAACAACTGACGCGCGCTTTAATAGTAAACTCATGAAGGAGAGAAAAACATATATTTATTCACGTGTGCCTTAGGTAAATACACTATAAAATTCTCTTTGGCAAGACGGGCTTCTCCTAAAAAAAGAACAAAAAAAAAAACACAACATCTTGAAGTAACGTTTCTTCAATTTTACTAGACGTGGTAAATTCGGGGGTGCGTTAGAAACTTTTATAGAGGAGATCGTGTATGTTGCTTGTATCGCGTCTTTAAGTATAGAAACTGTATTGTACGAGATCTGCTGCCGAAGAGAAGCACCGCCAAAGAGGAGGGTGCGATAGGGGGTTTCCTTCACGCGCTCTTCTTTCCCTGCCTCTTTCCACCACGTACATGCTATTTCACGAGAGAGTAGAGTCACTGGAAAGTGATAAGATGTAGAAACTGTTACCCCCTTTGCGCATCCCCGTCGGGAGGCACTATCATTTACCATCCCGAAAAAGGAAAAAGTTGCACGACACTAAAACGTTGCCGCCGCTATTTATTCGCTCTCGCCCGCGATCGTCCCTGGCTCCCTTATCTCGCGAGGGATATCCCGTTCCTGTTGGCTGTTTGGCTTTCTCTCTGTCGGGAGAGAGAAAGGGAAACGGAGGAGGAACAAGGGCGTTGGGAAACATAAGCGTCGAAGTTGCAAACGTCCCCGGAGAATTCGTCTGTAGAATATTAAGACGCAGTTTTCCCCGCGCTCCGCACTGATAGAAACGTCCCCTCGCCAAGATTTTATTTAATATCCATAAGTTTAATCTTTTCGCTGTTATGGTTCTGCTACAACATCTTTAATAAATATAGTTAAATTCAAGCGCGAGAGAGACAGAGAGAGAGAGAGAGAGGAGAGGGAAGAAACTAATTGAAACGCTGAGAAACTGTATTAATAAGCGACGTTGATAATAGAACTGAGTTAACATAGTAATTCCATCAGAAACTGTTTTCCCGACTGTGCTTCCGTAGCCACTGTTGAATTATCATGGCAACCGTTCAATATGTGCTATCACGGACAGATTATATTTTTGGAGTAACAGAGTGTCTTCCGAATAAAATTCTGAAAAGTATCTAAAAATGTTTGAAGATTCAGAAACATGTAGATTTGATGCGTTTATGGAGTAGATAATTAAATCTCCGCACGATCCATCGTGGACGCGCCGACAGTTTTAATACGAAACATCCATCACGGTGTCTGTAAAGATGAAGGGAAGGAGGGAGGGGGAGAGGAAAAGAAGAGCTGGTCGCGCGGTCGCACGGAAAGTTGGCGCCTATGAGCTCTCCGAGGGGAGGGAGAGAAAGCACGGGCAACGTGGAAGATCGTATGATAAGAGGAGAAAAAGGAAGACGGCGAAGGGGAGCGTGTCCCATTTATCCAGCGTAGTCGCAGAAAAAGACAGCGACAGCGACGGGGACGGGGAACGGGGAACGAGGGGGGGCAGGTGGGGTGCGGCGCGGCGGTTGGCTAGAAATGAATCGTTTTACTCACCGGGAATGAGAGAGGAAAGCGAAGTTTGTGTGTTCCTTACGGGATAAGACGAGCCGAGCCAGGACGCCCATTTATCTTGCTCGCGGTCGCGAGTCATCGGGGGTCCGGGGAAGGGGCAGGGGGAGAGATCGAACGTTTCGCCAGCGCAGGATGTGAATCCTTAATTTTTCGCCTGGTTACCTACTCCGCGTGTCCGATTTTTCGCGTAACAACTAAACGCCGGGAAGACATTAGAAGTCGACAGAGGCTGTGGTCCACTTGACGCTACAAATGCTTCGAAGCATTCCTCTTCTCTTTTCTTTCAATGAAGAAAGAAGGAGAAGAAGAACGCTCCAAAGAATTTGTAGCGTCAAATGGACCGCAGTCAGAGTCAGAGTACGTAAGCTCCTAAAACGTTTGATTGAAAGCGTTCGCGGTCGCAACAGAAGACCGTATCGATCATATTAATTTCGCCCGAGCTTCTTTGTTGAGCTTCGTCTAATTTCGCGCGAGTGGAAAGTGCGGCGGCGACCGCCAGGTCGGCCTACCGCGGAGTATCGTAAAGTTAACGCTAATTAAACTTTACCGATAGTTGCGCCGAGCCATTCGCGACCTCTCCGAGCGCGGGCTCCTTCTTAATCAGCTCGGCTACCCATATCCGCGGTCGGGGATGGTATGGTACACGCGGGTACGAGTTATCATCTCGATACACAGCAGCCCGTGCTCGTTTATTTCTCCTGGGCGCCCTGCCGCGAGATAATCACGATCTGCGCGTGGTTAACGATGAATTATCGCACGCAACTACCTTTACGATAAACTCGCGTGGATATCGTCCTCGAAACGGGCGGCGGGGGGGGGGGGGGGGGTTAAAATCGATTCTACTGAAAAATTATTGCCGCGATTCATTAGATCGCTATCGATGCGTTATCATATTAGTTATCTTAATTGTCTTCCTATCATTACGATCTTTTATACTATGCGCGATTATCTTTAAAAGTGGAAACGTTTTTCCGGGTCGTTACAGTTAACATCTGGCGCCTGTTACATTTTCTTTTTTTTTTCGGAAAAGCCCTTTAATGAAGCACTTAACATTTTGCGTAAATTTAGAAAATAACGGACCACGTCTCCAGTTAAAATCTCCCTGCTTTTCAATTAGTGCGAGAGGGGAACGAGGGAAGAACGGCAGGAACAGTAGGAGCCGTTTAAGTTTGCAGTTGACGTACGTTAATAATTTTATACGCGCGGCGAGTCGCGGCTATTAAGTAATCAAATGCATTCTTTCCGCATGAATATTCAAGCCAAGGAGAGAGAACGCGAGGGTAATTCCATGCAAAGCGGAGAATTCCGAATTATGTAGCTCCGTGCGACGGCGAGTATAGAAATCACGCTAATTTTCATCCACCGCTCCCCGGTTTCTTAAGAGAAACTACCGTACTCTCTCCTCCATCGTTCATCAATTATCATCAAAATTTATGAAAAAGAAATGTATAGCGGGAGGGAGGGCGGGCGGAATCGCGACTGCCTTTCGACTTGCAAATGTTATTCATAATGGAAATTAGTACGGACGGCTGATGTGCACTTATATATCGCAACGGGCACAGATCTATGAATCGAAATGGAATATTATTAATCTTTAAAACATGAGATCAGATCCCCCCTCCCCATCTATCGAATTCTAGTCGAGATTCGTTAATGTACGTCAAGTCAATGGATGATCGAGAAATTGCGAACGGAAATTGGATTATCTCCTTTAAGGTCACTCCGAGATTCATTGAATCGAGCAGGGCAGAAGGGAAACTCAGGAAGAGAAAAGCGGGCTGAACGTACGGGTTGGTTCTCTACGTACGAAGTGGCGCGATTTTTGTGTTATATCCCTCCTTCAGCAACTTTTTATTTTCTCGCCACCTCTCCGCGTTCCCTTCACTCCTTTACTTTCCACGATGAATGACCCTTTCTTCCACCCTTTTTTTCCATGTCTTCGCAGTACTTTGCTTTCTTGTTTTCAGTGAAGTTCCGTCGGCCGCCTCTACCTCAAATGCATTTTTAACAAGATACTGATCTCACTTTTATTTTTAACTCACGGATGGATACAGGTGGTTGCGCTTACTTCCCGAACTTACTTCGCTTTAATAAAATTTGTATTTACGGAAAAATTAGACTATAAGATTACATGCTAATTTTCCCATCAATATTTTAAGAGATATATATTGAAATATGTCATTAGACTCGTGAAAATGTCAACAAATTAATAAACGGCGATACGAGTCAGGCGCGGTACGTGGTGCGCAAGTAAAGAAATTAATAGTTACAGAAGTAACGAATTACAATGTATATAATATACATATATTCCAACTTAATAAACTGCGCGCCGATTATTTGTCGGACTTGAAACACAGCTATCGTTGGAACATTAATACCCTTCCCTCCCCGGAATTAAATCGACGCGATTTAATTATTTTAAAAAACTGTAAAGAATTTATTGCGAAAAATATTACCTCAGCCAGGATTCGAACCTGGAACCTCCCTCATTCCGTGAAGGGCGTCGTACCAATTCGACTACCGAGGCATGTGGTATTTATCGCGACGCCCTTCACGGAATGAGGGAGGTTCCAGGTTCGAATCCTGGCTGAGGTAATATTTTTCGCAATTAATTCTTTACAGTTTGTTAAAATAATTAAATCGCGTCGATTTAATTCCGGGGAGGGAAGGGTTACTTCTGTAACTATTAATTTCTTTACTTGCGCACCACGTACCGCGCCTAACTCGTATCGCCGTTTATTAATTTGTAGATATGTATTGATTTTATATGCTTATATTGCCTGGCTCTCTCTCTCCAAACGCTTAATTCATCATTTCTCCATTCGTTATTCCAGACAAACAATTCTCTCGCTTTAAATCCCGTCATAGCAGAACCCTCTTCGCCTAAAACGTGCTTTATTCAAGTTTTATCGCGTTTAAGGTTATTTTAATATGTGTTTTTACGCTCTCGCTATTGGCCGGTTTACGAGCATTTCTCCTCTCGACAGCAACATGAACTTCCCGAGCGGCTGGCATCTTTATTTCCCGCAAAGTCCGATACGAAACACGCGGGCCCCACCCCGTCCCGCCATCCCGCGAAAAACTTCATTCCTTTCTCGCAACTATTCTGCCAAGCGCCCGCCTCTCGCGGTGGCTGATTTTCAATTCTCCTCTTCGCGGACAAACTGCTTGCACCACTGGCTTCACTGGTGCACTCAAGTACTCCCGGCGTCTCCTCTCTCTCTCTCTCTGCCTATCCGTCTCTCTTTCTTTCTCACGGCAACCCTTCCCGTCATTCCACCCCGGTATTTTTCCCCTCCATTAACCGTGTCTCTTTAGGCGATCCTGCCGGCGTCGGTGTAGTTATTCGGACTGGAATTTCTTTAGATTGTTAGAAAACAGGAGGAGCGAGGAGCTCGCTCGAGGGGGTAGCTGCGTTCCAGGGACGTATAATGAGATCAAAACCCACATCGCCTTTTGAGATTAAAAACATCGCACCTCTCTCTCTCTCTCTCTTCTTTCTCTCTTTCGCTTTTCCGCCCTTCGCGCAACTGCGGTGCACCCCTTTCTCCCTTGCAGCACGACAAACTTCGCTAAAATTCGACGTTCGCCATTGCGATCTGCAAATTTCCTATTTTATTAGACTGCGAACGCGGATTGTAGAATAAGTCTGCATGCGAATAAGACGGGGCGAAACAATTTTTGTAGTTCCCTATAGGAGAGAGGATTCGGTAACGAGATTCGTGCAGAGAGACTGCGGGCATTCTGTACTCGCGCGAAACTGAATAGAACACCATTTGATCGACAGGAAGTAATATATATTGTATCTTCCGGGGACAGGCCGAGGGGACGACAACAAATCTTCGAATATATTCCCAAATTGGATCGGAACCTCTCGAATTCCTCTCGTTCTTACGAGCAGGCTGACGTAATAAAACCGGCCATAACTCTGGGGATGAGGACTCTCCTCCTTCTCACGTTCCCCCCTTTTATCTCGACTTCCTGCGCGTCCGTCAGGAAATCGACGCTCCGGGAGAGGATTTCTTAAGACGTCGTAAAATCCATATCTTCGGAAAAATAAGACGCGATAAAGCAACTAAAAAACGGCACGCCAGCCGGAACCTTTCGCGAATATCTCGCTATGAATCGAAATTAGATCTTTCGAATCCCGAAATATACCGTGAGAGATAACGACTATTGAGAAGTCGATTAGCTCGAGCGTCTTAAAAATGGATCGTCCGCGTAAGTCGAACGGGATTAAAGAATGCGAGCCACGTTTTCGCCAATGAAACATTAATCCGATGCATAAGGTATAAGGTGGAATTAACTCTAAGTTATTTACGGCGGACTTAAAATGCGTATCAGCCCGGACTATATTTCTAATCCGGTGTATCGTAAATACGGCGTCCATAATCATAAAATGCCGGAACGGACAGGAACGGGAGAGCCATTCGCTGAATTGCAACGCGATCGGCGAATCGACGCGCGTTTGCAACGTATCGACGGACGGGGAACGTTTGCGCGGGACTCGCGAGGAGAATATAACACCGTGACGACAGTGCCGAATTGGTCGAGTTCAAATTTGACGAGGCGCATGACGTTATGACGAGATATCTCGCGCAATTCCGCGCGACGAATCGATAAAAAAAAGCACATCACGATAAGGGATAAGATTTCGACGGAATATTTCTCTGTAAAACTCGAAACGAGACTCCCCCTGCTCCGATCTGAGACACGACGGATAATGGAATACGTATGTCTATCGGGTATACGTAAGGGGACAATGCGCATAAATCTATTCTTCAGTTGATAGATATGCAACGCGCTCGTGGGAGCGAGCGCCAACTGAAAACGGATCGCTGACCCGTTCTATTGTTGAGACATTTCCTATTATAGTCACATACGCGGGAAAGGAGTTTGCAACACTTTTATGTCTCCGCGGGTCTGCGGGATAAAAATGTACATAATTTTTCTATAAAATTAAATATTGATACAAGTCACAACTTTGCAAGAACTTAACATAATAATAACTATAAAACATAAGTTATAATAACAGGCTATTTAAGTTCTTTCTGTATAAAATTGTACGTAATTAGCAGATTTTTGAAAAAAATATAATAAAATTGCGAAATTAACTGCTTATTAATAATAGCAGTTTCGAAAATAAAATGTTTTTAAATTATTAAGAATATTGTTTTACAAAAAATTACTTTTTATAACAGATTTATATAACTTTCTCTCTCTTTCTTCCATCCCCCCGTCCTCTCTATCTTATCTCTTTTTATGATTTGAAATCTTACTCATTGCAGTTTCGATGCTGTAACTATCGTATACTGGCGGCTATCGATTGTGTTTATTTCACTTTCGTCTAGCTCAACCTATCAATCATGCATTATTGAATCATCGCGCAATTAATAATTACGGATGGTTAATGTAAGTTATTGCAGCGTATCGTCGCCATCCGGTGACTAATTGGCGCACTCGCAATTATTAATGATAATGTTACAATCAATCATTATCACTAATTCTCACGGAATGTATAACACGGAAATTATAGTTTTTACATCAAATTCGCGGCGCGCAATAATTTAGCTCCTCATCACAGTTATCCTTGTCATGATATTTGCATGTAATAAATACATTAACAAAGTAATTTTAGCTGAATTAAATCTAAATTAAATCTGATGACATATTATAATTATCTGTTTCGAAATTGAACTAAATATATATTATGTTTTCGCAGTTCTCTCTTATTTTCTGAATAATAATAATAATAAATTGCAGAAGCGCTCTTCTTTTAATTTAACGCATGCACGATTTTTTTACGGCGATAAAGAAAGAACGGTAGTTTCTATCTTAGTTTGAACTCATATCTATTAAAAAGTAGGGAGGAAAGACGCGATTTATAGACCGATATTTTCATACGCTGGTAACGAGCAGGAAGTAGCCGAGGCAATGGAACTTGCGGGTTAAGTGGATGAGAAAAGTTTCCCTAATATTATACCGGGAGGCAAGGGAGAGATTGATCTGCAGGCGAGCTCGTCGAAGGGATTAGTCGTAGCCCGGCTAGTCCCGTGCG
Source organism: Temnothorax nylanderi (assembly GCF_030848795.1). Classification (NCBI taxonomy): domain Eukaryota; kingdom Metazoa; phylum Arthropoda; class Insecta; order Hymenoptera; family Formicidae; genus Temnothorax; species Temnothorax nylanderi. Next base: position 1,479,476 of record NW_027249082.1, read on the forward strand.
ATTTTCATCAGGTGATGGTACTTTAACTATAGATTAAAGGATTCGTCTGGCAACCTGAAATGAGATCCTATACCTTGCCTGCGAGACCGAAAACCCAAATCAGCCAGGAGGTAACGCTGAAAAGGGGGACTACGCCATTGACAACGAATTTACGGGTATTTGAAAAAGATTCCGGCTTGATAGAGTCCCCGTGAATCTTCGACAAATCCACCTCGGCTGTATTTGCGCAAAACACTACACGGTACACCGCGTCGCGTCGAATTGCGTCGGTTAGCTTTTCAAGGAACGGATTTACGCGAGATTCCCAAAGAAATATGTAAATCGTGTAACACGCCAATTTCAAATTTCTAAATTTATTCCGAAGGGAAATTTATATTTTCTCGAGTAAACTCGCATTTCAATCGCCGCAGTTCTCGCTCAACTGTTCAACTGATGAGAGACAGCGGCACTGGTTCGCCCGTAATTCTCAAATAACTTACAGTTCGGCGCGCTGATTATTATAAATCGGACGTTAACACACCAGGTTTAATTTGCAGGGAGTCGTGAAAGTGTCGGACGTTCCATCGATAACCGGAGCTGATGACTCTCGCGAGAGAATGCGAATGCCAGGAAGCGCCGTTCGACATTATCGAGGCCCGCGATATCCATCAGCCTAATGGTCTCGCGGCTAAGGTGAGCGTGTAAAGCTCATTAAAAGCTCGTTAGAAAGCCGCCATCCGCACGGTCGAAGTGGCTGTTGGGAAATCGGTCAGAAAAATGGCGGTCGAACGCGAGGGGAATAAAAAACGATTGTGATAAACTCGCGATTTATCGAATCCGTCGCGAAACAAGCGTCTGTTTATACTTCTTGTGCAACAGCAGCAGTCGGCGCTTCTTAATCTACATGTACAAGAGCATTCGACAGTTTTATACAAACCCAATTTCTCTTATTGATATATTTTTTGCTTATTCTAACGCGTGCGCACAGAATTCTTTCTGGATACCATTAAAAAATAATAAACGGGCATTTAAGACTCATTAACATTTTACAAGCAGTAAATAAAATATAACCGCGTGATAATATATCGAAGTACTTACTTGAGTCATAGTGTCGCCGTTGACTTTCAATTTCGACTGGAAGTTGCTCTGCTCCAAGAGGATCATTGCGTTGTTAATGTACACGTTCACGCTGTACTTGCCCGGTCTCCTGGTGATCCATAGGGGTGGGTTGCCTTCCAACTCGGAGGATATCGAATCCCTCAGCTCCTCGATCGTCAAAGGCCGGTTCGCTGAAATCGACGAAGACGATATCTCGTTAGTATTTTATACTCCGCAGAAATACTTTAGATGTTTAAAACGTTCCTTTTTTTCGTTACTGCGCAGATGAATGCGCTTCGAAGAAGCTACTTGAGTTCAGACTACCGCAAAGATCGCGATTTAGTTCTTCGAGACTGCAAAGTTTTTAGCTCCTGAAGATTTTTATTCTCGGTAAAAAGGGACAAAGCGGGAAATGGTATAGAGTACTATAGAGAAAGGAAGAGGGAGAAAGAGAGAGAAGGACACGCGAAGAAAAACGCTGAAAACGTAAATGGCGAGTGGGATGGAAAAGCTGGAGATAGAGCAACTTCAAAAAGTCCACGGCGAAGCTACAATGCTCGTCGCTTTATTATCCCGTTACCGGGGAACGTCCTCGTAATCTTGAGGTTTTTTTCCTCTCATACGGATAGTAGCGAACGGGGGACAGAGACACATCCCCGCTATTGTTATTTGATGTCACGTGAAAGTCACAGTTATAATAAAAGCTTAATCGAATTTTTAACTGAAGTAGAATATTTTCTTTTAGATTCTTACATTTTTAATTCTCTCATTTTTCTTACTTTCTTTTCATATTTTTTTGCAATGCATTTTATAAATTTTTTAGTTTGCAAGAATCCAGAAAGCAATTTTCTTCGGATATGTTTTGTGTAGATCTTAATCTTTCGTAGAGAAACTACGATAGAGAAAAAGCTAGAAAGACGAGAGATATTACATGTTTTTATTTTTAAATCTCATAAAGGTTTCAAAAAACATAATCTAAAATATTAAACATCCATAGATACAGTTTTATTTGCATCTTATTGATGTGACAATTAAATAAATCATCCCGTTTTCTAAATTTCCGCGTTTTTCTGAACAAAATCAAAATTGCGCTTCAGTGCACGAACGAACGGAAATTATTCTGCCCTATCTTGCTCTAATCTTAGCATGAGAATGTGCACGCCTCCCTCGAGTGCGACCTATCGAATATCGCGGCAACGGGCATTGTAGTTTCCAAGAACAGCCCTGCTCACGACACAGGGCGACCGTTCCTCGCAAGCTCGGAAAGTCCAATCTCCGCGAGGAAGAAAGCAGGCTGGGCGGGTAGTACCGCGCCAACAATGACGCTCATTACGAACGCTAGGAATTGAGTCCCCGTTTCGTAAACCACCGGCCGTTTTACCCGCGAAACTTTCCAGAACAAGAAAGCGGCTGACGTTGTAAAACCTCGTTCTCCCGACAGCGCCAACGACGATTCAGGTGTGGCGTCCTTTAACGACGAAAAATAATCTCCCTCGTCCGCGAGTCTCCCCCCTACGGAATTGCGCGACAAAGTGACGTTTCGTTCGCGACTTGGAAATGTCTTTCGCGCTAATGTCTGACAAACATTCCGCTGCCGAATCGAGAAACTATCCGCGGCTATACTTGGACACTTTTAATTCCTTTGGAACCTCCCGCATCTCCTCGCGCCCTCTTTTATCTTCTCCAATTTTTAACGACCGCGTGAACAGTTGTCGTTCGCGCGCAGACGGAAAAGTACTCTCTTTAACGTGTGTAACTATATACGTCGGCGGTAATTCGCACGCGAGGAACTCCGTCGATTCGCGCGTAGAGCGCAATAAAAATTCTGCGCAGTATGGTAATCGTAAAGTTTATGATCTGCCGCGATATACTATATCGCTAGAACCAGACGATTACGACAAGTCGGGAGAAGTCGCTCATCGCATTGCCGTGAAGTAACATTTGATGGCTGCGATTCGAGGCGTATAAGTCAAAGTCAGTTGGCTTTTATAGTATGTTTCGCTCTTCGCGATATACAGCAATGCAGTTACGCGATACACAAGCTGATCCGTCAATCAGATCGGAAACGGAATATTTTTCTCAGAGAAAGAGAGAAAGAGAGAGACTATATATATCCCGATAATAAACTATATACTTATATCGAAAACAAATAAATTATGTATAACGATTCTCCTCTGGAAGAGTCACAGCAGCACCTTATTAAGATAAATTTCTTTCGATATGCTACTTTTTCAAGCGACTTCTGGCTTATCCTGTTCATACATGTCGGAGATATTCCCCGCCCTAGAACGGCGTATCGTGCCACGCCATATAACACGTTTTATATCTCCGTGACGCCTCGTCAATCACCGCCGAATGCATTGGTTGCATGCTTGATCATTCTTCCGTTAGGTGAGAAGCTTCGGAAGGGGATACACGAACCGCATATACATATACAAAGCGTTGTATAGCTTCGATATATTATGAAACACCACGCGTGTGAATGTAAACTCGTTCTGTCCCCTGCAGTTATTTCAAATGTCCAAATTTTTTAAAGAGAAAATTAAATTTAGAAAAGTCAGCACTTAAGGAAAGACACTTCGAAAGATGATTGTTTTTATTTTATTATTACAGGCTTTTTATTCTCTGTTAACTTAGGGGTTTATTATAAACATTTTGTATTTATTGCTATCTCGAATAATTTAGAGTGTGCAACGAAAATCGCTAAACTCATCTGTTGGAATATGTGCGGAATCTCATACGAAAGCAGAATTTTTGCGAATCGCCGATAACCCACTGTAAGTCGGCATAGAAATGCGAGGCACGTACGGAAACTGGTTAGGAGCAGTGATCGTATTATCGCGGATCGAACGAATAGAGCTTTATTCGCGCCGACTGGATTTTTACAGCGCGTCTCCCGGCGCATTTTTCTTGTTGCGCCGCGCCGGAGAGTGCTTTATGCGGCCGTGATCGAGTCGCGGGAGGGCGTATGTATGCCTTTCAGAGGGCAATATCTCTGGCTTCGGGTTCGGGACTCGCGAGCATTTTGTCCCAGCAGCCGAGCCTTTCCGCTCTTTCAACGAGGGTGACGCGGTGAGGAAGGGAGGGGGGCTGCCCGAATGATTAAGCTGCCGATCGATTCGCATTTATTTTCTGCCCTCCCCCGCCGCGCCGATCCGCTCGCGATGGCGGGCGATGCGGGGCACAGGTGCTACGGCCGACCGCAAAACGAGAACAACTCGCGCAAAGCTGCTTGCGCATCGATTTATATCCCCCAACCCTCCTGCCTTCATCCTGACGTCTCTACTCGTCTCCTCTGTTCCCTTTCGACGTAGCCGAAATCCGACTTTCGAACATGCATACGTCGGTTGCATCTGATGAGGACGAACTGCGCGTTGCTTTATCGAATGTTTATTCAGAACTGCGACAGAAATGATAATTTTGCCGTATTTTGGAGGGAAGCATTTTTTTCAGGCATATAAAATAACAGTGATAGATCGTAGTGAATGGAACGTAAAATACAATTAAAATTGTAAAGCTAAAAAATTCGCGTGGATGAACAAGTTAACGAACGACGTAATAAATGTGTGGAATTAAAAGAAATCGATAACGGTTTACAGGTTTAAATTATTCCTATACGATTATTGACTTATCATCCTTTTAATTTCTCCTTTGGATTTCTAAATTATTTCTCAATTCTCGAAATGAGTCTACGTTCATAAAAAATATATGAATTACAACTCAAATAGGACGATACTATTTCTGGTCATTATAATGAAGCTTCTGTTTGGGACAGAACATCTCTATTATGTAGAAGCTATGTATAATGTATACCGATATAAAAATAAAATGCATTCGTTATAGAATAGATTGAGATTTTTCCGCAAACCGCGCGATAAAAATTAAACAGAGTCAGACAGTATCAACGACAGTAGCCAGAGTTATTTTTTAAATCTATTAATTATTAAGGGAAAACGAGTTATCATCATTTGAAAAGATTTTTATGGTGGATAAAACGAGTTAATTTGTCATAAAAACTTAAAGATTATAAGATTCCTATCTTTAATCGTAATATTTTTATAAATAAATTATTTAGTCAAGAATCTATGTCTTTACTATTATATTTATTTTAGAAATAAATCGAGGCACTTGCTGTGGACAATTAAAAGGACATTAAATTAATTAACGGATATAAATAAAAAATAAGCTTTAGCTCTCGCTCTGTTGCCCATATCACGCACATATTATTCTTAAATTAATTTATATTTTTCTTTCATTTCTCCTCAAATGTTTATCTCACTATTGCTCACAAAAACGTATGCATCTGACGTGTGTGTTTAAGTTCCGTATACCACGTAATTACAAAAGTAATATAGGGCTTATGCACAATGAGAGGAATAAGGAACAAGGATTTAAACATAGAGAGAGTTCCGCGTCTTGAAAAAAGAGAGAAGACCGTGTCTTGAAAAAAAAAAAAAAAAAAAAAAAAAAAAAAAATGTGACTATGAATTCTCTCTATGTTTAATTCCTTGTTCCTTATTCCTATCTCATTGTGCATGAACCCGTACACTGTTATATTTGTACTTGCGAGCCTAAACGACTGTGCGACGATCGGACGTCTGCAGGCATAGCAGGCTCTAAGCAGATATCATCTCGGTACATGGCGCCAGCTAGCGGCACAAGATTATTTCCGTGCCAGCTGACAGCTGCCGTGTTCGGTAGCGTTCGCCGTTCAGTTGCGTTCGGCCACGCAACCGGTTGCTCGCGCGTGTTCGCGCCGCGTGTTTCCGCGCTGCGAATAACCCCCGTTTCTCTTATCTGCGTAGTAGAGGCGTGCACTTAAGACGGATATATACCTGGCATCTCGTTGACGCCGGTCGCAGAAATGGAGAACGTTTCTCTGTCCAAGGTAAGCGATACGACACGTGCAACCTGTTGCTATCGCCGGCTTAACCTCAAAGTGCTAAGTTAGCCCGCGGAAATGCCGAATAATGATTCATAGGCCGTCGCTTTTTGGCACGTCTTAAAAAGTTTCGCGAAGAATGCTCGTCGCTTCTCTTCTGTACAATGTTACTTTTGTCTTTGATTAACGTCATTCCTTTATAAATTTTTTGTTTATGACTCTCTCTTCTGAGATATTGGCATTTTAATTTTAAATATTTAATTTTTTGAAGATCGCGTATCTACTGAAACTCAATAAAATTAACGGTAATTGATGGCAGTTGAGGGGAAGATTAATAGATATGAAATACATGAGAATATAGTTTTCGATTTTCTTTAGTCATATAATTCGATGCATAATAATTTTTATAATTAATATTAATGCAGTTTAGTCGCAGTGAGTTTTAAAATGGACAATAATATCGCCGGTTTAATTGATGTGACAGAGAATCGATGTGGCTAATTAAAATGTAATATTGATTGCGATTTTTTTTTAGGGAGTATTTTCTTATAAAGGAAGTTACAAAATTGGAAAGAAGAGAAAGAAAGTTAAATCCCCAGCGTATCTTAATGAACCCTGGTATATCGCGTATAACGAAACGTGGGGATATATCGAGCAGGCTGCGGAGGTACAACTACCGTGTGTTAGCTGGCCATAAATCTCAATCAAAAGGCAGAATCTCTAACAGAATACATTAATATTTCAGAATGTCAGGTCGAAAATGTTCCAACAAGTTATATCCAATTTGGAGTCTTTCGTGTCGAAAATAAAAGCGACCCCATTGAATGTATTGTCCAATGAAATAGCCACGGCTATTTTGCTGACAGGTGAAAATAAACGCTACATATTTCTGTGAAAGATTTTTATTTTTTTTCGATATTTAGATAATCGAAATCGATTAAAAGTGTCTTGAAATAATTTTTGTCTATTAAGGGCATTTTTCTCCACTGTTCTTGTCTATTGAGGAATTTTTCTTCAATAGTTTCCGGTAAATTAATATTTAAATGAATTAAAATTATAGGAGTGAATGTCCCCGATCATACGACACTTTTCGACACGATAGTGTCCAAGCTTGATAAAATAACGCCGCACTTAGCAGTCGTTTGGAGCAGAAATTGTAACAACCTGAAAAGCATCATCGAAGACACTGTATATCAATTTATTAATCGGACTACAATTTATAAATCAGAATCGGTTAGTTTTGCGGTAATAGCAGTGTACAGGAAGCAATCTGTCGCAATATTTAAATAAATTATCGTTCGTTCGTAGGATGATGTTGTCGAAGTGCGTAAAAGTCAATGCACTATGCGCGTCTTGAAACAATTGTTTGCAGAACATCACGATCCGGAGGATCCTTTAGTTATAATCTTGCCGGATTTTGAAAGTTTCCCCACCAATGTATTACACGACTTTATCATGGTGTTGAGGTATTCTTAACAATATTTTAATGCATGAACAATATGTTAAAAAATTATATTAACCTTAAAAAATATTGCATAAATAATTTTCAGTTCATATAGGGCTTCATTGAAGTTCGTACTTATTTTCGGTGTCGCGACTACGTTGCATGTCGTACATAAATCATTGACCTATGACGTCACGTCGAAATTAGTAGTGCAGGCAAGTTAAACAAAAACATTCCGTCCAGCGCAAATGTTTGTCTGACTTTAAATAATTCGCCGTCCATTTGTTTAGGTATTCTATACGCAAACCCAAGTAAAAACACTATCCGATATATTGGAAAACACTGTTTTCTCTACAAAGATTCCATTTAAATTAATCGGTCGCGCGTTTCAATTGCTGACTGATATTTTTCTGTTTTACGATTTTTCGGTAGATAACTTCCTACAAAATTACAAGGTAACAATCAACGAAACCTAATGAATAAGTTGACAATCGGCTGATTATTATAAGCTACGGTAATTTTTAGATATGCATGATACAACATTTTTACGAGAACAATGTAAGCTCTCTCTGTTGTCAACCGAGAGACATTAAGGAGAGACTATCTAAACTCACTGCTGAAAATATCGCGGACATTAAAAGCTTACCGTCTATCGCTAAATATTTGAAAGCGTCCAACGAAATAGCGAGTGGAGAGGAAGAGCTCAGCGATAAAGAATTCATGGTTCGCATAGTTTATTTACGAGAATCAAAAAGGATTGCAAAAATTATATAGCTATCAATAACGAGAGGATATCTTTTAACTATTATATAATTCAATTTACCCTATTGAGAAATTTTAATATAACAGTCCATTAAGCTGTTTGATATTGAAAATAGAAAGATGGAAAATTTTTAATGGAAATAAAACTTTTATAAGATACTTCTGTAACTCTTAAATGTGTCTCTCTTCCTGAATGAAACTGTTACTGATGTATATAATTTTTGATAATCTTATACGTTTTTAAATTATCTTTTCAAGCCCCGCTTTTTGTAGGAACTGTTGGAACAATTGTTAAATAAATTCCATAAATTTATGGATCAATTTTTGACTATATTGAGATGTTTGCACTGCCTAATTGCTTCACTGCCAGGCTCGCCAATGGGTAAACAGGTAATATGGCGTTTTATTGACTCGCAATGAAATACTGTATTTCGCAATAAGCAAGAAAGCAATAACGGCGAGCTAAAAATTGGAATCGTGAAACAATGCGACAATCGTTTCAGTTACGGGAGGTTTATACCAAGGCGGTTTACACGAATGATCTCACAGAGTCCACCGAATACAAAGAATGTCTGAAATTACTGGGATTTTTATCGAAGGAGGAACTCCTCTCGAAACTCGAATCTGTCGTAAAAATTGTCGAGGAATCCAAAGATCCGGAAATCAAGAAAATCAAGATCAACCTCGACAATCACATCAAGACAATTCGAGAAGCTAGTTTAAGTACCACGACTTCTTCCGAAATCATCAGTGTGGAAGAGAAACTTAGTCGTATGCAACTAAAGGAGGTGTGTGCCAAATCGTGCTTTCTTAACTGTCTTTCTTATTAACTCTTTACGCATTTGGACAAATACAATATTTTCAACTTTACGTTATACTATCTCATACTGCAAATTAAAACGATGCTTCAAATCAAATCCGACATGATAAGATCTGATAACGCATAAATGATTTTTCGTTCTTTATATACGATTAACAAGATTTTATCGTTTTACGCGAAGTCACGTAAAGGTAAAATCTCTTTCTTTCTCTTTCTATATATGTATACCGCCGCAATCGAGTGCGATTGGATTTTCGCGGTTCAGAAATGAAGATTGAAAACGGTAGGACGCAATGATTAGTGGTGCAACTACCACGTTATCCTCTTTTCAGAAATTGCTCAAAATGAGTCAGCAACAGTCGCGTTCCGCTTACAAGCAGGCGCAGCTTGACCTGATCGATTACCTGGACCGAAAAATATTCTCCGTTCATCTAATCGATCCGAGTCGCGTGACGGCCCACGAGATATTTTGCTACAGCGACGGGAACCAGGCGAAGCATCATATTCGCGGCTCTTTGCGGGCCGCCATACACACGGGATTGAGCGATCCGCAGATGTATTTGGATGTGAGTGAAAGATCGTTCGCGGCAAATTTGGAATTGCGAAAGTAAACTTTTAAATAATATAAACGGATAGGACGTTGTGCCACCTTAGGTGTCAGATTAATATTAAATATTATAAAAAATTGTTGCGTCTTGAATTATGATTTATGATGTGTGTTACGAAATCAAATTATTCTTCCTTTAGTCTTTTTTTCTATCTTTAGCTTCTCATTGTCAGATCTCTTCATTTTTAAATATCGTCGATCCTGCTGCGCCGTCATCATCTCTCTCAACATTTTAAACTTTTCTTTTATGTACGATTCATCGGCGACTGTGAAACAATCAAGTTTATTCGACCTTTCGATAGACTTCCCGGCGCGGTTAATTGGAGACGTATATTTCAGTGCGACTGCTGCAAATTGGAGAATGATGACGACATTCCGCACACGCTCCCCGATCTGAGTATAATTTATAAGCTGCACTTGGAGTCCAGGAAGCTGATCAATATGTACGACTGGCTGCAGGTAACAATCCGGCCTGTGCTCATGTTTACAGGTTAATCCCTGTTACATTTACGGTCACGCACCCGGCCGACCGTCTCGTGATTTTAATCGCCGCCGCCGCCGCCGCTGCCACCGCGAGTGATTCACGCGAGCACGTCATTGTAAGCAAGGCGCGCACAAGGGGTGCCGAGTGCTTTATCGCCGGCCGGTTGTTAGAAAGCCGGTAAAACGCTTCTCATGAAAATTGCACCGGCGAAAACGTGCCCTCCGCCAAGCGGTTCAACGACGCCGATCGGAGATCACAGGATATATTACTGGACGCTTAATATAGCAAGAATTTACAATTTTTTAATAAAACCTCGGAGGAACTTTATAAAATTCTCTCTGATGAGATCCTAACACTTGCGTTTTTAGGTTCTTGAGCTTGATTTTTTTTTTTTTAAGATATTTATCGAGATATTTTCAAGTTTCTAAATTATGCTACATTTTCATTGTTCGATATATCAATTTTTAAACGTTACGAATTGCACCTAAAAACCCAAGGAGACGCACTTGATTGACTTTGCTTGCAGGCGTTCCTGACGATCGTGGATACGCAGGCTCAATCTATGGAGCAACGCGACGTGGATCCGCAATTGCAGTATCCTTTACAAATAACAAAAGTTTTCGCGCGAACGCGCGCCCCTCGCGTATCCAACGTGATCGGTACTCGTTGAGATTTGTCTTACCTGGCGCCCGTGCCTTTGAAATTCATATCACGCCTCCTAACGCGCGGATCGTACTCCCGCGTAGACGTAACTTCCGCGAACTAGATACCCTCCCTAGTTTGAATAATTCGCACGTGTTATCTCGCATTTCATCATGTAGTAACTTATCCTTAACGGGGATTCAGAGCTCGGTTTACTCAAGCGGTCGCCGCCCTGCAGTTCCTCGGCTTTATCAAGACTTCTCGAAGGAAGACGGATCATGTAAAGCGCCTTACGTAACAATAATATCGCGCGTTTGATTGTTTGCTTGGTTTGTCCGCACGGCTTGTTATATATGCGCCGTGTATGAACATGTGTTATTCTGTTTTTGTACCATTATTTGTATTAATGAATAAATTAATATTGAAATAAATGTATTTAAATGTTTTTCGCCCCATTATTTAACTTTTTCAATACACTGGAATATATGCATTTATTTTTATGTTATTTTTAATTTTAATATTTAATTTATATTATATTGCTGTCAATATTGCTGACAAAGAAAAAAGCAAATAACATTCGCCACAGTAGTTGTAATTTTAAAAAGTTTTATTTAATTGTGCTATGAATTTCAATTGAATAAAACATAACAAAACAAAAAATTAAATTACTTTTTCAATTTTAAAAATTCTCCGAAAAGATTAAATATTTATTTATTTCCAAAATCCGAGAATATTAATATTCTACTATTAAAATGTAGGGGGGAAAAAGTGCAAAAATCGCTCTATACATGCAATATCTAAAAATAATATTGATATACACAATATATACCTATAAGTTTACGAATTAAAACAATTAAAAACGCATATATCCAGATTACACGTACATCTTTTATTTGACAGAATATTTCTTATCGTTTTTACGATTCCCTTGTGATCGCCGAACGATCAAGGCTTCGTGCCCTGCATATTTATTCCGCCGTCTCTCTGAATCCACGGCGGAAGTTGTTATATGCCGAATCCACGGTGGAATAATTTAACGGCTTGCACGCATATTGATGATGCCACGTCCTGTATCTACATAAGTGCCCCGGCTGCCGCGTTCTTGAGATACTTAAATCCCAGGTAGATCGACATGCAGCACCCCAGCACCCCTTCTCATTTCTCTCCTTCGGCATCCCGGGCTTTTGAAAATCCGCAATATCGATTACGCCGTCTTTGTGGCGGGGGCGTCAAGCGTGCCGCGCGTTCCACGGGGGGGATTGTGAAAAAAAATTCGGCCGAAAGCGCGCACACGGCAATCGTTTCCGCATTTTAACGTGGACGAATATCGATTAATTGGATTCCCGCGACGCGACGGCCTTTTTCTCGCTCGGCGACACGGATGGAAGTTAACATTCCGCGCGACGACCTTTACCCTTTCGCTCTATGATGAACGAAATTTATTCGCGTGAAAAAACTCAGCTCTAAAATTCTTATGGATTTAAATAAAATTATAGCCGTTCTACAATTGTGGAAGCAATTAGTTCGTCGAACGAAGGAAGCGTACTTTTAAATCGTCATGACTGACCGTTAGTTACGTAATACCATTAGTTTATCTGTCTATTCACACATCGAAGTCCCCCATGGTTTCTATCGCATTCGCAAGTGTGACAACATTATCAGCTCTCGTTACACGTACCATTACGTTTCCTCCGAACACCCGTTCCAATCTATTGTCAGAAGTATAACGTAACGCGGTCCGCAGCACAGGCTCTATGGGATAATGTTTGCAGGGCAAAGCCAAACGGAGATTTCGCGTCGTGGCCAATTGTAGAATAATCGCGTGCTCAAAGGAGAGTGACGGCGGGCGCATGGGGGGTAGGATTCAGCAAAGGTTAACGTCTGTGTCTCCATAGGGATGCTCTTGGTGCACAGAGTACGTTAACCCCTCGGTCCGCCTTTGACCCTCTCCGAGAAAGGACGAGGCCCAGGGAGTACAGAAAGGGATAAGCTCACCCGTGAATAGTACCTTCGCTGCACCGACAGTAAAGCTCAAGGATATAGGGTAACTTCGGTGTCAAAGGAGCGAGAAGCGTGTAACCTCTTATTGCAAGATTTCCTAGGAAATCCTCCGCGTGCGCGCACATAGACGATTCCCTCATTGATACTCGATTTTTAGAACGTGTAAAATTTACAGAATATGGAGCTCTATGAATGTCTCTTGAATTGTCTATGTGAAATTTTGAAAATATAACTTTCCAAGGTTTGAAGGATCTATAGAAGTTAAGGAATCGATTATCCGAGACGCAAAGATTCTACGATCCGCGCCAAAAAAAGCGATACGGTATTTGATTTGTAGGATACGAGGAATCCGAAGAACGTTAAGATTCTCGAACGACCGGCGCGGAATCTGTGTATACGATAACGTAAAAAAAAAATAGAAATATTTTGGAGAGAGAAGAATTTCGCTAAGTTGTAGAACGGAAGGCAATAAAACTCAAATTCTACCGGTTCACACCGGAAGAGCGTCAGAACACAATAATTCCGATGTCAAAGCAGCGGGGGAGTTTCGCGAGTCGATTCTGCGGGGATTCCGAGGACTCGGTCTATTGGCCTCCGTGGAGGACTTCGGCTCGTATGCAGATGAATGGAGATACGACGCAGCCGCTTGCATATCTACTTTGCCTTTCACGTTGTGCACGACGGCGACGGGATCGGGCGATGGTATCGATTCTCGAAGGCCAGCTCGCTCGGATTGACGGCTGTCTTGCTTCAAACGGACCAGCGGGACGTATGTCGAAGATACGTAACTTTACGACGAACAACTTCTTATGAAATTAAAGGGAAGGAAAAAAAGATAGCACGAGCTTTTATCCGACTCGACAGTCAAATTTTTTTACGCGCGTTGCGAATATTTCAAGATTAATCTCAATTAATCTCAATTAAATAAAAGTGTTAGATCATCATCAGGGACATCGAAGCGAGCTCGGGAGTTTCGGGTCGTCTACGTATATTTTCTACATGATTTATGTTCGACGAGAGCCGACTCTTTCTATAAAGACCACTTTCTCTAACGTCTGTTAACTCCAACCGACTGATAACTTTTCAGAATAGCCAACTTCCGCGGGCTATTCTGAAAAGTTAACGATCGGTTAGAGCCAACAGACGTTGGCAAAAGTGGTCCTAAGAGATAAATCTATAAAGAAGTTTTGTTTCAATAACGTCAAATACGTCAAATCTGCTCGTTCCTTCTTTCTCCCTCTTTCGTGTCTCGCGCTGATCTTATCCGCATCCCTTTCCTCACGGCTATCGATCCTCGCGCGCTTCCGCACGCGAATCGCCCCGAAGAAAAATCTATTTGCAAGAAAAATCTATGAGAGTCCACTTTTCCAACTCGACCGAACTGTAGATACCGGGCCGGGAATCAGTTTTCCGGGTCGGAGTTGCCTAACCTTTCTCGTAACCTTCGTGCTCAATCGACGGCGCGACCCCGATATCCTTTCGGCATCCTCTTTAACTTGTCGCTATCGTTATATCGGATCTGCCCCGGCGCGGCGAGACGATCGACGAAGAAACCGAGTCTATTCTTTATCCCGGCTGCGCGCACGCGAATCAGATGTATATATTTTCACGTCGCAGCGATTTCTCTCGTTTGAAACGCGCAAACCCCTTCCGTGATGAAACGAACGAAACTTTATGTTGGACGCTCTGTTTCGCTCGGCGAGAAAGCCCTTTTCTATCATCTCTGAAAAATTCCTCAGCTTCCTCTCTGTACATCACTCTACTTTGTGTGAAGATAAATGAATTAAAATAAGTTGACGGATATTCACTGTGTATACAGTCTGTATAATTGAATTGCTTATCCCTCTTTGAAATCAAGGACCGGCTTTTTAAATATGTATATTATTCACCTCCTTTGTTACTTAACGTCAGTTTTATCAAACTTCGGGGATTTGAAAGTTATCACTAATCTTTTAATTTTTATTCCCCTCAGGTTCTAACCGGCAAAATCTCAACTGATGACAAACCGCATGTACGCGAATTTATGAAAATGCGAATACTTCTGTTTCGGCATAGTCAATGATGTAGTTCAAAATTAATGTAACACACAGGGGTGTCTCGGTAGAGCGATATCTCGCAGATGAACGACGCCGAAGGGAGGGTTGCGGGGCGATCGAATGCGATCCGCAAGTACCTGCAATTACCAATTATAATTGCACACAGACTCTAATTGGTAAACACTAATAATAACAACAACGCGCACTCATCGATCAGCAGTTTGGGAACGGACCACATTGCATCCCAATAATCGTTCGCTTGTTTGCCGTATACTCGTGACCCGTATATTCGTTAGTCTTGAATGCAAAAGCTATCAAATATCAGATTTAGTAAGTCTTTCCGCGCAAATATAACTGCTACTGTACGGATATCTGTACTAACACTATTAACCAATGTAATGTTATCATGCAGGATATTATTGTGTAACAGAAATAAACTTTGTCACGAAAAATTAACTTTATCGAGAGAGAAATAGAATGTTTATGGAAAAAAGCTTTTTTTGCATTAATTCTTAAATACGACTCTCAATAGAATATCTTGTTTTATATATATGCTTTCTATATATGGATTCTAATATACATGTATTTTTACTTTACGTTTCGCTCACGCGATCTTCTTAAATTTCCAAGTTAAATGAATAAAATCTATTCGTTGAGATAAACTTTTAACACGCGATTTTAACATGAATATATATATTTATATTAAAAAATGTATTTTTTCCTAAATGATTATTATACAATTGATACGTGTTATATGATTTTTTTTTCAAATTTCTAAATTAAACAAATAAAATCTATTTATTAGTTAACACGATTTTCTCATATACAATATACATACATATGCATGTATTCTTCCGAATGATTATTATTACATAATTACATTTTTATAAAATAAAGTTTCAAGTGTTTAAGGATTAATGCATGTATCTAGCGGAACAATCTGTGGATCACGGCACTTCTATCTCACTTCCCTTCCTGAAATGCTGCGACACGCGACGATTCCGGGTTTCCTTGGAGATTCGCGAAATACCGTAGAAAACTACCCTCGGGTATCTCGAAATTTCTCGGCGCAGATGACTACATTTCCCACGGGAAGCGGTCCTCTTTCTCGGACTTATTTTCGTCCGAGATGAAAGGAAACTTGCGGTGTGGTCATAGAACGCGTCGCGGGAGGTCCACGGGATCCTTAAGGGATCTCGGCCCCGCCAGCCGTTTTCCGACACGGAAATCAATCTCAACAGCTTCTCGTATCAATCTCCCATCGCACCTGAAGCACCCAATCACGTCGGTGTCGGGGTGTCCTCCGCCGCTCGTCCATTTGGGAGGAAGTTCGCCTGAAAATCCTCGTGAGACGCGAGAGACTTCACCCGATGACGGGAAGGAAGAACAATGTCTCCGCTTGAACCGCTCGTCCGGACGAGCAGTGGATATATTGATTTCTGAATGAACCGACAGCGTCGAACAAAATTTTCTACCGTCCG
The DNA here is from genome assembly GCF_030848795.1 of Temnothorax nylanderi. NCBI lineage: Eukaryota > Metazoa > Arthropoda > Insecta > Hymenoptera > Formicidae > Temnothorax > Temnothorax nylanderi. The sequence continues at coordinate 1,495,712 of NW_027249082.1, forward strand.
GGAGAATCCGTTGCAAAAAAAAAACGTCACTTAAAAATACATTTGTTTCACAAAATAGCGATTTTACAGTATTCTCTTCGGCGATTTGAATATATTCGTGAATTTAAAATGCGAAATCCTTCATAGAGAACGGTTCAAAATCTATGAATACAAAGTACGTGAATGCAAATTAGGGAATGCATTGTAAGGGAAATATCAAGTCTAATCCGTCGACTCTTTGTTCAATAATTATCGATTATTACTGAATATAATGAGTCCCTTATTAAGTGATAAAAAGAAATTGGATGCCATCTTGATAGCGCGTCATAACTGTTATGTAGTAAGAAGATCGGGAGCTCGTTTTCCACGAGATTCCATATCAAGGGCAATCGCTAGATAATAAAATTGATCATGAATACCCTATCAAAGGCAGCCACATAACTCATTTGCGACATACGCTCGACATTTGGTAATAAAATCTCATATTTCAGCTCATGAATTTGTTAAATTGTATAAATAAACGGACACGCTGCACGTAGAAGCACGCGTGTTCATAAATCATATTTGAAAAATTACTAGGTTTTAGTTACTACTTCATACATGCATTTTACAATATCCCGCTTTATCGCATTCTCACATATCACGCGTAATTAGGCGCGCAAAGCAGCAATGTAAAAAATGGCCCGGCGATATTAATGTGACAGTCATGAATTTGTTCTACTCTCTGATTAAGTCGCTAATCGATCTACTAATCCACTGTAAAATTAATATAAATCTCCGACATGATATATATGCGAATGAATGGAGCGTCATAATTTAAAATCGATACCGACATCAGAGTTCGCGGGTCACAAAATAGATTCATAATATTACAAACTACGCTAATTAATGATGTCAACCGCGCGTAAATTGTGTCGTGTTTTATCGCGACTCTACGTGCGTCGCTCAATTAAATTTTCGCAGACGCGCGTACAAATTGTTGGCAAATACGTAAAAATATACACGTCGAAATGTATGCCGTAATTTGAGATAAACATATGTTTTTTTATGCTCGTCCATTCTCGCAATTTATATTTAAATATGAAAAAAATATTCGCGAAACTTTCATATCCGCGTGCATCCGGGAAAATATTGGAGAGAAAGATCCTTTATTTTATATGTATTTTTTTCGTTGCAAAATACGATCGAACACAAATCGCAGCTTACGACGATAAGCGCGATATTTCTTTAATAATCGCAATTTATATGACACAGGCACGTATTTGCACGAAAGGGTTAAATCTGCCGTTACTCCGCACGAGGAATAAACATATGTCACGACGATTACACGTTATCTCGCGACAGGCAAAGGGGGAAGGGGGATCGTTTCATGAACGTAAATCCTGATAGAAGCCCCTGCGCTCTGAACCTGACCCCTCTCTCGCTTGTCGCCACCCACATCACCCTTTTGTGTTATTGCGATTGAGTGAGTGTAGACAACTACTACCCTCGTGTCGATCCTCGAGCGTGTCAGAAACTATGACATTAATGCACGTTGTCACGCGTAATTATGAGTCAGAGCCGAATAATCGTGCGGCTGTAGCGCGTGGGTCGCAAGGAAAGCGCGGTTGGAGAAGGTTCGGGTACGGAGACGAGCAAATATTATCGTATCGTATTATCAGATAAAGTGAGAAACTCGAGGTGCAATGATTCTTTAGCGAAATTTCGGCAATACAAATAGCGAGGTTTCAAAATAATTTAGTGTTATTATAACGCGAGCGCTCGATGTCATCGCCGCCAGTCCAATAATTTCCCATTTAATTTCGGACGGATTTGCGAATGTGTCAAAGTAGGAGCGTTTATCATAGTCGCGTGTACGCGTTGATGAAATTCCATGTATTCTGTCACGCGATAATTTCCGCGAAACGGTAGTGTTGTACAGAAGTGTCCACGAGCTTCAATGTAAAATAGAGAGATAATCCTTACTATACATTATAATGCAGAGATATTATCGCCGTTGCTCGTCGAGGTATTTTCAAAGTTAGTCATTTTGTTGACCTCGCATAGAATATCACAATGTAGAGTATGTCGTTTGGATTTGCGTATAATAATCGTAAATGGTAATCAGCGGAATTATATCACGACATAGAAATGGCAATTATAGTTAGATATTGCGTTAGATTTAGCACATAGAATATCCGTTGCGTAACGTTTTACTAGATCCTTAAGATGACCCTCATTTCTTCAATCATACTATCGACATACGCTTCTGTTTATATTTTTCATCGCGATACTATAAAATAATATTCATATACTTTTTTCGATTTGGTCATTCAGAGCATAATAAAAAAAATGAAAATCATATAAACAATTTTTCATACTGTATATACATGCACACGTTGTACAATGAATGTGTAACATAGAAGAGGTATAATCTTCTTCGTCTGAATCGCTAATCATCATCTTGTCGTTAGTGAGTGGGATAAGTTCCTCCCGCTGTGCGCAAGTAATTCGCAATTGGCTTGGCTCGATTCTCCGCGCGCCGGCCCTTTCGGCTAATTTCAATTAGGGATAATTGATTGCTTTACACCCATCGTTCCGTACTCGGTCCGTCCTCTTTGTCCGCGCTCGACGGAGGACCATTTCGCGACGGAGACAGTCATCGAGATCGAAAGACGAAGCGAGAGAGACATGTGGAAAGAAGGAGAGAGAGGGAGAACGCGATGGGAAGAGTAGGTAGGATATCTCCTTCAACAATCGAGGGTCCGAGCGGACGAGGAATGTGTGGAGAAGGGATCTAATCGCATGCGGTCCATCCCTATTCAACCATCCGATTCAACTACCATCGCAATCAGCTACCGTGAAGGATATCGCTCCTCTAATTGCTTGGCCATCGATCACTCGATGATCGAGCAAGCGTGGAAAGACGGAAGATTAAGATGTCCGGATCTAACTCAAGACTTTTTCTTACGATACCTCTCGCGCTGAGTATAAAGCCTTCGCGTATATACGAGTACAAGTGCTTTAAGGATGGTAAGCTCAAATATCTAACCGTAGTCAACCCCCCCCGAGACGAGTTTCTATATCCGGCTGCGACACCCCTTCTCGTCAAAGCCTGCGGCGCTCTCGCGATTGCAATGAAGAAAATGTTTGCGCGAAGGAAACAAGGAATTAAGGGGGGCGGCGCAGCTTTATGCGAAAACTCCTCCCTCCCCTCGCGTATGTAAGATCGCCTTAGGCGAGAAGAGGGAAGATTGCTCTGACTCGGCGCGGCAGAATAAAATTTTATTCTGATAAGGGACGAAGAGAATTTTTTAATATCTCTATATATCTCCAGATTATCGGAATATTTTTGGATTTTTGTAATTTTGCATCTTCGATTATATCTGAACTCTCTGCCACTCTTACGATAGCCATAGACTTCTATGTTATGTCCCTGCTTATATCTTCCACTCGTTTTATTTATCCTTTTAATCCGCCTGCTCCATTCGAAGAGCGTGTCGGAGATTTTATTTATACTGCGACCCGTTATTGCCGCTGCGCGCCGCGCCGTCGGGACGCGCGGAAGAGGGTCGGCGGCCTTCATTAGGTCTTCTTCGCGTCTAATCCAACTTGAATACCGGTGTCGTGGGATGGAGGCAGGGCTGTACTTCCCGCACGATGCTCCTGGGTATTTTGTAGTTACCCTAGATACCGGACTACCTCGAGTCGCGCTGACGGATAAGCGTCGTTCGCGCTCTTTGTTTCGTTGCCTGATTAATTGAACAGCCCAGGAATGACTCGCCGTGGCATTTTCGACCGACCTTTTCAGCGAGTGCGTTTAAAGCGGATGCTTTAACGAGCTTGAAAAACGACGGTCGTCGGAGTTATCAGCGCGGTCGAGCGTTCGCGCCATATCAGCACCCGGTGATAATAAATGCGCGAGCAGATTTCTGTCGCGAAAATGTGGCCAATTTATTCTCGTCGTCGCGATACGAACGCGGCCTTCGTACGTGGGTGCGATGGTATCGTCGACTCCGGGCACTCGGAAAAAAGGAGCTTTAGCATAATTACGCCGTTCCGAGCCCGAGTCGTCGCGGTATGCGAACGAAAATACGACGAGACACCGATTTTTTCCCCGGATATAATCAAAGCAACTCAGGTAATACCGAAAGGCGTTGTCTGATTTATTCGCTTTCATTTAAGACGATTATTCGACTTTTTTTAAACTCGCTATAACTTTTTCGAGTGCTTGTTAACGTACGCTACAGCTAGAATTTATTGCGCGCTATATCGGGCTAAGATAATATCTACGAAAGATCAGAGCGCATTATCGTCTTAAATCTTATTAAGTGCAGCGGAAAATAATTGCGCTTATACGAACGGAGAGCGAATTATCAACGAAGATGAATTTTTCCCCAGCCTTGTGGATTTCGTGGCACACGGCGGGCGCGGCGCTCTCTCCGTGGTCGGTCGATTAGTTTATTACAACGTAAAGTACGTGGCCGCGTCTGTAACAACCGACATTAGATGCGAAAGCAATTAGGGAGAAGTTTACGGGTGGCGCGGCGTCCCGCGTAGCGCGTCCCTCCTAGAAAGATTTTAATTACAATCTGTAAACGCGGCGAACGGTCGGACCCGTTGCATTTAAGTCCCGTTTCATTATCACGCCAGACTCGAATGTAACTTTTTTAACCGTCCTGGCATTTATATGACATAATTAAGATTTTTCTGACACGACTCCGCAACGTCCCGCTGCGACGGCAGGGCCGCTATACTTTTTCACGCCTCGTTCCGTCATCGTGACGAGCTCTCGCCGTATTACTCGACTCGGAGGAAAACGTGTCCTCGTTTTACCTGACGCGCGAACGCGAGTCCTTGCATTTGAAAAATTATTACACGAGACGATTTATCCCGCGGCCTTATCTTAATTGGTTTAAACTCGGGCCACCGCCACACGGAGGAGCAGATTGGAATTTCTGGTGGCGCATGCACGATTATGCCGGAAGCGTACACGCGATAAAACGTTGCGGAATTAAACGAGATTAAAATCTGTAGGATTACCGCCACATCAAAGCGGGCTTTTCTTTTTGCTCAACCTGTGTACATTGAAATCTGCCGCAATTTTAATCTCTTTCTCTAACGAGTATATGCAGAAAAAGTGGTATAATATACTAACAAACATTATGAAAAGTATAATGATATATAATTATATGCATGAGAAGCTTTTTATCATAAAGTACCAGATGTGTCTACAAACATACACGTCCCATAACAGACAGATGAAAAGATGAGGATTAAAAATACAAGATTAACGCGACATTTAAAGAACACGAATTTGGAAGTGAATTTCCATTAATGGCAATACGTTAAAGAGAGAAATATATTTCATTAATCTAATTTAATTGCGCGATCCTCAAAGAGTGATTATCTGTTCGGCGGATCAAGCGAATCTCCCTCTCCTCGAGACGCACGCTCCTACCATTAATTCTCATAACCGTACACTCCACCGTGATTCAATAACAGGTCAATAATAAACTCGATCACCGGGAGGAAACGGTGAGGCACGGGAGGAACGTCTCTCACCCTCGGTACCTCGCGGATTCTGCAGTCTCCGACAAGACAAACGAAGCCGCCCCTTCCTGGCCTGCGGCTACGGGATGTGTCGCAGACGCCCGAGCGGCTTGTTCTCCGGCACGTAGAGTACAGTGTAACCAACCCCCTCACCTGCTCGCGGGGACTCGCTCAAAGTTGTCGGCAGACACATACATATGCGCGCGTCCACACACATACACACGTACACGTACAATTTGGATCCTGTCGTCCGCCGCCATCGCCATACCCGGACTATACAGCGTCTTTAAGTTTCGCACAAAGACCGGAGGAGCAGTTAAGTTACCTAGAAGCCAGAGTTCGCACCGTCCTCCTTTGTCATGCCTCCCCCTGGCCTACCCCACCCGACGGCGCAAGCCTCTGCCTCTCTTCGGGTCTTCCTCTCGCTCACCCCTTCCTCGCGACTTCTCCGTCCCCAAGGCGACGAAGTCTTTAACTTTCCGCGACTAAATTTACCGGCAGTCGAAATACCCGCCATTGTCACCGTCGCGTGTCACGGGCTGGATGAAAGTACCGAGTCTACCGAATCTTTGGATTCGTCTAGCGTCTCGAGATGTTGAATCGTCGCGTAAATCTACGGTATTTTCAATTATTTGGAGCCGCACGCTCTTAATGGTAAACGATAAGTATATGTTCTCTGACGATAACGGGATGCGTATTTCAGTGAGAAAAATTCTAGACGTGCGAGATTGGGAATTCAGAAATCTCTTATCGTAAGGTAACCGGAAATCGATCTGAAATCTGTTCCTTTTTTATTCCGATCGAATTTCAATTTTTTCCGGAGGAAAAGTCTCGAGAAATTCAACGAAATCACTTCGGCGAACGTGCGGTACGTAGAAATGTCCCCTGTTAACCTCGCGCGACTTCACCAATGCGCCGTTTTGCAGGGCATTATCTCGCCAACAAATGTAACTTTACAACGGCGAGCGAATGGCTCGCACTACTGTGAGTCGCAACTGTGGCTGACCTGCACCCCTTAACTCTTTGCCTGGTCGTCCACGTACTTAATAGGATAATGCCTGGCGGTTACTTGGCTGTTGTTCCTGCAGTCGTGGCCGTATTCCCGTCCGCTACATCTATCTCGTTATTCTCTCGCGTGCGTTTTGTCGTTCCAAAGCCGCTTTCGTCCAGATCTTACGATAAGTCCAACTAAAGTGATTCGGACCGCTCTAGGAGTCAGACTAGTTTCTATCCAGCTATTTCAATACACCATTTTAACTCGGAATCTATTTTCGTGCCAGACGTTTGTATAAAAATCTCAAAGTCTCGTTAGAAATGGCGAATTAAAAATGCTCGAGGAATATATAAGTAAGACGCGGCTTATAGTTCGTTCAAAAAAGGTTTTATCCGGACCTAATCGGAGAATAAGATCTCATTAAAACGTTTCGTTCCCGAGATTCGACTCGGAATGAGAAATTGCGTAAGACGAACAAGGATGAAACGCGGACGAGAAAAGGAGCACGTTCGGGACGAGTCGAGGAGAGGCCACGATAGTCGGGCGAGAAGTGAAATGATAAATTAAACCGACCGCGGTAACGCTCGGCCCGCAAAACAAGGCGGGTTAAGCTGCGGAATTATGAAAGTTCCAAGACTAATTGTGAAACTTTTCGCGATGTACAAAATTGCCGCAGACTCTCCGCGCGGGACGATGAGAGACGGACGCGGGGGTCAGTCCTCTCGTTGCCGCTCGAGGTGAAGTGCCGCGAGATGGGCGCCGACTTGACGAGATAAAGAGAGCTTTTCTCCCGGCGCTCGGGGAGAAATAAAGGGGACGGAGTCACAGCTTCGACCTCTCGAGTTCTCCACTCGTCTGAATTTCGCGCGAGAAGAAGGGGGAACCGAATCGCGCGTTTGTCCGAAGTTACTGCCGAGTAAATTGCGCCCCAAAGTCAATTCGCCATGATTTGACTTAAGTTTATTACCACAAGCTGACGAAAGAGTGCACAAAGAGTGTCTAAATGTGCGGGAACTAAAGCGTGGGATTTAAAACGTCAGAGACTTAAACGCTTAAGAAGTTGTCAGTGCAAATATCTTAAAGTGCAAAATCTCCTTTCTGGTCTAAAAGATTTGTAACAAGCAGTTTAAGACGGTTATAAAAATGCATGATAAAAATACCGTTTTTAGGAGCAAAAGAGAGGCTGCGCAAAGTTATTTATCGTCCACTCGTTTCTTCCACATTTTCTTCCAGTAAATAATTTTGAGTTGCAAATCGATGCAGTCTGCAGCGTCACGCGAGCATAACTATCGCCATCGCTTTCTCGAGGAAATCGCAAGCCGACGTCCTTTATTTACCGCGCATCACGACGGCAGCGGAAGAGCAAGGGGGGGGGGAGAGGGCGCGGATAGCGGAGCGAGGGGGAGGATAATGTAATTCTTGACAATCTCTTTCAAGACGCGTCTCGTAAAAAGTCTTTTGCACGCGGTAATCTCGTTCGAGCTGTTTGCTCTCCAATACGTCGCTCCGGCGTAGACAAAAAAAAGAAGAAGGATAAGACGCAGCGATTCGACGAACAGAGTCGACGAGGAATAAAAGTAGCGGCCCGTCATCGGCCACGCTCCTTTCCTCCGTTCTCCCGTCGTCGTCGTCGTCGTTGCACCTCCGCGGAAAAAAACGCCTCGGGCCGAATAACATCGATCCAGCGGCGGCGGCTCGTGTCAACGGAGTCGACGACCTTACGACCTTTGATTATTTAGTTCGAACGGTTCCCACGGTGGTCTCCGAGGTAATTCGTCGGGTTAGCTCGCGACGGTGTCCCCCATAGGAAGGCGGACTTAAAGAATAAGTTATGCGGGAATACATCGTTGAAAACGCCGTGAAAGAGCAACGTTATTATACTTTTATTGTGGCGAACGTAACTCTCTCAAAAGAAGAAATTTTTCTAAAATTAACCAACTAGATTATATAACTAGAGCCTTTTTTTCCAGACACAAAATAAAATTAAGGAAAGTTTTATCCAATGCACAAAATAAAATATAGATTGTATAGTTGTAATTTTTATCATTCTTACAATATTATGCGGAATCATTCTGCTCGTGATAAAAGTGAGCCTTCGGTCAATGATTTTTTATAAAAAGCATCCTCTTTTTTTTCTTAAACTTTACGAGTCTTCATATATCCATGCTTTACCAGGTACGCGATAACGACCGTCACTCGGCAGATTCGCCGCAAAGCTTGCGTAATATTGCTACCCCAACGTGCACTATGAAACGCTCGTTTTCCGGTGCGAGGGTCCGGGCGCGCGCCCGCGCGCGGCTTAGCCGCGCAAATCGGATTAATTATTTCCCGGCGTGGCCGGTTGTGGCCGAAGGCGCGGCCTTTTCTTATCGCCGGGTTTAACGTAAGCACTTGGGAGGGCACACGGTGGTGTGTGGTGTGTGTCGCTCTACGTGGGATGTGTTTGCCTTCGGGTCTTCGTCAAGATCGATGGCGCCGTGCCACGACGCGGCGCCGATGCGACTATCCGCGTAAGCGTTGCCGCCGTGCCATCCTGCCGTGCGGCAGCGCAAACATTGCACGTCGAAATTACACACCGCGCGACATCGCAAACACGGACGCGGACGCGAAGACGACGGCGCGGAGGCGAGGCGAAGCGAGGCGAGGCGAAGCGAGGCGGGACGAACGAGGGTGCGCCTAACGAGGCCCGTCGTCGCGTTTACCATAACCCGCTAAGGATAATAAGGATTTTGATTGAGCAGGTTGTTTGCCGCGTCCCCATTGATTAAAGACGATCTTACGATGCGCCTCTCACGACGCGGCCGGGCGAGATAAAGATGCGGCGCGGCGGCTATGCCTATTTTTTTTAGCTTCAAACGAGGAGCTTGTTAAAATCTAATTTTTTCTGAAAACTTTGATTAAAGTACAACGAAATGACGCTGAAAATATGAGTTTTCACTACTGATAAATTCTGTTTTTTTTTCATCTGAGAAATTCACGTGTTTAGATACCCGGAATAATATCCGAATGTTAAAAAGGGATATCTACCTCTGCGATTTTCCCCGGAACGAGAGCAATTTCGCGAGAATGCGACTGCCGGTGCGCGCGCGAACTCGCTTCGATTTCCGCCTGGCGCGCGATAAAGTGCAACAGGATGCATTAATGTGAACGGATTCTGACGCGTTGGCTCGCTGACGCCGCGCGATATTAGTCAGCTACGCTCAATCGCAATAACGCCCGTCCTCCCCCTCCCTCTCCCTCTCCCCCGGGGCTCCCTTTCTATCAGGAATATCAGGATCTACATCGATGAATGCCCCAACGGACGCCGAACGGTCGTAAATGCGGATACGTCGATAACGGATTGCCGGCCGCCGCTCTCCGTTATACACTCGCGAACCATCGAAGAAGCTCTGAATTACGAAAGCGCGTAAGCGTCCGGCGCATATCGAATGCGCCTTCCGATCCGGTGTGCGGCTTTGCAGCCGCGACGGATGCATTATGGATGCATGCGCGCGCTCGTCTGCCCGCGCCCTGCTCGCCCGCCCGCTCGTCGAGAGATCAAAGGATGAAATACCGAAACTCGACTCGGCGGAGTTAATGCACTCTGGCGCGCGAAAACTGGACGAAGAAAGGAAATAATGCAGATGCGGCAGAGAGCGCGGTCTCCGTCAAACCGTGGAAATTGAGTTTCCACGGCCGTGTCGAGAATTTTCCCGCGTCGTACTGACCTATCTCGGGGAATACCGCGCGATACAATGATGGAGACAATGAAATTTTCTCGATTGTTTGTTGATTCTGCCAAATTCGTAGTTTCTGCGCGGGGATTTAAATACCGTATCACGATAACTCTTTCTTCTGTTACGCTATTAAAAGCTAGTTTATGAAATACGCTACTAGATATATCTCCAGCTTTTCATTCAATCGCAGGTTTTATAGTCTCGCTGCAATTATTAATGTTAAATATATATATTGCTAGTACTAAATCGCCAACTTTGATGTCTATATCTCAATCTATTTCTATTTAAATTTATCTTAGACTGTCAGATTACATAAAATAAATGTTCTACTCACACATGTGATACAAAACCAAATTCTTCGTGCTGCCATTGTACTTCTGGAATGCTCGATTAGTGGGCGCGAACACGGTCACGTGGCGGTACGTGAGGGTAGTATTGGCCACTTGACTGGCTTCCAGAAGCTGGTAAAACTGAAACAGGAAAGCGGAATACGGTTTTACAATCTGTTCGATCTAGTCATCTCTTTGCTAATCGGTGCCACCAATTAACGGGCGCGCGTTATACGCAAAAAAAAAAGGGAAAACGCTCACGGTATTATATCCTGTGTGCGCACCCTCAATCGCGCACCCTTGACAAAATCAAACAATCGCTCGCCGCGCTCAAAAGGGCCGGCTTGTAGGAAGTCGTTAAATTAATCATCGTCTCCGCATGATAAAGCAGGAAACGAGCCCGGTACGAGCGATCGATTCCGCTCTTCCGACGTCGGGCTCTTACGCGAACCCTTCTTCTACATAGCGGGAGGAGAAAAAAAAATCCACACCCACAGCGGGAACATGCCCCGAGCAATTCGCGTCAACGGGGATTAAAGTCGTAGTTCACATCGAGTTGCAGGCTCGGGTTCGACGAGCACGTGCGCTAAAGCATTTAATCCGACGTGTCGGTTGAAATTTTCCGAGGACTTTCATCTCCCGCGGCGGCCGCGGCACAAAGGAACCTCGTTAGTTATATCAATGCTTAATTAGCCGGATGTAAAGTCCGATCTACTGGCGGGTATTACGAGTCACCCTTCCTGTACCAGCTCCTCCTCCTTCTGTCGAGCGTCGCGTCGCCTGGGAGTTGAGGGTAAAAACGCATGAAAACGCGGAAAACCGAAAACTATCAAGCTGTTTGCATGACATTTTCGTATTTCTAGAATCTTGTTTTTCAAGGTTTGCGATAAATTGCCATATAATGATAATAACCATCTTTTTGATTTGATATAATTATTCCGTTGTAACGATAATTATTATTCTGTAACGATATTGTAAAACAGAACATATTAATGAGATTTAATTCAGCACTCGCGATATTTCGCGGCATTTATGCATGACATTTATCCGAACGCGTACGATTCGCTCTGGAGAACGTAGAGTAGAGGAATTCGCTCGCGTTAGACGTAGAAAGTATGCCGGATAGTATGATAAAACCTGCGCCACCGTCGGCTTTGTCAATTTTATGATGCGTGCGGTATTCGAACAAGTTTTACCGCACAAAAGCGTCGCCGAGGCTTCCGATTCTCGTAAAACTCGGCGCGAGTATCGTAAAAACGCGATTATTTCGTCCCATTGCTTGAAACTCCCGCACTGCCGGGAGAACTATGTCGGCACTCTGCTATAATAAACTGCTAAAGTTTCGTACGTAGGAGGCGTACCTTGTCGGTAATTTTTCCGCCGCGTAACAACCCTCCGCTCTAATACGCTCAATCTTCCAAGTCTTTCGACTTTGCCCGGAGTTAATAGAGTAATTTCGCATTTCGTATTTTCCTGTAGTCCACTTTCAAATTGTCCTACATTTGGTAATGAACACTTGTTTTATTTAATGTTAAACTTGCCCACAATATCCTTTTTAAATTCAAGAACAAAAATACGAAAAAGTACTCGTTTGGTTTTGACGTTAAATTCGTTAATGTCATATTATATTCAATGTGAGTCATTTTTAACTATTTCTATATAGGTCATCACTGCTCCTGTTCTGTCGTTAATTTAAATAAAACAATGTTAGTTTAATTAAACTAATGGAGATAAAATAATAAATTTCGACACACGTGGTAGTTAAAAATAACAAAATGTTATTTAACTAAAGATATTGATTTAAATTTCATTCTTGAATATTCAACAGTGTAAATCAAGCAAGACCTCGAAACGCGAAGTTAAATGTTGATCGTGAACCGGTTGGCGGATTTACGAATTATTGAAGCCGTGGTAAGTTTCCGTGGTAAGGCCATGGACGGCATTGTCGGAGGCGGGAAACTTTGTTACCACGGTCATATATGCTAATTAGTACACGGTGGGATAATTGGTAGGGAGATTCGGAGCAGGGTCTATTAGTTGCATCGGTCGGTCGGCGGTGCCGGCAGGAAATTTCTGATTAATTAGTGGAAGCTGTACGCGAGGATGCGGTCTATTTAGCTTCTATATTCTATGCTGATCGACATCGCGCGCGATATATAAATCAAGGTCTCAAAATCAAAAATAACCCGACGCAACGCATTCGGGATGTTATTTACATTCGGAGAAGGACGAAGATCTAATAAACGGATGAAATTCGCGAAGACGATAAACAGGAAATCTTTTTTTTTCATTCCACGAGCGATGGGGGCCAGTTCAATTCTCGTTAAGGATAACGGCGACGCGAGCCCAATTTGTGAAAAATAATGGTGAAACATGGTTGCGACCTCCTTTTTCTCCCTCGCCCCCCTTATCCTCGCGGCGCTCTCTTATCCCCTTTGCCTCCCTTTAACGAAGCTCTTGAGTAATGGAGACATGTCGTGACTCTCGGCAATTAATGCGAGTTGGTTCGTCGAGGCGAGCCCACCAGACCGACGGGATTGGTCGGGAGGTAGCAGACAAAAGGAGAAAGGGACAGGCGAAAACAGCCCTGTGGATAGAAAAAGGTTTTCCAGCACGGTAATCGAGACATCGTGTTTCGCGTGTCGATAGTCTTGGTATAGAGGCAGAAATTTTATCGAATCAAATAAAATACCAACTATTCTAGTAATTTTAGAACTCGAGTCGTAAAAAAAAACTCAAGTTTATTAAAATTGTTAATTTTGAGACCTGGCTACTTGGAACCGCCACGACACAAAAGAATAAAAGACTAAAAAGATATCTAAACGATTAATGCTCGTTTTCACCAACGTCGTTTAACTTGAACCTTATTGTTAGTTCAATTCATTCTTTGTCTGTTTCTAAGAGAGACTGTTAGAAAGAGACAAAGAGTGAATTGAACTAAGGTTCAAGTTAAACGACCGATGGTGAAAACGGGCATAAAGTGTCTTTTATCTTTATCCCAGCTTTTTTTTTATAAACACTTGTATAAGGTCCTTGATTCCTGAATAGGAAAAGGCTTCCGTGACGGACTTTGACGGTCAAAATAAACCAACATTTCCATATGGATTCGCGCTCGAGCGTATCTATTAATTTTACTAACGAGATTCTCAGTTCGCATCAAAAGCGGCGTTTAACGAGTGCGCCGAGCACAGGGCAGGATATTATGTATTATTAATGCGGGCGCATTTGTAAACGCTCCGTTTTCGCATTTTCTGCCTTGGCGAGTAAAAACAATCGCGCGGGCGTCGCGCATCGCGTTGATGGGTTAAACAGGGGATAAACGGATTCTATGAAGCGCAGCCGCGTCGCGTCGGCAACCCAGAGCATCGGGTACGAGTCGACTATGGAAATTAAATTAAATCGCACACCAAGATATATTTTCTATTTTCTCTCTCCTTTCTCTGTCTCCCCGGCACCGTTTTATCGCATTAACATGCTTTCGAAATATCGCGCGCGATCAGAAGATAAATTTGCCGCGACGTTTGCCGTCGCTCGTTATAAACGCGATATTGTTTTCGTGCTCCGTTTTCCGAAACTTTACATTTAGCGCAGTATCCGAGAACAGATCCCGAAGAATTTACACGGGCCGTACGTTTTTCGAAATCACAGGCGGTCCTGCGCAAAATCCAGCTTTTCGCGGAGAATTATTCCCTTGCGCTAAAATTACGCGTATAATAAATAAGCGAGACATGAATCTTAATGTTATGTTCCACATCTTAATTCATGTCTACGTTTCAACCTTCGAGGCATTTTATCTCACGACATACATCAGCGCGGCGTTATGTTACCGGTTTAGATTCCGCTTAATCCGTGCTCGCTATTTTTGCTACGGCAAAATATTTAATGAACGCTCCGCGTATCTCGCTTGTATTTTAGTTATTACGCTGTTTTTACTGCGCACGCCGATGCAACGCAACGTAGCGAAAAGAATATAATTACTTTAATTCTCATATATCTGATACGTCGGTGTTACAACGCGTAACAAAAAGCATTACTCGACAATCCGATAATCAATTGGATAACAGGCTGCTGAAATTGGCGATTGCATTTGAGTTATTCGCGTGATTCTCGGGCTCCGTAATCTTTTTACGAATCTCGCCCTCGAAATCTGGCATCATTTTTTTCACCCTTCGTGAAATCTTTTACAGTCTTCACTCTCGCTTTAAACATACTTCCTCGTGGTTTGTCACACGTTGTATCGCGTCTTCGTCGCGAACGAAATAAAGACCGACTCGCGCGCTTTGGTAATTATATTTAATTATAATCAACGTGGGAAAAAGAAAACGGGGAAAAGAGAGGAAGAAATGCGAGCGGTTGCGCGTTTTTACGAGCGAGGTTTAATACGAGACGACAGGAGATCGAGTTGCGCTCGCCGTAAGATAGGAGGAGCGAAATTTAATTAACGTGAGCATATGTCGAAAGTTTCCCACGCCGTTCCGTCGCGAAAATAGCGCCTTAAATTCTTTACGGTCGCGGTAATAAGGACACATTCGATTCGTGCGTGTTCCTGTCTCTCGTTTCGTTCGTGAACTCTATCCTGGCAAGGAGGCATCGCGAAACGTGCGAGCGACAAAAAGTGAAAATTGTTGTCTAAAAACTATTACATAAGTCATTGATCAAATGCGCTTGAACGAGAATCGTGCATCACCTTTAAGTCCATTACAATAATAAGATATATCGTACATTGGGGGACATTCTTAAACTTTTCGCATCTCTGATCGCGTGGGTTGTTTATCGCCGCTTCTCTCCCTTTTATTGTCTGCTCGGCGCGCCCCTCGACGAATACGAACATTTATGCGAATGACTGAACTCTCATTCGGCGCCGGGAGGAGATGCCGCCTTGCCGTTTATGAGTCAACGGTATCGTCACTCAGGCGAGAGCATCACGAATTACACTCGCGCGTCGAAGAGCTGCGATTAATCTGCATATTATTATGTCAGCTCGTCCGTACGAGCGCACTTTAGTGCCTTTCGTAAGTTCACTGAGTTATAACACTTGGAATACATTTTCACGAACGGAAATCAGTTTGCGACGCGAAATAAAGGGAAAATTTAAACCGATAGAATTTTGCGGATATTCTAAGCGCGCCAGTCTAGCGCGTCGCTGAAAATGTATAAAACATTTTAATTCTCGACACACACACACATCAAGGGAGAAAAAGCTGTAACGACAAATATGTATGAGAGCTAAATATTTGTAGATTTCAATGCAATCGCCTACTCCCGGCGACTGACTCATTAACGACGATGATGTGTGCCCGTTATCCATATTTGTTTGTTATCCAACGAAGTGATTCATCCGTGATTCACGTGGCGATGGATGCGGATGCGCGCGCGATCGCATGCAGATTAATGGTCGCGCATTTCCCCGTGTCTCTGTCCCTTCTCCCCTTTAAAATATTCAATCTAAAACCATTTGAACAGCAGCGCGTACAACGAAGGAGACTCGCGTCGAATGTATTCGGGGACGACTACGTGGAGAGCAATATCATTTTGACGCAGCAGTCGCAAGAGCGTCGTCTCGATGCAGTAGCGATCGAGACCAATATCGTCCCCGATGTATCCGTCGTAAGGGGGCGACATCGCGAAGCCAAGAACAACACCTTGGCAGCCATGCTGCAGCTTCCCTTTGATATAGCCCTGTGCTATTACTACGTGCAAATTACTTCTCGATTCGATTCGATATCGGGACCATTAAGCGCTCCTGGCTTGCGTCCGATAACGCCTTTGTTACTATGCATTATACACGTATGTACGCGTTTACATTCCCATGCAGCGATACATCGGGTGACATTAAAATTATTATCACTATTATTATCGGTTACAAGTTCTTCCATCAACTTCTGAGACGCGTTGAATTAAATTCTCTAATCGATAAGGAGAAATCGACGATTAGAGATGTAAGGATATAAACTGCATTCGTGGCACCGATATAGCTTGTAAAATATTAACTTGATAGACATACTCGCCAAGATATTCGGTATTAAATATTGACAGAAAGCGAGCAAGAAGATAGAAGTCGAAAGATAAGTTGATTCTAAAAACGAAAGCGATCCTCTCGTAGACGAAAGCGACGTCGCTGGGTTTCGGGGCGCTCTGTATACGGAATGCGCGATGCCTCATGCATATCGAAAACGCTGCATAGATGCATTATTGGGCGCATTATACAGAATGGCCTGTTGAAGCAATTCCATTGTAAATTGAGTGCGCGTTGGTACGAAAACGCACACGTTGGTCGCTCAGGAGAAGGGGCTCGACTTGCCACAGGCGGCGAAAAGGATACCGTGAAAACCGGGGGAGGGGGAGAGAGAGAGGGGGCGAGGGTTGCTTTTGCCCCGGAAGCGTGAGCCGGTAAAAGCCCTTATATTGAATACGTGGGTCACATCTCAATATCTCGATGCACTTACTCGCGCCACCGATATTTCGCCTCCGGGAGTTGCCTGAGAGCGTGATGTGTGATGCAAGGGGGAGGGGGAGAGGTTAAACGATAAGTGTAGCGACGTTTAAAAAGATTGGGACACGGGGAAAAGTATGGGACAGCGGCGAAATCATGAATGAACTAATTACTCCCAAGTCGTCCCATCGAATTTACGGTTGTTAATCTTCTTCGAATTTCGCGATTATCGACAACAGGCGGTTGTAAATAGAATAATGATCCACATAATATATTTGAACATGCTCAGGTTAAAACGTCGTTCTACTTGGCGGAATTTTAAATATTAATTCAGAACGCGCGAATCGATGATATCGACGGGTTTATGGGGTTTCCATTTAACATTGTGTGTAATTTGTCATGTACGTAAAAGTATTTATGGTTCACGATATGGCACACAAATGTCATTACGCTAAAATATTAAGCGCCGTCCATTAAACTTTCATATGGCTGGCATAATTCTCCGATCGTCGCGTACTTGTCGGTCATAATTTTCCGCGAACGGCATCCGGGAAATGTATTTCACTATGACTCATCGTCACGGCATCGTCCCCTTATAAATAACCTGGAGGGAAATGAATTTCGGGTAACGAGGGAGAGAGGCTTGCCGACTGGCGCCATCGAAACGACCCCTCAAAACCGACCCTATCGTAAGGGTTCACGATTTCCGTAGACTTCGTGGTCACCATGCGCCGAATCATCCGCATTACTGACACTCATTCTTCAACTTTTCGATTTTTATCGTCGAGTCGTAATCTCTCGCTTGGATATTCTTCATCAGAGATGTTTGAGTAAAGGGGATCGGGTCAACAGATTTATAACGGTAATAAAGTAAGAAATGAGAATGAGGCACAGATATTGATCGTGTTTAATCGAAAGAATAGTCGCGAGGACTCGAGCCTAACGATTGTCGCTGGAAATAAAAATGAGCTTGATCGATTCATACATATTTCATGTCGCGATGATGAACATTCATCATGGGCCATCCCGCCGGTAATGTTATTTATGTTATATGCCGAAACGGATGGCGCGCTGGTTACTTAGCGATATGAAAATTCTCGAATTACCATCGTCGTCGAGAGTCGAGTCATCCGACCGCCGCGCCGCCGTCTCCTGCGACTTTCCGTCTTCGTCGATCGATCATCCAGCCCTCGCGTATTCGCGAAGCATTTTTCCGTATCGAGGACCGTGGAGGAGACTGACGCACGATGATGTAAGACGATCTATTCATCTCCCTTATGACTCGGCAAACCGAATGTTTTCGCATAGGCATTTAACATTAAAATTTCGGATAGCTGACGATGAATGACTCTAAATATTCTGAAGGTTCTGTTTGATTTTATCGATGCAATTAGATTTTAGAGAGTGTAAGATTCTAAAGTTTCAGAATACTCATGTAAATATTATATATTAATAGTTTAGACATGAAATTGTCAAAACCTTAGAATTCAGAAACAGAAAGATGCGAAACATATTCAGTAATTTTGGAGTCATCCGAAGAAACCGACGCATCGATCAATCACCGATTTAATATCCGTGAAATTAATTAAATTCTATATAAATTGATTTGCTCGCGCAACAACACAAGGTAACGAAAAATTCATTCGAATATAATGTGGTAATTAATTACCGTCAATATTTCGCGGCGATCGCGCAGTAATAATGTACTCTCGGTAGGATCAATTAAATGGGGATGACCCCCAGAGGATTTCAGTGGGATTCACGATGTACGTCCTTAAGGGGTTAATCCGGCAGCGGTAATTAATGGCACAGAGCCGTATCGAAACGGAAGCGCGTACGCAGGACGCTAAATAATTTAGCACGCATCTCGTGACGACGCGCGCGTCGCAGGAAGCTAAAAACAAGGAAGCGGTTGTTAATCCAACCGGACATTGCCCAGTCGAGTGTTATCGTCCCCTCTCCCTCCATCCCTCTGTGCCGCGCGCGTTCGCACGCTGCGGTCCCAGACCTCGTTAACAATTAGAATTCACGGTAATTATGCCGCTAATTGGTAATCAATATTCAGTATAACCATTAAAGCCAACCGGCCCGGCAACTGAATATCGATAGGGTCGACCGCCACCGCCGAATTCGCAATCGGCTAACGTAAGCGATACAACGGAAGGGAACTCTGAATCGGGAAGTAACAATGGCGCGCGACCCCATCCTGTGGCGTCGAATACGCGACTTGGCGAGGACTCCATCGCCGAAGTTCTTCGCGGTTTCGCGATTAATTTATGCGCGGGAAACCGATCGAGAGAGAGAGAGAGAGAGAGAGCGCTGGGAGACGTTTCCAATACGTTCCCAATCGTGAACGCGCTGTTTACATTTCTGCGCTACGTGCTAACTGTGAATCCTGGGATCTCGCGATATATATATTTTTATACACGATGCACGGACTCGCGAGAGTTCGAGAGGCAAGTCGAAAGGATTTAAGAACTTAATCACGAATTAAAACATTCGTTCGTCGCTCCTCTGCAACGCTCTTCGCGCAGACTTTCTCGCGGTAACTTTGATTGAGTGAGTTTATTGCAAAGTTAGTCTATAACCCGCCTACTTTTTGGATGTCTACGGTGCGAGAAGCGGAAGCTCCCGCGCGTCGAGGAAGCGAAGGAGAGAGAGTGAGAGTGGGTGAGTGAGTGAGACTGAGAGAGGGAGAGAAGGACATCAGCTATACCTCACCTCGTCTCCCGATCAGGCCGCGATCAATTAAAACTTCACTGAGTTTGATTTATCGAACGACTTTGATTGCGGCTCCGTTAAAAGAGGGTGCGCGCACACCGACACCAATTCCTTCTTCCTAGAAAGTCCGAAACTTCGGAAACTAGTCTAGCCGCTTCCACTAGTCTTCCACTTTATTCGATTATGACATGTGTCACACTTTTCTTACTTTTCTATTATATATTATTAAAAATACACCAAATACATCTGATATTTAACGCCTAGAAACTTGTCTCCTTTTCTACATTATACTTCGAATAAGGATAGATTTTTGGTCGATAGCTTCGAGGATCGATGTCGATCTATATGTTACGTCGAGTCAACGGACCCTGGATTCCGACGGAATCTCCGACGAACTAGTTTCGGCCAAAATAGGTGGTAATTTCACGGCTGCGGCTGCCCTACGCCGTCGCATATCCGATTTACCCTGGCCGAGCGCGAGCGGTATCGGGCGCGATCTGCTATTCCCACGAGGAACTTCGCTCCTCGTTTATCTTCATTATCGTCGTATCTGTCCTCGGTCACGGCAACGCGGGCAGGACGCGACGCGACGCGACAGCCTCCGCTAAACGCGCCTCTGTCCACCCGGTGCACGCGCGTATAAACATTTGAATATTTATGAAACGTTTATCAGGGACGCGCGCGACCGCCGCCGGCCGGGGCTATCGATTCCGCTTTCCGGATCACGTTTTGAAACGCGTTTGATTTTCGACGGCCGGCCTGTGTCGTCCGGCGATACCATCGACGTCGACGTCAGCGTCGACGTCGGCGTCGACGTTTCGCTCCGCCGCGTACAACGCTTTTCCATTTATCCGCGACACCAGTGTTTGCTATAGCGCGACGTACTGCGCACCGGTGCTCTATTTTTCCGCTATTTCTCCTTTGGCCGGCGATGAGGCGCGTAAACGGTCTACTTTCTCTCCCCCTCTCTCTCTCTTTTCTTTCTCTTTCTCTCTTTTATTTCGACGCGAGGTTGTCCCGTTTTTGTTTTCCGCCCGCTCTTTATTCCCCGTCTCTTTGTCTCCGTTGCGCTCTCGTTGAGTTTGTTCTGCCTCTTGATACTCTTTTGCATAGGAGAACGAGCTATTTCTTTTTACATTGGATAAAAATAAAATCAATATAATTTTTACACTTATACGGATTAAATAAGCTAAATTTTCTGTTAATATTTCGAGATTTTCAACGACAAAGTATTCGTGGAACGCACTCTCGAATCTATTATTTGGAATAAAATACATTTTGAAAATGGAATAGATTCAATTTTTTTAAAATATTTATTGCAGTTAAAATACTATTCGCGATTCCGAGCTTTTAGGCTCGAAAGCATCGAAGAATGTTTCAATTTGCGCCGCGTGCCATTTTGATGTCTGATAATCGCGATTGACAGTCCGGTCGATAAAAAGCGCGCGGCACTTCGAGCTTTTCGGCATATTTACGACGGAATTGATTTAGGAGTTCCGCGTTTCGTGAGCGTGAGCGTGAGCGCGGCTCGGCGCGGTGGTCCGTTTAAAAGCCGGGCAAATAAACGTCGTGTAAGTAACGACGCCGCGAATCCACGAAAGGCTCGTGGGGAAACATGGCGGGGTTCGAAACCTCTCAACAGGATGAAACTTGATTTACTTCGGAGAACGGTAGAATGTGGAAGGAATCCTTAGGAGCGGATAAACAAGGGACCGAAGCCTGCACGTAAACCTGCGCTACGCGGACGACGTTAACCCTATCATGTTCGACGAGCAATTTTCATCACGAACATTCGCGTCAAACGCGTATTATTGACGTATTCGAGGGCTTAAAAATGTAGATGTAAAAAAGAATTGAAAAAATCGGGGTACCAAGCGAGCTAAAGAATTCAAACGTCAAAAAATGCAAAATGTCGTAAAATTTCAACCATTATGTGGCTGCTTTTTAGAGGAGAAAAATCAAGTGCGGATTATTTGAAATGTTTTCTGTTAACAATGCAATGTATAACTGCATAACCGGTTAGAAGTATACATAGTGCGCGCAACGATGAGGGGGAAAAGGAAGAGAGAGAGATGATAACAAAATAAACTGCAGGCGATAAAGCGACGCGCAGAACGTACAATTTAGTGGTATGTAATTAAACAAAAGCGCTGTTTCAAAAGGCACCCACCGGGGAGACGATTAGGATTTCAATACGACCGCATTCCGCGGTATATTCGAGATGCGTCTGCAAAAAGCGCATTTGGCAATTCAAAGAGAGCCCCCGAATTTCACATGCGAAATAATACCGTAAATTGATACAAGATAATTAGATTAAACGATACGTTTCGCGATCCATTAGCTAATTAAATCGCGGGATTACGTTTATGGTAATTAACAATCGTGTAATAACGGCACGGTCGTTTGTCCGCTCGACGGAATACACGACGATAAGAATGATATCGTCATCGATCGCGGAATAATAAACAATTAGCGCGGCTCTCGTGTCGCTGATTAATTTCTCTCATCCGCTCCGAGGGTTTAGGCGCGCCACGCCGCGCCGCGCCGCGCCGCGCGGCTTGATTTATAGTCGCGTTTACTCCGAATGGAAATCTCTCCGCGGCACCCTCTTCCCCCGCTTCAGACCTTAACGACGAAAGGGCAAGGGATCTTTCGCTGAAAGGTTGCTTTAACCTTTTCAGGGACGCCGTTGCGCAACACTGGGACACTCTGGTAACAATGTCTGCGTCTTTTTCTCCATGGAAAAATTCTCGCTCTTTTCGGCCGGTCGACACGCACGAATTATTTCGTTCTCGGGAAATAACACTCTTCGGATAATTTAATAATTCTGTGAAAACGAGCGACATAAGAGCCATTTGTTCATTTAATGGAAGAACTGTCTTTTTGAGAAAGAAACGAAGCGATGATTAATTAGCGAAATTAATAGAGACCAAAAGAAATTCTATAAAGATCTCACGATTTTAAACATAGGATAGGACAGACTCAGAATTAAAAAGAGAACGATTCTCGGATGCACTTTCGGATTCAGACGGTTCTAACTTTCCTAACTTGAACCTGGCGGAGAATCAATATCATTTTCGTTTGCTCTACAAACCTAGCAAACTCCATCAAAAAGCGGACCGAAACTGTTCGCGAACGTTTCTTGCAAAGGGCGAATGGCAAAGCTATTTCCCTTCACTCGCCCCAGAGAGTGTTTGGCTATTACGATGAGACTTGTCGTCGAAAGGCGACTCGGGAGTCGGGATATCGGAGCCTGTGGGTCGCGATAAAATAAAACTCGAACGAGACTTGAAGCCAACTTTCGCGGCGAGGCGAGACGAAGGGAGGATTGATCGCCGGCAACGTAGCGTATCGCGAAATCTATCCCGTCGTCTCGCGCGCGAGAGGGTGCGCCGCATCGGAACGGACGGGGCGCGCGCACTTTTGCCCGATTCACTTCGCGTCTTCTTTGTGCGAGAGCTATCGGCAACGAGGCGTGTCGGAGTGGCTGTTTGTAGCGTCAAAACGTCAGGCGGAATCGACGCTCCGGAGATCGTCGAGCTGTCGGGGATGTTTTTGGACGTCGAGCCGGATCTGCAACGGCGACTTCGCGCGCGAATGGATAGACGCCGGAAAACAGCGCGCAGACTTTCGGCTTCTCAACGGGGCGATTTAAACTTCGTCGACGATGATTTTTGTCGCGGATCGACGTTAATGCTGAAGTAATAAAGTTCTCTATTCTTCTGCGCCTGTTTGGAATCTACGTAAGCTTATTAGGATATTTTGATCGTGCAAGATCGTGCGTAATAAATAATCCGACAATAAATAATAAAATGAATAAATAATTTAAACGAGAAAAAATATGAGATGCATCACTATACATCACTAAATAAAAATGTGCAATTCACATTTAGTGATGTATAAACAGTTTTTTTTTTCATACATATGCGACTTTTGATTATTCTGTGCAAGCATGTAGTTTATCATTGAAATAAATATTCACGTTCCCTGTGTGACAATATATTCAATACAGTATCAATGTATCTACCTGACATCTTAATCATTCATCTATCATTTCGGAATCTGCCGGATGCCTTTGGGCACCACGTGACAGATGGCCATCTGGCCCAGGGGTTCTCAGTAATCGCAAAGTTCCAAAATTATTAACGAACAGAGGGAGGGTTGCGCATATCCCATGCTTCCGAGAATAAAGTTGTTGATTTTCAAATGGATTAGGGTTAGACAGTAAGCAAATATAGCACTTATTGTGACAATTCGCAAAAATCCGCGGACCCCTTTTCTACGTCGTCGTTAAACGTCGGAGGGTGGTGACACGGTGCTTGAGTATATCCCTAATACCCAGCGGCAATTAAACGACAACTGTCACGAGCGGAATCCCCGATTCTGTCTGCGTTGCATCTGCTCGCCCTTCGCACTTTTCCGTGCGATCTCGTTCAATAAAACTGTCCTCCCTCTTTTTTATTGCTTTGACGATCGTCGAAAAGGAAAGTTGACGGACAGATTATGATCCGATAACCCTGAAAAAGCAGCTCCCGGGATCGGCTGACCTCGTTTTAACGTCGAACTCAGCTGACGACCAGAAAGATTGCTTGAGGATGTTCCGCTGATCGGATTCTCAAGGGCGAAAAGATTCCTCGAAGATAAAACAGACCGTCAGCGAAACCTCGAAGGATAATAAAATCAGCAGTGGAAGGACAAGTAAATGGAAAATGTCCTGATTTTATTATATATCGCACCTATTTCTCTTAGCGACCTTTTTCAGTATTCGAAAATTTGCTATCTAAGAAATCACGAACTTAAAAATTCAAAATAATTGTGCCATTGTGTTATTAAAAAAAATTGAGTTCTATTTCTAATGCAAGTTGCATATACGAACACAAGTATAAGCCAAACAAAACACCTCGGATTTTTATACTTTCTTGAAAGAAAAATATCGCGCAATTCGTCTAAAATATTTTTGCGCTCCATTTTTCATATTGTACGTTCTATATACTTGTTCCTTTTTTCTTAGTCTTGTACGTACTTATACTTGTGTGTATGAATATTGTAAAGTTGCAGAAATTTTTCAAGAACATATTTGCTACAGAAAGATCCTACATAGAATGATGAACCCTCCATTTAATTAGATATTCAAAGACTTATTTATGCATCCTTTTGAAACGCATCTCGTTTGCGCCGCGTGCAAAGTAACAGGCGCTAAGCATCGCGATGTAAGAAATTTCCTCTAGTTTTCCTTCGGGAAAAAAAATTCATAAAATATACGTTGCGCGTCACAAGAGATTGCTTGTACATCGTGTTTCAACGGACATTTATTCGACCATGTAACGCTTTGTGCGCGGAATGCCCCTTGGCGACGTTACTTTACCAATGAACGTCCTTTTCAGAAATCGGCGACGGCGATGCCCGTAGGCAGTTTGGCAGCGGCAAATGCCGCCGGCACCGAATTTCAAAGGCGACAGAACACAACTCGGTACAACTCTTTTTCAACCCCGTAAAAAAAAAAAAAAAAAACGAAATTGTACGCACCGTGGCGACTACGCCGTTGCATCGCGGTCGGTTCTCTTTTGAAATACGATATAAAACGCATATTTTTCCTATTCTCCCTCTTCTCGAATCCATACATTTAGCCGGCTGTGCAACAAAAAAGTCGCGGGAGTAGACTTTGCAATCCTGTTCTTGGACGCGGAACAGGAGCAGCAGCGGTAGCGGCGCGGCAGTGGCCGGGTACCTAGGGCGCGTCCTTTCATAATTTTCCTCGGCGCGTGAATCTTCCATGCGGCCTGCATAAATTTTTGGTGGTATGCGGACGAATAAAGAGAGCTTTAAAAAGCTCCGCGGGTTTAGCGAATGACGGTTGCGAATATACAGAAAGAAAAATTGGAAGTTCTAAAGTCCAAGTAGATAGTAAAAAGAATAAAGAAGAAGAAATTGTCGCGTTTTAATTGCAAGATTGCAAGGATCAAATAATTGCGAAGTATGACATATGCAAATATTCTATTTACAATTCGCTATCCCTAAATGAATGGGAGAGAGAGAGAGAGAGAGAGAGAGAGAGAGAGAAAGGGGAGAGGGGAGAAACGAATCAACATGCGGGTAACTGTATTTTCTAATATGAAGGGGTCTAATGAAACGTGTCTATTAATTAGCACCTAAGTGTTATGCCGCATATCCATTAGCGATAATCATGTTAACTAAAATCAGGGAATCAGCGACCGGGGCGCTGATAGTGTTTAACGCGGCCGGGCTGAATTATCGGATGTCTCTGGTAATTATCAGATAAATATTACACGGCGTATCCATTAGCGACGATCGTGCTCCCACCAGCTAGATGCGGGATTCATAAACTGAGCCGGTGGTACGATTTATGCGTCAATACGCTATAAACAAGCGGGGATCCGCGAGGCACCGACTCGCATTGCGTTTACACATGTTCGACCGAACGTAATTATATAGGTATTTCGTGCAATCGTGCATTATGTTACATCGTGCTGAAATATCCGCGGCACGCGAAACCCGTTCTCTGTTTGCCGTCCTTTTTTGCAGGCTATACTCGTACGTACTGCCGCAGTTCCGCTGTTCCACGCAGCGTTTACAGATACGCCCGTTGCCTGTTCTCCCGGTGATGGATCTCGTCGTATTTTCCACGTGCAAGTGGCACGAACTAATCGCGACGGCGATCTGTATCCCAACTTTTCTTTTCGTTAGCGTTTTCGGTAGCGAATCCGCAGCGATTCCCCGTTTCGTATCGCACGCGATACAATTCGCGAGTACGGCAACCGGAAATTTTCGTTTTGTGTGCCGCCGGCTTTACAACGCGATAAAATGATTACGTGATCGGCACTCGCGGGACATTGGCCCTTTCATCGTGACCCTTCGCAGATTTCATTCTACACAGGACAAAAGGCGACGTCGATGCGTCGCCATCGGCGAAAATGGTGGACGAACGAAGACGCGAAAACGTAATAAAGCCGATATCGGTCCGAGGATGGCGAGGACAGATTGGAAAGAGTAACCGAACGCGGCTGGCTCTGCCCGAAAGGAATCGAATAACACCAGAAGGGGATGAAAGGAAACGAATGAACGGAAAGAGAAACGGGCGGCGAAGGTGGCGGCGCGGAGGTGGCAAATTGAAGCTCGCGTAAGTGGAAAGCCAATTTGGTGTTTCTTGTTGTGAAAATAAGATCATGGGAAATTATTGGATGTCGTAACGACGCGACGGCGCGCACGGCACGTTCCCATCTCGGGCGCGCGGAGAGACCGACGAGACACGGTCTCGCGGATGGATAGATTCTCTTTCGTAACGAGAAAATTGGAAACCGCTTTGTCGGCGTATTACGAGGGGATCCGAGGTGTGCCGGCCGATATTTCCAGCGCGATGTGTCAATACGTTGCCGAGGCGTATCAATACGTTCGATATCCAGAAGTCGACGAGGCGGAAAGTTCATAATCATCCGGATCATCGCGATTCGCTAATGCGAAATAATTTCCGCGCGCAATGGTAATCGCGGATATATCATTTCGAGGGTGGATTATCCCTTTTGTGCGTATGACACGAACGAAACGCCTCGCAGATACATTCGGACTGGTGTGCGTTTTGCAGTCGTTGAGATAGGCAATCTGCATTTTTGAATATATCGTATAATTTTGTGAAACACCTGACCGCGCAAACTACGGTTCCCGATCTGTCCGCACGTTTTTAATTAAAACGCGACGTTTAATGAAGAATTTCGATAGATGCAGAAGCGGACGATTATATTTCGCCGATTTCCCCGTGTCGAGCGGACAAAACGATCGGCGAGAGCGCATTTACACAGCCCGCGCGCGTATGCATTTTGCAGTCGTCGCGGGAGGGCGTTTAATTTATTTTCCCCCGTTAGAGCCGCGGCGAAATTAAATTTAGGCGTTTGTTTACGCGCGCGGCGTACCTACTGCGCGCGACGAGATTATCGGCCATCGACTACCCGGCGCGACGTCGTCCTGTCGAAAATG
Organism: Temnothorax nylanderi; assembly: GCF_030848795.1. NCBI lineage: Eukaryota > Metazoa > Arthropoda > Insecta > Hymenoptera > Formicidae > Temnothorax > Temnothorax nylanderi. The sequence goes on from NW_027249082.1 coordinate 1,523,405, forward strand.
TCCGACTGCGAAAATGAAAACGGACGTGTCGCGCTTTCAGACATTTCGCAAATTTGCGGCCACGCGCACATCCAATTAAATTAACAAATTTCATTTGCCGCCGCCGACGATAACCCCTTCGCCGCGGTGGCGATACGAAAATAATAATAATCGGGGAGGAAAAGGAACGGTCGTGGGAGGGAAACCCGAGAGACGGTCCTCCCTTCCCTCCTTGGACTAACGTCACGATCCTCCAGCGACGGCGATCAATTTACCGTCCCAGCTACATTAATAATGTCAACATCTTGGTTCACACTCCCGAAGAATAATATTGTCCTGCAATTACTCCCCGGGTCCGCGGAACTAAATGGAGATAGGTGAATCGTGGCAACGGCCTTAGGGTTTTCCAAGTGTTTGTACGCGCGGAACAATAAATTCCTGTCATCTTTCAACCGCGCCCGTCAACGATGCAAATGGAGATGCAAATGTGAGCACTCATTTTGCGCGTTCTTATGAAAATAATTTCGCATTTCTCTTCCTCGCTGCATTAAATTGGATAAATAACAACGGCACTTGATACTCCGTGAATTTTCGTGAACAAGCCGCAGACTGATGTTTTGCATTTTGAGATTCCGTACTTATCGCTCTACACGGGAAACCTCAAGTGGTAACCCCAAGAGAGCTATACCGTCTTCTCGGAAACTTACCGAAAGTGCCCTCTTAATCGTCGTGAAGACAAGAAGGTGCTCCATCGGCGATCGTATATCGAATTAGGTCATATCTTATATGCGCGCCGCTCGTGCTCGTGCCTCGGCACAAGTACCGGCGCAAAAGCACACAACGTGTGTGCCCGCCACGTGGAAGTACTGCAGTTCCGCCGTTCGTTACTGACGTTCGTGAACCGTATAGTTGGGAAGTAACTTTGCTTCGCGCGGGATATATTTGCCGGTTAATTTTCTGAGTCGCGTTTACATACGCGTGCAGTTACGGGAAGCCGTGCAAAGCGACGCGGAAAATTCTCACAGATCAGGTTTGTATACGTTGAAATCCTATGTATCTTTGACATTATCGTCTTTTCGATATCTCGTTATAGTGTCTCGAAGACGCGCGATTCGCACATGGAACTTTTCACACGCGAGAGCAAGATGGGACACGAGTTTCCGGTGCAAATTCGTCAAACACGCAATAAATTGGATAACTTTACGCAGCGATTATCACAGTGAAGTCACTAGCATGACAAGTTTTTAGTTAACATGGTCGCAGGGTAGAATGGCCTTCGTGTAGACAGCGGGGGCCCATAATAGACCGTAATTGCCGCTAATGAAATATAATCATTGTTTCCACGCTGCTACCAGCGTTCTATATTAAAGCGATCCCGAAACTTTGTTTTTGAGTTATTTATGAGATTAACGTGTAATGAAATATAGTCTCGTTTATGGCAAATATGCCCGCCGGCGCTAAGGGATATATATATACAGCGGAAAGTTTATACTCGTATAAATTCCAGCGTTGACCGAATTAATTACTATTTCGAATAGCAAGTATTACGAACCCGGTCATTGAGCGTGGAAAATCGTATGTATCGCGCGATAAATAACACCTGCGATCGATACGCGAGAATTTATCAGTTTTCCATCTACTCCCCGCGTTTTTTTTTTTTTTTTTCGTTCATTCGATTTCGCACGCGGGCTCTCATCGGGGAAAACGCCTGACAAATTTATCTGCCACTACCGCCGCTCTGAAGGACAGCCGTACGTGTACCACGTACGGCATCTATTGATCCTGTCGAGTATGTGAGGACACGTTTCTGCTTTCGGGGGTATAGTATATCGAGCCGAAGGCACACGCTCGCGTAATCGTGAGCCTTGAATGGCCAATAGAAATCGGCCCCGGAATCCTGAAAATGTTTAATACCCGTTTCGAGGGAAAACGAAACGCGCGGCGACGAAACGTCGCCGGAAACAATTGAGATCCCTACGCTTCATTGTAGCTTAATGTATCGCTAGATATACATCTCAAGGTTCCGGATAAGACGGAAAGTAAGGTTGGATTAATCCCGAAATTATGCGATACTTAATCAGATCCCGTCTTTCCGCGCGCCGCATGACGCATACGATTAATCTCCTCGGTTCGTATCTGTTTAATTATCCTTCACCGTCTACGTAATTATTTCGACGGGTTTATTTCATTATCGGCCGGCCGGCGCGCGTTCCGCTCCGGTTCGATTTTCAGCGGCGCCCCGCTATCTCTCTCGCTGCTGCGACAGCAAAAAAAAAAAGGGCGCGCAAATCCTAATCCGATCCTGATAATCGTTCGTTCGCACCTCGGGATCCGGGGGCACACACGCGACGCGAGCACCGAGAATATCCCGGCTTATCGGATAAACCGCAACGAATCGTCATCCTGCCACTTCCGCTTCTTTCCGCCGTCGAAAAAAAAAGCGCGGTCGCGGCAGCCGGAGAGACGACGGACACGATTGTTGTCATTCACAATAGATGAATTCGAGGATCGCGTGGAATCTCGTGATCCATGGGAAACTTTTGGGGATTGCATGGCGGCGACGCGGCGGCGCGGCGCGGCGGCGTGATTTCCGCGATTAATACGGCCCGGAATGGTAAACGCGAGCGTGGGATTCCCGACTCGCCCGACTGTCCTTTGATCATTCGGCAACTACGGTTAACTCGGAATAATGAAACTGGCGCTTACGCTCACTTCGGTTCGCCTTAATTAGTGCCGTAATTAAATGGAAGTTTGAGAAGCGAATCGGGCTCGCTTCAGTGCTCGCACACGGCGCTCGCTACGACTTCGTCTTCGAAATCTTCGAGCCGGCTCGATTCCCGCGTTTTCCCCCGCGTTGCTTCTTCCACGCACGACTTCATTCTCCATCGAACTTTCCTGTACAGAGTGTACAGTATTTAAATGCCACCGAAGATCTATATATCTGTTGGCTGCAATCTCGCATACGTAAATGTGTAGATCTTCAGATAGTTTTCAGGATTTTCCTAGATTCTCGGTATACCAATCGCTTCGTCTCGAACCCTCGATTTCATTTAGGAATCCTTCTTGTACAAATCAATAAAGAAGATTGCTTGAGATCCCCCTTTGTGAAGGCTCTAACGTTTGAAATATCGCTCGTGTGAGACTGATACCTATACATTGAGAGTGGAAAAAAATCTAATCTTATTCGGTTACAATTCACGAGATCGCAAAAAATCAAGGATCCAATTTCATAAAATAAATCTTCGTCAATTTTTTTCGTGACCTTCTCTTCTCTCTCCCTCTCTCTCTTCTCTCTCTCCTATCACGTTAAAATGTAGATGAGTCTTGAATACATACATCATACGTGAATAAATATGTAGAGTGCCCGCGGGCTTGTATACAGATATGCATTTTATATAAGATACAGTCTCTGTAGTCTGAGTAGCTTTTGTTATTCTCTCGCTCTTGCGCGTAAAATCAACATTATACACGGAATATAACGTTGATCGCCTGCATATTCCTCACGCTGAAACAAACACCCGGTGTACTCTCCTCGCTTTTGCCGCGGAGAGAAGCGGCGCCCCAAAACGCGGTAACAAATGTTTCCCCCATCGTTGCGCTCACGTCCTCGGTTTTGTTCACGGACGAAGTTCCCCTCAGGATCGAACAAATCGCGTGGGCACCTGAGGGAACGCGTCGGCTGGCGGTAACTGGACGGTGTCGGTCGGCGACGGAAGTAGCTCGTTAATGGCGAAAGTTCCGTCGAGCGGATCGATCGTCCGAGAAAACAAAACCGCCCGCCGTCTCCGATAACGTTGGCGGTGGGAGAATGTGACGGAAGGCGCCGATGGGTCACAGTCGAATCGCCGGCTCGTAATGCATTTTTGATACTCCACGGACGGCTACGCGATCGTCGAGTCTACAATCGATCGATGCTTGGCGGCGCGCCGCGGATGAGAAAGCATATTTGATTGTAAAAGCGTGAATTGACCGTAAGTTTGAGTATAGTCTATAATAGCGCGTGAGAATAAAAAAACCTTTCTTTTCTTGGTCAGAAGAATTTGAAAATACATATCTACATTTTGCTTATATCTATATTACTCTCAGAATTTAAATTTCAGAAACTGAATTTCACGACAAACTATGATGGATAAACATGGATACGCGTCTTTTTACAGAGCGATTGAGAGCTTCTTTTTATCGTAAACAGGTTTCGCCCACCGAAAATAGGGCGTTCCTATGAAACTTTTCATAAGTCGAAATGACATAAAGCGAAGAAGTAATTACGTAATTAGATATTAATTTATATGAGAAAATTTTTTTTAGTAAAAGCGAAATATCTCTTCGGGTTTCTTTCAGTTAGCAAAAAAAAAAACAGGTACTAATGTAAGTCTTTCGTAAAAGCAAAGTGGCGTAAAGTAAACTTTCGAAAAGTGAAGGATACCTGTATTAAGCTACATGTAATTTCCAGAACGCACTTCTTAACTTTAATCTGAGGTGGGTAATTCTCATTGTCTTACGTTGTATTACTTTTATGCTCGCTCTCGCGTTACGTCGCCCAAATAATTTCATTATCTACCTCCAGTATAGCGGGAGAGTCGAATGAGAGAATCTACGAGCGCCGGAGATAAATTTCAGGGGCCCGAGGTACCTCCCGTTGTCTTATCCGACTAGTTGTACTCTCCGCGGGAGAGCCGTAATGGGAGAGAAGGCGGAAAACTTTTCTGATACGCGCGATCTACTCGCGCGTATTAGGTCGCTCTCGCCGAGGAGGCAGGAACGAACGAGTGGAACATCGCCGTCGTGACGAGGAACGTTGCACGGCGTTGCACGTAACGCCCTTTTGATATTCTCCTTACGAGCGTCTACGTGATCGCTCGTGATCGAAGGCTGACGCGAAACTGCGCGCGCTACCATCCGCCGCACCATTACATCTCTCTCACGTGAGGTGGAGAGAGAAAGAGAGAGAGAGAGAGAGAGAAGGGAGAACGGGAGGAAGATCTCCGGGGAGGCTGGTGCTGCTCGATTTCCACCGTCGTCTCGCGAAACGACCCTGGCCTCCGTTACCTCCCGTCACCGCGGTTCCTCACGGCCCTCATCCTCCTCCTTCTCGCAGAGCATCGCAACCCCCGGAACGACGACGATCCTGGGCGCGCTCGTCTCCGACGAAGCTATCCCGACCGTTGCACACGCGCGAGCGCTTCCTCGTCGAGCAAATGGCCTCCGAAGTACCCCGGCTTCGCCGGGGTGAATTGCCACCCCGGGAGAACAGTTACGGTCTCGGGCTTCGATCCGTTGATAATTCCACTAATCGTGAATGAGCGCGCGGACTCGGGAAACTGCCGCGTAAAACCACAACGGTATACTGCAAAGAACGGAGACGGGCGCGCATCGCAGCGCGAAGACGTGTATATCGCCGACCTGGATACGCCGCGTGATATAGTTCCCCTTCTTCTTTCCCTGCCCTGGAACACTTAGATCCCCGCCTCGTAAAATCCTTACGTACTCGGATCCCGGGGATCCTTCAATCTTTATATGCTAGAATCCCCGACGTTCCGAGATCTCCAGTTTTGTCTCCCTGCTCGGGATTCGCGAGATCCCGGGATTTCCTCGGTACTCGACGATCGCGCGCGAAATGCGCTTTTCCTTCTCAGATTTCATGTAAATCGGCAAGAGTAACGACGCGTGTGCACGCGCGCAATTGCCAACGGAAGTACTTTTGCCTCGCGCGATCTTGTTTCTTTCTTCTTTTTACGAACGGCGAAAAGCCGCGCATCCCGGAGAATCGCGACCGTCGAGAAATACGCGCTATTTAAATACCAATTCCACGTCTTCGTGCCGCAACAGCCGCGCAATTGCTAATTGTAGATCGGGCGAATAACTATTATCCCAGTAAGTGGTGCGCTAGAACTTTCAGCATTAACGATCTACCCCCGACGCGGAGCGGCGCGGCGGGGCTATAGTTGCTGCATTTCAATGCATCGGTTTCAGCGTCACGGTTTCCGCAATCGAAAAACTTCGCCATTAGCAAAATCGATCCAGCCGCTTCGACTGTATAGCGAAGTTACCCGAGTGAGGACCAATTGTGAGTAACAATACTACGACGAGGGTCAAAGGCCACGTAAACATATAGAGACCCGTCGAATATAGCTTCTAGTTGCTAGCTTAGTTCACGTGATATAGCTACGGAATCCCTATACAGGAGCTAAGACCCTAAGGAATCATAAATTCAGGAAGCCTACGCGTTTAATTTCACATTAAATTATTACAAAGCTTAATTAAAGTACGGCCACGAGGAAATGCGTCGACAGAAGCGTGACGTGGCCATTTACTCGACTACGTTTACGAATGGAGACGCCGCGAGTTTAATATTTAATTCTATCCCACGATCTTAAATAACGGCTGTAAATTTCCAATTTTCCGAGAGATTCGCGCGAGATAATCGCATTTCACGAGCGTTTGACTAGCGGGGCGTACGCGCGCGTGGACTGCAGCTCATATTTCATCAGGGCGCACTGCGAGCGTGATTGGAAATGAATAAAAAATGGCACGGCGTGCGAGCGCGAATGATCGCGTGCCGTTGCTGCAGCGCGTGCATTTTTGCGCGAGAGGAGAGAAAAAAATGCGCGACGTTATGCATTCCGGATAATCGCTATCTCGTTTTTATCGAATTAGTTGCGCGAGTTCGTATTTCATGCGGCGTGCGTATCGCGTGCTCTTTTTCCACCATTTTTCCACTCCCTCCCCCACGAGTGTCATGATTTTTTTACGGACTTCTAGCATTTGTTTATTTGAATCCCCGGAATGTACTGCATCATACACGCGACAACATTGAGAGAGTACATATTCTGTACTTTTATGCGGTAAAAGACTATAAAATTAGCTTTTCTACCGTGGTTGTTTTATCGATGGAATCTTTTATCTTCTCTGGTTTCTCGCAAAAATATTAAAAGGATATTTTTATCATGCTACCGTTCAAAAAGCGTTAAAATTTCGTTGTTTCTATATCGATCTATATTACAGTGAAAATACATGCAGCGTTATTAATTTGTTAAAATAATTGATATTGACAATATTTCCTCTTAACCCTTAATTGCGCAATTTTTCGTAACATTCTAAGTATTTTTAAATAAATAATGACTGTTTAAGTAATTTTAAAAAAATTATAAAAAATTCCAGAAGGGCCTCCTCACCCAGAAAGAAAAGAAGAGCTAAAGAAGGCCCTTTACAGATGTGTAAAGCCGTTTTCAGTTCAAACTTCATAAGAGGAAAGTACACGGGAGCATCGAAGTCGCTTTGCATATATGCAAAGCTGCGTACTTAAGGGTTAAGGAATTATTATTAGCATACATTAACAATTTATATATTCTAATTTAACTTTTATACCCTATTTCCGTAATTAAATACTATTTTGTTATTCTGTGCTAATTTTATTCAACAGTTCCTATATATTTATTAATTAGACATTTTTAGATTTGTCTACGGGTTCTTTCTTAAAATAAATTATCGATTTTAAACCGTTAAACAATGTTCAATATTAGAGGATATATTAGAGGAGGTACTTGCTGTATGATATATATATACTTGCTCGGGAAATATATCTACACTAAGTTCGTTACTGAAACTTGTAATATTCCGCGCGTTTGCGTGGCAAACACATTTCATATTTCGCTTAGTGCACGGTCTTAAATAATGATGCTCAATGTTCTCAAGCATTCGCAACGTTACATCCTGGACGTTGAAAAATCTTGCGAAATAATCGCGTAGCACAATCGGCGCATCCGTCGGAAAGCGCACCGGAGCGGATCATATTTCATCACACGCAACGAACGTATTTAACGTGACAAATTGCCGCCGTATCGTACATCCGCGATCAGTATTTTCCATATGTAATGGACCATGAATTAGGTGCGGCAGTCGTATTTCATTACCAGCGCAGTCAAAATCGGGAGTAAATTAATACGATACTGCGCGCGCGTATACGTAAACGAAAAACTGGACAATTAAACGGAATGCTTCTATAAATTTCCAAATTAACACCGACGTCATTTTCACGAGCGTGTGAGGGGAAAAAAGCGGAGGTCCTGCGCATATTTACATTTATGCCGAGCATCGCGCCACTATTGTTCCATTTTTCAATAAAAACGTGCGAGGGAATTAATAAAGAGTATTATTAATGCCGCGAGATACGAGATTCTCAGATAAACAAGCTTTTGACGCAACATAGCAGATAGGATGTGGGCGCAATGGACTGTACTATATATAAGTAACGTAGTACAAAATGCATATGAATATATCTGGGAAATGTTCCGCTTTGCGAATATATTTAATCTCGGTTATTCTTGGACGTCCGTTCAGATTTTGATATCTAATGTTAAGTGACAACGACACGTATGACCGTAAGCTGTTTCTTAAAACGCACATTTAAATATATTAAGAATATCCTACCTTCGTACGTTAGCATTAATGCATTCCGGAGATTAGAAAATATTTAGATATACGAAAATGAGATCACGATAGTTTCCAAACTATGAGCGATGAAAACTTGGCCGTTGATATCGTTGGTATAGACTTCTCGTGTTCAAGCGTACTGATCTATTTTACTAATGTTCACAACTCAGGAGATATTGATTTCTACTTTTCGGTGAGTGAGTTTTTTTGGTCTTTTATATACATCATATATATTAGAGAAAATATACCGTCTCACTTTTATTATATCTTTTTAAAAAAAGCATGTTACATAGTTATTTCTATCATCTATTTAATTGTCGAACTTTGATATTGAATCCCGAATGGTAAATATTAAAAAGAATCGAAGTAATTGTTCATTACCTAATTATTTTCTCAATATTTTTTCCCTTGCGCAAATCAATTAAATATGTAAAAAAGTGCGCGAATAAATTCATGGCAATTTAACGAGTGAACGATCACCCAATAATCACTTACGCATTAATTCTTTATCGCATATCAAATCTATATTTGTCGTTATTTACGTGAAAACAGCATCGAGCTGTTTTATTGTTTCGAGTAAAAATATATAGACAGATTAAATGGATAGATTATGGAAGATTGGGATAAAAAGTAGACATGTTATAAATGCAACGAACAAGTATTTTATCACGTTTTTCTTCTTAAATAATTGATTTAAATATCCTGCATAACTGTGAAATATTTCCTGTTTTTTTTTAAATTTATGATTACGACATATGCGAATTGAAAAAACCTTTGGATATTGTTTTATTCAATATGATGTTTTATACAATATTTAACCCTGGAAAGATATGGGATAGTGCAGACTTAAAATATATTTAAATAGGAAAGGAAAAGATAAAACACCCATTCTAAATATTTTAGTATTTTTTCCTATTCTACATATATCAATTTATTGTTTTAGTGCACATTGTTTTATTGTATATAAAAATATACAGTATATAAAATCTTGCGCTGATCTCCATCCATCCGTCCGTGAGATACGAACACCATGAGGAAAATAAAGTTAAATAGAAACTTTATATATTTTACAAAAATTTGTACCTATTATTTTTCTTGCTCTTATTTATATATTTAAACATTGACTCAATTTATTCAAGTACTGGACTAAGAGATATTCAATTACAATGAACTTGATACTAAAATTAATCTTCCTCTTGGTGCAATGTTCTCAATTGCATTTCCTAAAAATCGTGTATGTAAGAATAAATCTTGTATGTAGAAATAGAATACTTGGCAAAAAGTGTTAGAGGTGATAATATTCTTATTTGAAATTTAAAGGCAAATTATTTTTTCTTTGAAAACCTTTATTATTGTTCTTTACTTTTCATCAGATTTGAATTTCCTATAAATTTACAAACGGTTTATGCGCAGTTTAATAACTATTCTATTACGTAGTATAACACCAAAACGCGCCGATAACCAAACCGGTCAATAACGCGTAGTTAACAATAAGCTCCATTCCATAAGCTCTTTATGTGTGTTCATTCTTGTATACACAATGGATCAATAGACAGGTTATACATGCTCCAGGGTTAAACATTTGCGCTAATCTGTCCCTTTAGTCCATCCATTTCAAGACAATGGATCTATGATGTGCTATATCTTGTTGTAATATTCAGAGATTCATTTTACCTCCGATTAAAATAAAAGATAATCTGATCACTCACCAATTCGATGCGCAGCAGCAGAGTTGTAGACTACGTTGTAACAACATATGTCGTTCTGCAAAATGCAAATACATAATCCATATTATATATAATCCATATATTCAGCACGCAAAATAATTAATGTGAGACTAATTAATGTTTAATTAAGCTTATTGAATTCTTTAATGAAATAATTATAATCCACGCAAAAGACAATTTTTCATAAAAGACTTTTATGAAATAAAAGTATTTAATTAAAAATCGTTCAAATATAAATAGGAATAAATGATTTTAATTTTACACGTAAGAAATAAGATGTAAACGATAAATTTACTCACCTCACGGTTGCTCTGCCGTCGCCCGATGCCTCCCAGGCCGCCTCCTCCTCTCAGATTCCTTGTGGTTGCACGTTCACAGCACTACGCTCGCGAAAACGTAGTTACTTACGATCGCGCACGAATCAATTATTAAAATACGATGATCGCGCGACATGGCACAGCACTCCCGAAGTTGAAACTAATTAAAACCCGACCTCTCATACGATTATCGGTGAAATTTGCATTCACCTCGAGTCATGGTAACGCAGTATTTTAGGTATGTACGTTATATTACGTTAGAAATATTGTTAATACGATCGATAAATTGCACGGTAATTTCCGGTAATTTATTTGCATTTATTCGGGTCGGCGATTCGTGCGTTACTCCTCGCTCTCGAAATCGGGAAACTGCCAAACTACATTTAAGTCGAAAAATGCAAAGCGCCATTGCTAGGTATATTAAAATTTAAGTCTCGTTCAAGAAACGAGATTTCGCCCATAAATATCGGTGAAACAATTTGTAATTTCCATTTGCTATCACTTCGATTCCGGATTCCACGAACGAATTGCATGAAGTACTTTCTCCGATAACCAGATATCATGTCGACAAGAGTCGATAATTACGGATGTTAAATAGTCGCTTGGGAATCACGAGTTATAATTGTAGAGAAGAATTGCGTTTAATGTGTCTTGAAAGGAAATGCGAAGATACATTTTCGGATTGAGAGCGTGATAACGTTCGATTTACCGGATCGAGTGATACGTTTCTATACATATACATAGATATATATTAAGACTTAAATCTCATTTGAGAAGTCCATAAATATCACGGTAAAGCAATTTGTAATTTCTGTCAGCTATCACTTCGATTCCAGATTCCAACAAATCGCATTAAGTACTTTTTCCGATAACTATCATGTCGACACGAGTCGATAACCACGTTGATTGGTCGTTTAGCAATCGCGAGATATAATAATCGTAGAGAAGAATTGCGTTTCATGTATCTTGAAAGATAGTGCGAAGATATACGGAGCGGCGCGTGCCGCACCAGCCGGTTCGAGTGTCGTCGCGCGACTGATAGCGCGGCGACCTTAAAAAAACAACAAACACCGGCGGCAAGCGCGCCGCGCGCGCCAACCGCTTATTGTTATTTCGAACTGTTTAACGGTTCATGATATTCACGTTGGATTTTTACCGACTTAAATTTAATTTGCTTTCATCATTTTCGGAGCGCGATTACGGATAACGTACGATTTGCCGGATCGATGGTACGTTTAGAATTCTAAATAGGTATTTCTACATATGTACATAGATATTTTATACATGTAATATTCTGTACAGAGTAACAGAAAATATATATATCCTATTCGCGTTGTGCAATATTAGCTAAGCAATGAAAATCAATATCACCTGGAGTTGCGAAAATCAATAATACGTAACTAACGAGTACGTGTGTAAACGTAAATTACGGGCCTGATTGCGCGTGAAATTTACGAGATATCGTTGAGTTTTAATCGTTTATAACTCACAAAATATTGCAATTGCGATATATTCATATTAGATTTGTCGACTTTGATTAATCTACAGAATATCCTACATTAAAGTATCGTAAAAATATGGTTGTAGTTTTTTTATATCTAACAATTTTACAGATTAAAAAGCTGTAGAATTTCAAAATTAAATGACCTATAATTTAAGACTAGTCACATTTCTTTTTAATACTTTAATTCAGCCTGTAATATGAAAATTATACAATATCTCCATCTCCAGCGTTTCTGGCAAACGCTTGCATACAGCAATATCGTTGGCACGAATACCAACGTCGAATGCGAGCTTCGATAAATTCCGTCCCAACGAGATACGCCGTTTACCGCAAAAAAGCTGGAAATAATTCGAAGGAGACCATGCGCCAAATTGCAAATTCAGTTACGTACGCACGTTGAAAATTGTTTTTACCACGTGGCTTGTATGGCGGACAACGAAATGTTGTACACACGTAATCGTATATTGTGTCCGGCAATAGAGAAAGAGAGAGGAAGGGGGAGTGCTGTCTGGATTTGAAAATTATAGCGTCGCCCTCGTTTCACCGCGGGGTGGCTCGTTGCATGCGCAAGTGGGAAAAAATCACATTCTCGAGCCCACGGGATGCCCGCTTTATTTGATGGCGGCGACAAAAGGGTCGCCGAAATTATCTCGGGAACGAATACCTTGCGTCACCTACTTTTAATCTCAAGCCCGCGAACATTATTCACGTAATCTTTTTCTCGATAATTATATTTCGATGAGGTTAACTCGTACGTTCTTACATTTATTACGTCCGCGATGCAATTCCTCGTGCAGCTTTAAGAGGATATCCGCGATCCGCTTATTTATTCCGTTAGCCGCATAATTATCTTTTTCAGAATTTAATTTGTGGAATCGATCAGATTCTCGCAAAGGCGAATTAATTTTGCCCGAGCGTAAAACGTCTCCTGTATACCAGGTTTCGTAAAATATTCAGCGACGCTTGAATATTCGGTTTCGTTCGCATTGTTTCTGTGAATAAAAGATGACCGAAATTTTGAATGTAATGTGAATAATCGCTTAATGATTTAAAGATTGAACGCAATATCTCGAATATTCGCGAATTTCAAGTCTCGCTCAAACGGAACGATCGAACATTCGCCCACCTGTAGAGTCGTTTTTGCGCAACATTCGCGAGTTTCTTACGTTCATTGACTCACGTACGAATTTGCAACGGCGGAGCAGATGATTTTACGAGAGCACCGTGCATATCGCTATGATCAGAGTCGCATTGTGTGCTTAAAACGTCTGTTCGTCATAGGTTCAGCGGCATTAAATTTTGATAACACAACTTTAACGAATTGTGAAGAAAGAGTTTTTTTTTCGTTTTGTAAAATGATCCAACATGATGCCAATTTACTTGTAAGTAAACGGTATATCGAAGCGAGATATGAGGAAATAGGGATATAAAAATTAGGAGACGCGAAAGTAAGATTGACTCGACGAGATTCTGTCTCGATATTCCCATCGTGAGACAATTGGAAACCGGAAGAGAAGCTCTCTAGAGACACGAGAGACTTCGCGAAATGAAACTTTTCTTCTGAGTCGTTCTACTCGCACACGTACATATACGGGAATTCTTCGTAAACGCGCCGGATTCGCATAATCTGCGCCCGCGAGCGTTTATCACGGGCGACACGAGATTTTCGAGGGGATTAATACGATTTCGCGGTAATTGGGAACGCGGGCATACCGGACGGAATTACATTCCTACCAGTCGAGACCATGCGCGGGGCAAACATTGGGCCATGAAACCCGAAGGCGCTAGCCCGAGAGTTTCATATAAATAGCCATCTCGTATAAATAGCAAATACGCCGCGTTAATTATCGGAAAGGATAAGGCCACTGCGTTGCGGAGAATGGAGTTTGCCGCCGGATAAATCGCGAGAACACGTGGCGTCCGGGGATCGAAGATATTTCCCGCTGACTCGCGAATGGCGATCCAATATGCATCGTTGAACTTACTATAAGTCGCCAAGTCAGGCTGAATAAAAAAACTCTACGATTTAAAGTCTCAATGGCTTTGAAGAGAGACAAAACGCGAGTATAATAACGGTTTCGCTATAATCTATGATTCCCAAGTGACTTTCGTGATATCTCTCGAAACTTTCATCGCCTTATCTCTCAAAATGTAGACGTATATTACATGACAGCATTTTATATCCGGTAACACGAAAGATTGACGTTCGTATTACGCGAAATCCGAAAGTCGGTAAATCTTCTTAAGAGCGTAAAGACGAGATGGAGGCAAAAATTGAATCACTTACCGCCGCTATTAGTCACCGCTAACTCAACCATCGCGCGGCGGTTTAATATACCGAAGGAGGGCGGCAAGGTGACGGAGGGAGGCAAACAAATTAATATCTCGTCCGTGGCGCTGTACCTGTCTTATCTTTTCCGCAACGGTACGGCCACCATCCCGATACTCCACGTCTCTTCCTCTCCACCCCCGTATCGCCCCCGCTCGCTGTCTCGAGTAATTTGCTAAGGGCTGAAACACCTGTCGACCCCGGCAACCTTCATCCACCCTGGAGCGCCTCTTTGGCATATTACTTTCCGTTTTATCCGGTAAGACGAGAGCGAGCGCGTTTTCTCCTTCCCTCGTCTATAACAAGGGAGGCTTAAAGCGTTTTAGTAAAGCTCAACGACTGCAATTTGACGTCTCTCTGTCTCTCTCTCTCTCTCTCTCGTTTCCCAAGGTCCCCAAATCCGATTTGAAAATCACGGACTTGACAAGCGTAAACGTCAAAAGAGCGTTTCGCAGCTCCGTACGCTAAATTAATCCGTCGCAACGCGGAATCGTCGTGTCCATCAATACCAAAGAGGGCAAGCGGAATCACGTTTCACTTTTCCGAACGTATGAGACGTCGCCCTATCCGAGCACCCGATCTTTGTCTCGCTCTCATCAATTATTCCGGCCGATGAATTTTACGCTCGTTAAACCGACACCCTACGGGCGGTTCTCTCGGTGTGCTCAAGCACCATTAAAAAGTTCACACTGTCGACGGTGTCCCGTAGAGCGATCACTTATCGACACTTATGTCGACATCGTTTCCCCGCTTCATTCGAGAACGCGCGCGCGCGGACACAGCCATCCGTTCCTCGGATTTAAGGCAGCGGCACATTGCGAGACAAAAGTTAACTTGAAAGACTGTTCAGTGATCGCAGAACTTACGGCGGAATTAGAATTAAAAGACGAGTGTCCGAAAAGCTAAAGTTCCGGGGACTGTAAGGGCTCTCTGTGTCTAAAAGTTTCTCCAAAGAGAGAAGTAATGTTAAAGAGCGATTGAGAACTCGACGATTCAAGCATCCCGAAATTCTGGGCTTTCAATCTCCATAGAGAATTCAAGTATCCTACAAAGTTTGACGCAACTAACAGATCCAAGAGGGCCGATTGATGGACCGTGAGGAGTGGGGGAGGGCGGAGGCGGGGGCGGGGGCGGGGAGGAAGAAAAATTGATTTCAATATTTTTCGTCGAGAATTTTTGGCTCGTTCTATTAGTTCGGAGAAAAGTGCAATTAAAACTTACGAGAGCTAAGCGAGTAGTTGCAGCAGGAAGGGCGACGATCGCTTAATAACTTCGCGGAGGGAAGTTGGTTGCAAAGACTATGCAGAAACCCAGCGCGTCGTCTCTCGTAGGGCTCGCGCACCCAAACGACGACTTTTAATTCACTTCGCAATTTGTCTTTAATTAACTCTAAGTTCGTAATGCATATTAATCGGTCGGCTTTAGCAGTTAGGTCACGTCCCGGCATCTCGTGAACTTGCATCTTGTTCGATACGGTCGAGGATAATACCCCCCACCCCGCCCCACGCTTGAGCTTATCGAAAAATAAGTCAGTAACTTAGTAATTCCTCTAGCGATATCTTCGTACATAAAATAGCTCTCGTTCGATATCGCTTGTCAAAATGACAGGGCAAATGTTCGAGAAATTCTCGGTTTCTCGGATATTCCGTTTCAGTTGGCAGCTCGTAATAAATTCTTAACAGGATTCGCGATACGCGAGGTTTCACAGAAAATCGCGATTTCATTCAGTTGACATCCCACAACTCAAATGCGACAACGAGTCTTCCCATCGGTCTTCCCATCGCCTCGTAACCCCGATGTAACCGGGACAAGAATAACTTCCATTTCAAACTGTGTTTAGGGACCGGGGAGAAAGTCTAACGGATTGTTTGCAAGAGGGGGACGGCAAATTGTGAAGCTGGACCGACGCGTGATCGTCGGCGCGCGTGCGGATTTTCGATTGTGTACGAGCCCACGAGCGGCTCCACGATGGGGCTATTCGTACGAAATCTACGGTGGCCTCAGAGAGCACCGCGAGGGGGCTCGCACCCTTAGGGACACGAATTACGAAACGAGGGATGATTTCTCTGACGTGCGATTAAAGCGACGGATATTCGCACATTCCGTGACGAGACTACGCCCCGCCTGTTCGCAAGCGCTCGTCACGCTCGCAGATCAATCATCATATTTTATTTATAATATCGTGAAAAATTGCCGCGATGTACCGGGAATAATTGTAACATCTGGCCGCCCGCGCTTCTCATAACACATCCCAACAAAATGCGCCCGTCGCGGTGATTCTTTATTAAGACAAGACGTCAATAGCAACGATGTAAGAAATTTTACGCGAAACATCTTTAAGACTATAAATCATCCGCGTCGGTTTCTTAAGGTCATTAAGGGAGACAAGCTAGATGGCGGTCAATGCTTATACTCGAATTCCGTAGTGATTGTTCCCAACAATTCGCGTCAAGAGAAGACAAGAGAATCGAATAAAGAAAGAGGAGAGAAACCTCAGGAAGGATGAAAGAATACGACAGGGCGGAGAAGGACAGAAGGAGGGAGAGAAAGAGAGAGAGAGAAACGGATGTGCGAGGGCAGCTTCCTTAGAAAGCCGGGGTTTCCCATAATTTCCCGAGGGTAAAGCCGTAGAAACGTGCCGGTCTCGTCCTCGACGAACGTCGTCTTCGTCGCCAGAGACGACGAGGTCGCTAATCTCTCGAGTTGCAGCGCGAGAAATCCAGGTCGAGAAAGGGGGGAAATGGGAAACCACGCCGATGGACAGCAGGTTCTTGTGCGAGAGGCAAGGAGGGGAGAGAGTACTCTCGAGATACCGATAATTTCCGCATAAAGCGTTCGAATAGCTCCAATTCTTACATCGTTGGCTGAGAGACGTCCTGAGACTCTTGAGAGGCGCTTAGATCTTGAAATTCTTTGGATTTTCAGAACACGTTCTATCAGCGTGTGTGCGATCTTGAATATTTTTATCTTTATCAGCCGCACGTATCCTCGCCAGCTCATCTTTGGCTTTTCTCGGATATTCGGATTCTCGGCTACTGATGCAAAATAAATAATGTGATTTGTTACTTTTTCGTTCAGGCTGTGGGGGATCAAATTCCGGGATTTTTCCAATAGCGGATTGGCGCATTTAGTGAAACTCCGTGCCGTATTCTCGCTGGCATCTCCGTCTCCTTCCTTCGCGAGTTGTCCTTTACGATTTCCATTCCGCGCGAGTGACGACGAGCGAGCTCGAATTTCCAAGACACGGCTGCGTTTCCCCGCGCCTAATTTAACCCTCAGCCGTGCTTCTCGACCTTCCGTACGATTTCTCCCGAATAGGTGAAGCCGGTCGTCTGCTCGCGACAGTTCGCCGGAGGAGAATAACCGCGGGCTTCGACCGTGTTAAGGCGGTTACCGGATATGCCCGAGTCATCTGCCGCGAGTAAATTTCGCGACGTCTCCCTTCTAACCCGCGGGAGGACGAAGTCGACATTGGCTGTGGCACAGCAGTCACGGATCCGCTTTTGCGGTTGATCGAGTTGTAGCACGGCAAGACGGCAAGATATTGGACCGCGGCCAACACAATTTTCGACTTCTTATTCCTTCCGCTGCTTTGACTCGGTGTAAACACGCGAGACACGATCGTGAAGAACATACGTGACGCCGAACAGCATGATCGAAGGTGACTGTCGTTTACGCTATTCGTCGAAGAGAACAAAAGAGCACGGTCTTGGCGTCTTGGATATCGAGTTTCGATAATCCGAAGATTTCAGAATCCCGTTGGTCTAGGAGTCCAAGCGCGTGTACGATTTCAAAACTTCTCAGGAAAGGCCGACGACACCGGGTAACGTAATCGAGAGATATACGCGGTCGCTATTGCCAAGGAACGAAAGGATAGAACGGCATATAGAATTCGAAGAATTCTATATTCAAAAATTCAAGGATCGCATTTTCTAGAAAAAAAAAAAAAACGGAGCGAAAGAAGATCCACGAAGTCGAGGATCTAAGAATTAAAAATCTCTCTTGCAGGAGATAGTAGAGTTCAGCGCGTCGAGTGTTCAAGAATCTTGGGAAATAACCGCGTCTATAGATTGAAGAATCCTATATAGCGTTCGTTTACATCTATACGTACACGAGGCTTATCCCGCTCGGATAAGCCGGGCGAGGTAGGTAATCTCGGTCGGGTCAGATTTTGAAATGGATTCCACGAGATCGGTTAGCGCCGCCTTGGCTTCTCGAGGCAGCCATCGCGAGAGTCTACGGAATCGCAGGAATTGCCTCGTCGACTAAGCCCGCCGAGATTGCTCCCTGTTTCCCGGGCGACACGTACTTATTTCTAAAAAAAAAGAAAGAAAAAGAAAAAGAAAAAGAAAAAAAGAAGAACGAGCGATAAACCTCGACAAGTAGCAACGCCACGTGACTTCTCGAGCAGAAGCGGAAGAGGCGAAAAGGTAAAAGCGAACAATTCGCAAGTCAGCGGCAGCAGCAGTTCAGGAATTCTCGTATTCTGGAATATTTAAATCTCCCTTGATCCCAATCCTTGAATCTTTAGATTCTTGAATCATGGGTTTCTCGTAACTTCAGATCCCTGCAGTTCTGCTTAGCGACACGTAAGCAATAAAGGTCGTTTCTCGCGAGAGACGGAGAAACGCTCGTCTTATCGTAGAAGCGGATGACGGGCGTGTGACTCGTCACTAAATTAAATTTATCCTATGCAATAAAGAAAATCCTGATATATCGGCTTGTTATAATGGGAGTCGCGTTCCACAAAACGTAGAAAATGACGACATCGTGTCGGCGGCAAGCTCACCCGGAAGTTGCCTCGGTGGTCTTAAGTTCAATTGCGAGACAATGGCCGCGCCGGTATAACTGTATTAAAGAGATTACCGGAGGAAAATGGGAAGAATCACGCGCGCGATACTAGAAGCATGCCTGTACAAGTGAGACATAACGTCACAGTGAGACGACACGATCCTCAACGTACTATTTTATCGTGATAACTAACACTTTATGTATGTCATTTAGAAATTGAATATTATTTTGAGTTCTTTTAACATAATTATTTCAAAAATCAACACGTCTTAAAGTTATTTTAACATAAACAAAAGTTAAAGTAAATCTTCAAATAATCGTAAACTTTGACATATAAAATAATCAAATTTACTAAATATGTGTTAATATAACTCAAAATAAAATGTATAATATACATTTCGTAAGAGTTACATTAAATCAGACGGAGCAAAATGTTATATCGACATTTTGTACAAGTTATTTTTACATTATACTTAAAGTTAAAAGAACACATATAAATGTAAAATATAGTGTCAATAAATTAACATTTCTAATTTGTCAACAAGTAACACACGATGAATGAGTTATTTTAACATAAAATTTAGAGTGGACTTTCTGGGACATTTGAAAAATGTTACAATTAACATTTTATTTTTTACTGTGTAGAAAGTAAGCCTAAAATTTATTGCAAGACGTGCTTTAAAGCTGTATCTGAAATTCCAAACGAAAAAAAAAAAAAACAAGTAATAAAGCAGTAAGAGCTGACGCTAAAGAACGATTTTAAAAGTTGTCAGCTAACTATAAAGCTTAGTTAAATATGAAATTCGATTTAATGTCACCCTTACAAATCATGGATGCTGTTTACTGCACTTTCAGTTCTGATACCGTCGATTCTGATTAAATATTATGGCGGGAAAACTTTCGAATCAATAGTATTAATATGTTTGTACGTATAACTCTGGAAAATGTTCGTCATGGTTCGCTTCGCAGCGACCGTGCCTTCGTTGTCGCGGCGTATGAATTTCTATCGTGCATTACTCACGTGAGTTAAGTGCTGTTTGAGTCGCATTGAGGTAAAAAGTTGCTCGTTCGCAAGAGGAAATCGAGCGACCAATCTGGAAAAGCGCCAAATGCGGGCGTTGTTTTACGACCGGAAATTTCGCGGAGCGATATCATCTTGGATCCTGGGGATCGTCGGAACTTTGGATCTTGTTGATCTTCCGACGGTCGCGAATTCTCGATCCCAGCACTATTACATTTTGAATATCTAAACGGGAAATGTGGAAATTATAGGGTATAAAAATTTAAATGTTTGAAAAATTATCCTTATCTTAATTAAAGCAGGATATTCAGATAATCTCAAAGCCGTCGTAAATTACGTGATATACGTAAGATTGCCATGCGAGAATCCTCCCGTTTATTGTAATAGTAACTGCATCTCGTTCGGACGTTCTGAATCGGAATCGCGGGTTTTTCATCTTTCGCGTCGTTGAGTTTAAAAAAAAAACATGGACAGCGTTTTTATATTATTATAGAAAATTGAGCTTCTCTTTTTACGCGTTGCGTTTGATGCGCGAATGATCGCTGCAGATTACGCACGTGGAATAAATTGAGCGTATTGAACGTGCTCTCGCACTTTGCGCCATTAACGGCCGCATAAAGCGGAATCGCCGGAACCGTAAGTGTGCCACTGTGCCAGAGATACGGTCGATATATCGCGCGGCGGCGGGGCGACGACGCAGCGAGAGGGGGGTGGGACTTCATCGGGAATCTCGTCGTAGCTTTATGGACGTCGTCGGACGATTGCCCGGGATACGTCTCAAGTTTCGAACGATTCGTTGCCGCGACGCGCGAGATGTTTGATGTTTCGTACTGCTTCGTACGGCAATTTGGATTTTCCACAAAACCATCGTGGCGCGACGGCCAAATCGCATCGCGGAAACTCGTTATATATCAGACATACCTTTTTTTTTTCATCCCCGTGGTTCGCGGCGAATGGATGCCGCCGTGTTCGATGCGCGCATCGTCGTGCTCGTTATTTTCACGAAACAGCACTTCGTTATTGTGCTCGGATGCATAAATCCGCAATATATCCAAGCTCTGTATCCAGGAATATTGTCAGATATCGATATGCTCTATATTTCGAATCTGTATATACATATGTATACAACATATGCATATATAGATACATACATATTTTTTTACAAAGTTTCTTGCTCTTTTCTGACTCCATGAAATTTCTTATTGTGCTATATAGGTATCTGAGACTGGGAAGAATCGTGAAGTCTAAAGAATACCGGCGATAGAATCGGGGGATCCAATTTCAAGATGCATCGTTTCGAGGATCTAAGGCACCACCACGCGCGAATTATCCCGCTCGTATAGAAGGCTTGAAAAGGAAGTTACCACGTAGAGCGCCTTCTTCCGGTCTCAACCATCACGTAAATATCCGTATCCATTTACATCGTACCATTCCGACGATTTACACACCGCCGTTTTCTCCCATCCAGCGCAACAATTATCGCCAGTCTAAATTACACGGCGAGCCAAGATCGATCGGACCATCCCGAGGCCGGCGGTTCTCTCTACGTTCCTCCGCCATTCCTCCGACGTGCACGAGCGAGAAACGCCGCCGCCGCCGCCACCGCAATATTTCGTTACGCGATATATCGCAGTATCTACGGATGCGGCTCGCTTAGATCTCGTTGACCCCGTTCGATCTCGGGTCGCGATTAATCTGAGGGGCGGTCGACCGGGCCCTGCATGGTTTTAAACGCGAACGAAACTAGGCCGGCGGTCGGAACCCCCCGGTTATCTTCGGCGTAGCACCTCGGCTTCGCGATTCGACTCGCAATTACCGCCCCGTCTGTTCCGTCTGCCGTCGATATACGGCCCGGTAATTGACGGTTACATCGACCACAGCGAACACCCGTCGGAGCTGAAACATCGAGAGCCGTATCGCTGCCGCACGCGATCAGGTGGGCTCGAGTAGGCTTTACCTACTCGAGCACTAACTTCCTCGAGTTAACCTTGAATTTTTGGATATCTAGATCCCACAGACTTTGAAATTATATATCGCTTGTATCCTTGAACCTTTAGCCTTTCAATCTCTGTTTCTCTCTTTCAATTTTTTTTTCAAATTATTGTGCAGTCAAAAATCGCGATGAAATAGAGTACCCCAATACCTACTGTAATTTAGAGACTCTTTTGGATGAGGAAACATTTTACAGTATTTGTCTGTATTACCTGAAGCGTGCGAAATATACATGTGTTACGAGAAATAGACAAATTAATACAAAATATGTATCAAGCCAGATAGTCACAGACCAGCTGTTTCCAAATAATTGCATTGTTACTCTCCCAAAACGCGTATAAGGGTTATCCAATTAGTCTCACCGGAGTTTTTGGGCGATCGATGAGTTAATTAACTTAACAAAAGATAATTACGCTAATGGCAAACAGCTGCCAAGGCGGCATGCGTTCCGACGACTTTATGGATGTGTGGGACCCACTCGAACAACAGTTGACAGGAAAGCTGCCCGGTGCTTTACCGCAGTGTTGACTATAGGCGAGTTCGGCGGTGAAGAGGAGGCGGTAACTAGGTTGCCGCAGAGTGACGTCACAATCGTTCCAACCTAACCCACTTGGAGTACGATGGCGTGGCCCATCTCGGTACCTTGGTATTGCGCAAATACTGGTCCAAAATTACCCCACTACTATATCTGGCACTACGCGAGGCATCTCGCCGGAATTCTGATGCAAGCTGACCTTGCGGTACCTCGCGCCGTAGCATTACGTCATAAAGAAACGGCGCGACCCGTTTCCGCGTAACGAAGAACAGACGTGGAAGGAAATGAATAATCCAAGGACGCGAGAATACGGGACTTCGCGAATGCATGCACCCACGCGTCCTAGAATTCGAGGATTCTAGACTGCGAGTGCGCCGAAGGGTCACAGGTCCCGAGACTTCAGCGACCCTGATCTTTCCTGGTGCTCAATGGGCACAATTAAAGACTCGCTTGGAGGCCGTAGACTCGTAAAGAAGAACCGAGGTAGAAAACTCTCGTAAAAAAATTTAAAATATCGTAAAACGCGGAAATTAATAGAAGCTTCCTTGATAATAATCGATCGACGTATCGAGTCGCGCGTTTAGCTCGAGGCCAGGCGACGCTTTCCGTAAACATTGGTCGATTTACGCGCGCTCGTTATACGAGAGAGAAAAAAGACGAGACATCATAAGCGCCGCTATTACGGACGCGGCGACGCCGTTCGACCATATCCGGCGTAGCCAGCCGGGCAAACACAATTACGTTGGAAAATACGACGTGTAACGAAGTGAGCTCGCATCGACGACCCCGACCCGACCTATTGTTCCGGGTCTCTTCTCCTCGTCGTAGGATGTAGGTCAGCGCGACGGTTCGCGTGCGAGCCTGCAGTTCTTGGAGGGAGAAGGGCTAATCGCACCGACCGGCCGCTGCCCTCCGTCCTTCGTGTGTGCGACTTCATCCCTTAACTTAACGACGATCTTCCGCAAGCCTCGCCTTGCCCGGTCTCGGTCTACCAGGCTAGCCGGGGTGTCTTAACAGGGTGTTTTCGTCGCGCTGACCAAGAATCCTTCACGGGACGTACGGCGCGAATCGCTGAACTATGTCCGGCATCAGGAAAATCCGTAAGGGCGCCTGGCAATTTCCGTGGCACGCGATCGACCGGCGCACTCCGCGCGAGCTCGAGCATGATCCTCTGGATGGGGAAATGTGTGTTCCGTTAAACGTTTCCGTGAGCCGTTATTTATTTCCTAGTTAATTAAATCCGCCAAGAAGAGATTGTGAATGCGTAATAAATGTATTTAACTCGGTCAATATAAAATAGATTATTAGTAGATAATAAAAAGAATTTAATATTAATATAAATCTTTTGCGAAATTTTATATTATTCTACTTAATGGAAAATTTTGTTTTCTAGTAAAAGAAAGATCTTTATTTTCAAATATTTTCGTTTAGATGAAGATGTGTAGCTTGACGATAAAAATATATCAAAGAAAGCGATTTTATTTCAGACGTTTATCGTTGCTTTTCTATCGAGGATTGCTACAGCGAGTTTGTCGCACGATCGGCAACACTCGGGATAACATACATCCGCAGCGAGCAGCAAAATAAATACGCGGAAATCCACCGGTAGCGCTTCGCCGGAGAGGCGAGGGATTTGTCGCCGGGGATTAAGCGAAATTTATAAAGTTTCCGTCGCACTAAATACCGTTATTAAGTCGCCTACGTCCTTCCGACCTCCGCGACCTCCACCGATTCCACCACGGGTTCGGAGAGTTGCCTTTCATGCCAGCTCCCGCGCACCGTTTCACCTATTCAATTCGGCCGCCTTTCGAACGCCAGTAAACTGCGGATAAAGCGAGAGCAACTTGTTTCACTCCCTCCCCCCCCCGTGACCTCCCCTCGTCCACTTGGCACTCGCTATCTTGATTCGCCCTATCGTCGAAGGCGACGAGGCATCCCATCCCCGATGTTGACTGGGACTCGTTCCAGGACGGTAAACGCGAGCATCTTGCGCGATCACGAAGTTCATTTTCCGCAAAGAGCAACATGAAATTTCCCTCATTATAGAATACAGAAAAATTGATAATTAACTGTATAAATATGAATAATAGATAGATGAAAAATATTAATTGCAAATTCTGGGTGAAATTATTGTTAATGTTTCTCCGATTCTTTAACGCACGTGTCTACTTCGCTCACGACTTATTTAAACATCAATTATCGTCAATCAATAATGTTTCAAATATGAATAGTGACTTTACGATTAACGCGTTTGCGTAAATGTACTTTAATATCGCTTACTCGGCTAATAGCAATTGATCGTTCTCTTAATTCGCGTCCGAAAAGGTCCCGTCCACCTTTTCCTCATTACACTAATCACACGCTCTTATCTTTTAAAAAAAAATTATCCTAAGCCTAGAAAAATTATGAACCATAACTTAACGAGCCAGAGTTTATCGTCAGCATCGGCTAAGACTAAGGGCGCGTGCGTTCGAGACCGCGAAAGACCGATACGGCGTTCTCTTCGGCCGTATTAATTAGACGCGCGATACATATCGTCCGAGGTGTTGAACCCCTGTCGGGTGACACCCCTCGGCCGTCGCTCGCCCGTGGGTTTAGGTCGCGTTAACACGCGAGATAACGGCGAGGGCGCGCGTCGTCGCTTCTGGAAAGGAAGGCGCCGGGCCGTGGCGGTTAAAGTCACGCGCGGTGTGTGTCAATTCGGCGCAGTCGGTGCACGCCGCTGGCTGCACCGAATGCGGCCATGCGCGGGCCATTACACGCCGTAATACAGCCGGGCCGTAATGCGAGATATCGTGCGAAATTGTACGCGACTGCGTTCCACTTGCTCGCCATCGTCGCGGCGTGTAGCACGGCCATTAGGCCACCGGATGCACTCCATGATCGCGAGCGTCGATAGATATTTAATCGTGTCCCACGCAAGATCTCTCCTATCTCTTTCTCTTTCTCTCGTTTCTCGTGTCGATTCGTTGTATGACTCTTCGGTTAATATCATTCGAAAGAAACCCGAGCTAAGCAGGAATTCTAGGATTTGGAGACTCTCGAAATGCTGAGACGAATCCAGTACGGTACAGATATACGAATTTCAAAAATTCGAAGTTGTAGATGATATCGGAAGTGCACGGATCTAAAAATCCCAGAATACGAGAGCATTCTGGGGAAGTCAAGATCCCGAGATCAACGCGTCTTAATCCGCGCATTCAAGCAGGAGCCGGGAATCCGCTCATCCACGATTCCTCTAATCCTGCCAACGCGGAGGTAGGCTTGGGGAGGCTTTGCCAAGTTACCGGGCGGCTAATTTGGTGTGGAAGCGTAAGGAGGTTCTTTTAATAATAATCTAACCTAATGAATCTCGCCGCCGAGAAACTTTGTGCTCTCTTTCTCGAGATCACAGATACGATCGCGTCCGCATCATTTACATGTCGGAACGCCAGCATTCGATGCGACGACAGACAGGGTCGAGCACTCCAAGACCCTCGCGGCGCGTCTTGGAATTGCCGCCTGCACTTCCTGTTTTCCGTTTGAACCAGCGGAGGAGAATGCTTTCTACTTCGTTACTCCGTACAATCAAGCGCGAGAGCAAACGCCCGTTGGTGCATCGTGGGGTAACTGCGACCATCGCACGTTACGGCGATCTCCGTTTTACCTCCCTTTCTCCTCCTCTTCTTCAGGACCCGTCGTCCATTCCACCGGCAAATTTCCGTTCTAATTTACGGGGACGTCGTCTCCGAACGATGCCCCGCAAGAGCGGCGTCGTGCCGTTCCTTCTGCGCGGCAGAAATGGATACTTGAATCTTTCGATCTTTTGTCGCCGGAGCCCTTGCTTTCTGAGAACAACGACTGCGTGAACAATTTTGCTTTCATTCGATTGTCGGGGACAATTGAGAAGTTTTTAAATTTATAATTAGATGTCTTGCGAGAACAAAATATAAAAATCTAATGAATGAGCTTAGAAATACTACACAATTACTCAATACTTGAAGATGTGAGAACATACACGGAAAGAACGGTTTTGTTGAAATATCCAATAATTTAGCATCAAAATAATTATATTAGGTCGCTGAAGCATGATGATAATGCTGTAAAAAATTTTGACATTTTAGCCATCAGTTTGAGTGTTCTACATAATTATTTTGATGGTATTTTCAAATCTGTATCTAGCTAAATTTTTAGATACTTCAACGAAACCGTTTTTTCCATATGATTTATTTTGATAATTTTAGTAAAGTCTGATTATATCAGTGACAGATTAAGAGCGACTTGATTTTGAATCATCAATAATATAATATCAAAAATACCTCGTTTTACTTTAATATTAATTTAAAGATACTAGAAATAATTCGCTTTAAGAACCTACTTATTAATATTGTACATAAATTTACAGATAATTTTAGATGGAAAATATAAATAAGTACTTAACTATATTACTTTTCGGTCCAACTAACATAAGTTTAATTATAGGTCCGGGAATATTCGAAGCAGTTTTATCTTCATCGCTTGTCTGGGGCATACAATTTTCTATGGAAATTTTGGTGAGATTGTTTTTAATGTTTCTCCCCCTTTCTCCCCCTAATCTTTAATAATCTTTGCAATAGAATATGAAGTATCGAAAAAGTGGAAACGTCTACTAGTTTGAGCTGCCGTTACGCTGCCGGCAACGTTTTCAAAGCGCTCGCGGCGAAATTTATTCATAGCTCACCGTAGCTCTCCATCTCATTCGTTTCTCTCGCGATTAGTTCGCTCCCTTACCGTCGCTTCCCTTTTTTCCCGCCGTCGATGTCTCGAGGGGTGACTAAATAATAAACGGGTAGCGACACTCGCGAAACGCTACGGCGTCGCATGGCGTCGCTGCGAGGCGAAATGAGAAGGAATTATGAATGGATGACGACGGTACTTCTAAGTAATCTTTTCTGATACTCACGGAAGTATGAGGCGCTTAAAACGCAACGTTCTAAAATGGTGCGCTCGCTTGCAACTCCGGATCTATCATCCGCCAGGATAATAATCCTTGATGCGACCGCGTTCTCGAGAGACCTATCGTTGACAGGAGACGCTGCTAAATGCATCACCGTACGCATAATGCATGATAAATGTCACGGAGTCGCGTAACTTCTATTAACATACATAATATACTTCAGCTCGTCGCTCGTCACAGATTCCTGATTCTAAATTTAAATAAAAATAAATCTTTAAAAGTCCACATATATGTATATTTTCATTACGTGGTCGCTATTCAGTAAAAATCAGATTATTTTTTACTTATGTTTATCGCGATACAAAGTTGTCATCAAACAAATATATATACTCTAAACGAGAGCGCTGATGTTTGGACAGCATTCATTAATTTGAAAGCGTAGACGATATTTGTAATGCACTGACAATATTTGTATTGTAGCGTATAACTAGTATTTGCACGTTTAAATTACGTGTGTGCCGCGCAATTTTTTGCTCATACAGTTCGACGTACGTTATTTTAAGGTTCCAGACAGCTGACGCTGAATAGCAACTTCAAGATGTCGTGGAGAATGTGGTTCATAAAAATTCTTGATCCGCGCTGATCCATGAGGTCTTTGACCCTCCTGGATCTACTTGACTTCGCGCAAAGAGGGTGCACAAAGTTTTTCGGCGGTTATTTGAGGTATTTGACCTGAAGCGAAAGGGATGTGTTAAAGGAGCGCGATAGGAAATCGTAAAATTTTGCAAGCCGCAAAACATGACTACCAATAGAGATTTCAGTCCCCGCAAGAAATCGTCGATTTTAGGTGACATCAGGTGACACTGTATCGTCAAGATATCAAATATCTTGCAACTTGATTGCAGATTACGTTAAAAAGATTAAATTTTTTGTAATACTTTTAATATTTTTCTAATGAAACTGATTATTTTCATGTATTGAGTTGATTTCTGCAAAACTAAAAGAAAATAAAAATAAGTTTAAAGAGATGTACAAAGATATTTTTTTGGATGCAGGAAATAGAAAATGGTTTGATACTTATCAACCTATTCGTTGCAATTTGACGCTATTAAAATCTAATACGAATTATAACGTCTTAATCACACCTTGTTGAGTGTACTACTTCAACAGTGCGCAGATTCTGGGGGAATATCCAAGACGGTTCTCCAAGGATGACCGTCTTTACGCTAAATCCGCGTGCCAATGGATCTGCCGATTTTCTATTCGTGCAGATATATATTCGAGGGATAGATCTCGCGGGCTCGCGACGCGAAAAGCGCGGATTCGATACGGGGACGCATTAAATTTATTCATATGCCGCGAAGACTAAGGTAACAAATTCGTCGCGTCATGCATTATTCACGCGGCATTCCATTGGATCCCGTCGGATCTCTGCGTGGATCTCGGCACGACGGAATTTTCGCGCTGACATGCGAGTCAAAGGGAGTCTCTCTAATGAAAAGTAACGCCGGTGCCGTTACGCGCGCTCACGCCAGGACGGCTAATATCGTTTATATACGGTCCCGCGTAATTATCTTGTCTCGATTTAAAATAAATCTCTTAAGAAAGCATTATCTCGAATGAAGTAATCTTTCCTGTGTACCTCTTTGGAAAATTACTACGTTAAATCTGGAAGGAATTTATGCACACGTGTAAAACGAAAGTTGTACCGATATCATTCACTCTAATATAATTAAGTAATAATTAAACATAAATTACTTTCCAGATGTGTTCTGAATAGCGATCGTTGATAACGTATAATGATAAACATTTTCGATAAGAAAAGAATTGACTCCGGGTCGCTTATAAAGAATACGTATAGATAAAACGATATGTACGTAAGCCTGTACAAGTGGTGTATATATGTATGTAGTATGTACACATTTTCTTCATAACGTTCTTATTTTCATGGTTTTGTGCCAGAATAATTATTATTCTTTCTCGCGCTTTTTTTTCTCCTTTTTAAGCTAACAACGTGAATTACATCCGCGCTCTCTGCGGAGAATTCACGGCCCCCATAACCCGCAGGCTCCTGACTCACTCTGCAGGATGGGACAATTAACTCGACTGAATTGTCCGTTAAAAGGTCTCGACACTGACGGCTCAAGGCGATCTCCCTTTTAACGAATACAAAGCCCGTTCTCTCATGCCGTCGTGCGCGCGCGAGAACGCGCGCGCGCTCCTCTAGGCGCCATCGCTTAAAATGTCGGAATCGACCTAAGTGACTCGCTCGAATATCGAAGTAGTCAAACAATGGCGTCGTGGAAAGTTAAATAACGGTGCCCCGATCGTTCCTGAATTACGAGTTTGATTCCGAACGGTGACGAGAAAATCCGCGAAAATTTAACTTCACGCGCAATTGCGCTAAATGGATCCGACTAATAATTTAGAACGTAACTTCGTTCGGCGAATTTAAACAGTTTTCGCAGGTTCGACGCCTCGCGCTAACGAACTTCGTATCGCCGTCGCACTTCTTCTCGGCGGCAAATCAATAACGGTGCTTTCACCTCTGAGAAGCTAACGATAAAAAGACCTTGACGGGGTGCAACAGGCGTGATAGTATGTATCAATCTTGCAAATCGTATTGAATTAGCGGAACCGGTATCCATCTGCAGCCTGAGAAATTACGAAAGTCCCTTTACTTTTTGCTAATGTCCGCTAACGAGGAAATATCCTCGAAGCATCTCTCGAATTAAATGCAAAATTAACGCGGCGACTCGACTCTAATTGCGAGGAGCAGCGATTTCAAGCACTCCTCCGGCCGAGCCGAGCGAGCATCTACTAATTATCTCCGCGACAGTTATCCGACAAGAAAATAAGCAAGCTACACTTCCCCCCTCTCTCTCTCTCACTTTCCTTCTCTATCTTCCTCTTTCTCTCTCCTCCTCCTCCTCCTCCTTCAGTTACGTTAATGCGTTTCTTCGCGGGGATTTTTGCCAGTCGCTTGCAACAAACACCCGAAGACGAGTAATTTCCGTCGCTGTCCTGCTTTTCCCCGAAGAGCCCGGCGCCGCCCACGAGCAGACACGATGACGCTTCCGCGCGCACGCTGCGAGCTCTCGCAGACGCTCTCGCGGAAGACCGATCCGAGGGAAACGGAGGCGCCGGATCCCCTCGAACATCATATATCTTGTTGATGGATGTTGTTAGGGTCCGGCGATTGTGTGTGTGTGTGTGTGTGTGTGTGTGTGTGTGTGTGTCCGTTTCTCTCTATCGCGCGTGCCTTTCTCGTCTTAATCTCGTAACGTCGCGCCCCTTAGTGGCTGAGTTTGCATTTCTGTCGTCCGTAATTGCTCCTGAGACTACCGTGAATGCCCCGAGATAGAGCAGGCGACGACGGGAGCTTTCGGATGAGACGTCGATGCTGGATATCAAGAGCCGGATTAGACCCGGCATTCGGGAGAGTCCGCATAAGATTTTGATCCATGCACGCGGCATATTTGATTCATGCTACATCCCCGGGTCTTTGGGGGTCTTGTAATGTTGTAATCTTAATAATGAAGGGACTTCTGTTATTCCCCCAGAATACAGAATATCGCGCTATTAAATATTAAGACAACCACTAACATTAATTAAGCCATTAAATGCGAAACTTTGCGCCACGGTAAGTAACGTCTGTTAACAATATCGTTTAATGTCCAAGAAAATAATTTCTATTAATCTCGACTTTGAGAGAGATATATTTTACGAAATTCTAATTCGCTGATTCCTTTTCTGGTATACTTGATAATTCGAAAAGTTTTCGTCTTACTACGATGCAAGGTTGCCCTTTGTCCATGCAATGTAAACTTCTCTTAGGGCAAGTCGAGTTCTCGGACGCTAGAGTATTCGCGCAAGTTTCTGAACAGGCAAGCTCGACTTAGCCCCTTCTCCGGTTGATCAATCAAAAGATCGATGACCACAAGGACGGTCACGCCGGTATAAAGCGTGGGTTCGCATGGGATTTCGTGATTTTCTCGAATCTGGGGTATAGCTCGTTGACAGCCGCGGCTCGTACCCCATATCTCTATCCCTACGGGCTTCGCCAAAAAGTAACGTCGTAAAGATCGAGATAATCCGAGGCACTACGTTTCTCGGAAACCCGCTTGGACCCTCGGTATTCCGCCCCACACAATCCCAATCCACGTCCACAGCCGGTAAATATCCGCCACTGTCGTTCGGTAAAAGAGGACGAGACGTTTAGGGGGGCAAGAGCGGGAGAAAGAACGGAGTCGGCTTACGTCGGTCCTCTTTTACGTCACCGTCTAGTTTTGTCGTTATCTCGCGCGCCAGCGATACATCTGCAAAAGTCGAAACGCGTTTCTCGTTTTCGAGAGCCTGTCCGAAAGAATTCGACACGGTACGTACTCTTCGAGGAGTAATTCTCGAAACCACGGCGCTAGAATCCGTGTATCTACAAACGCGTTCGTGCAAGTTTACGATTTAGTTCTGACATTCTCGCGCCCGTACTCTTCGTTGCGCGTGCTGCAATAAACTTTTAGACTTTAAACTAAGTTCCGGACACGTCGCGACTTTTGGAGTATCGAATCGCGACAACTCCACGAATAAAGATGCGTTGATTTAGAAATCTTATCGAATTCCGATCGATTGAGTTTTTGGCTCGTCGACTGATTGGATCATTATAGCCGCAGTGATCTTTCTATTTTTTATTTCCGATCAATTGCTCTCCGCCGCGCGCTCTCATCTCGTTCCGGTAGTAACAATGATCCTGCATCTCGGGAAGAGGCTTCCGCGCCGGATACCATCGAACGGCTGTGATTTACGAGGTCGACGAGGCGCAATAAGTTGCCGCGTCGATAAATCTAGGCCGAAACGGAAGGCGATAACTTGTTTTGGCGTTTTCCTTTCGCTGAAACTTGGGCTCTTGCCCGGCACCGGTCATGATCGAGAGAAAAATCGACTCGGCTTTGAAGTCGCTTCTAACGATGTGGCGTATTTGCGAGACCTTAATTCCATGCTCTTTTAACTCTATCTCTTTTTTTGCCCTTGCCCTAATTTATGTACTCAACAATCAGCTCGATCGCGAAGGTTCTTGCGTTCTAAGAACTCGGAGAATCTAAAACGCTAAGCCAAATGATTATTCTCTCCGAGAAAATGGGTGCCGGTAAAATACTCAACTTTTTTCACATCGTAACTAATTTAATAAAAGTTACCGGGGAGTTTGCGGGGCCATTAAATTCCTCCGAACCACCAAATTAATTCCCTCCTCTCACCGCCGAGTCTCTCTCTCTCTCTTGCCTGACTCATGTCGTGGCAGTTGCGAATTAAGCTTCTCTTCAACTCGCCGGGAACGTTCAGGCTGAACAAACGGCCGGCCAATTATGAATTCTCTCTTTCGGCGCTACGCGCTACTCGCGTACTATTTTAGTGGAGCCTGAACCCGGGCCCAACCCTTTTCCCGACCGCTATCTAGTTAACTTGACCCCGCGCATGGGCGCTCTCGACAGAATAGCTAATTAGAAACGAGAAATTTGCATCTGTGGCAAGAAGCCATCCGGATGCCGATAAATCGCCGAAAACGACAATGCATACTCTCCTTTCGGACGGTTGCGCCAGTAGAAGATGTTCAGTTATTCACGAAGCGCAGATTGAACGTTCAGTTTCAATCGTGCAGCAATTAATGATCGGAGATAATAGAAGAAGAAATAATGTAGCTCCGCTGTAGCGCGTAAAGTTCGAGTAATAAAACTATCAGGCAGTCTCGAGCTTCGTACGATATCTTAGATTTATAACTGGATATACTGAGATTTATAACCATACGGATCTCCGGATCGGTTCCGCGAACGCGCGAGATCGAACATTTTTCTTCTTCACACGATTGTGAGTTTTAAAATGAGCGGAAAAAACGGATTTGTTATCTTATGAATCCTCGGATCCGCGAGATATATATCGCGATTTTCGAATCTACATATATACCTCGACGGTATAGACGGAGTTTGCGTCTGCGTGTCTAAAATGTGAACGATAAAGCCGTTCCGGAGCGTTTCGGTCTCTCGAGCAGCTTCTCTTCCGGAACGCTCCGGTCCTGCCATTCAAGCCGTCGCGCCGTGGATGCGATGCATCCGCGTCCTTTCGCGTGTGTGCAGCGGATAATCCGGGAGGGCGATCGGGCGTCGGCTGCGCGTGACGAGGATTTAAAATTCATAATCCGCAGGACGTAAACCGCCGGCAGATAATTTCGTCGCCGCAAAACCGCCGCGCCGTGCGCCATCGGTGGGCCCTGCGTTACGCCGCGTATTACGCCGGTAGTCCCGTAATCTTCTTCTTAGCAGGCACTCGTGAACGCGCCCATATGCCGTGCCTCGCCTCGGGTAATGTTTAACAAAACGGTCCTACCGTCCGGGGGTGAAATGCAAATTTATCGCCACCTGGCGAAAAGAAAAATAAAAAAGTTACGGGCGGAGGGAAAATAAAAAAGGCGGGTTCTCCCGCTGCGCGCTCGCCCGGAGGTCGACATCCGGAGAGAATTGGGAGAGAAGAGGAGAGAAAGCGAGAGACAGAGAGAGAGAGAGAGAGAGAGGCAGGGAGAGAGAGAGAGAAAGGAAGATGAGCGAGAACCGTGCCGGATGCAAAGGTGGCTTATGATGTTGAGACTGGACTGCGAAACGGTGCGGAAAGCATACATGAAAATTCTGAAGAAAAAAATAGAGGTTCTCGCGTGCGCTACATGAGAAATTATTGCTAACAAAATGCCCACCTTCGAAATTGAATCGAAAACGCAATTAATAAAATGTAACAAAAGCATAATGAAAATTGTTACGATATTGTGACATTTTAAAGGTCGCACGTCGAAGTTGATAGAAATTGAAAAATCGATGCTCCCGCGAGTTTATACGGCTCATTAAAAATTCGATTCGCGCCGTCAATAGCAAGTTGCGAAGGGAAAATATTAGCCCAAGGCTTTTGGAACTCTCGCGGCCGGCGCGGGCGCCGTTGAATGTCGGGGGAAGTTAATGCCTGAATATTAATTATGGCGGTCCAGCTGGCTGCGCGCTGGCCAATGTTTTGTTTCCGTCTCGTTGTTTTGTTCGGTCGCGCGCGCGGACGGCGCTTCGTAGCGCCGTATGGCCGTTTTCCCCGGCGCGGCGCTCTAACCGGTAAAGCGTTAAACTCGCCTATTGTTCCGTCCACGAGGCACGTATGCGTGACCCGGAAACGCGGCGCTTTTCCCAACCCACGGCCGCCGATCTTATGCTTTACCTCGCGTTCCTCCGATAGTAACGGCGGTACCGCATGGCATCGACTTGTCGACCCGCGGAGGAACAAGAACGCCCAGATGCATCGAGATAATATGTATTATACGCGCCACATAATTCTTGCGCTCCCTTTTTCGCCGCAAGGGCAATGATAATTTACGGTGCACGCTGGAAAAACGAGGGTTCCGTAAGAAGGGTTTCGGCAGGAGCGCCTGAGGCTTCACGAAAAAAAGAGAGAGAAAAAAAAGATTAAAGTCTTGGATAACCGAAAGATCAGACCATCCTTGAACAATGTGAGAATGCAAGATTTTTGTGCGTTTGCGGGGCAATAAAGACCATATTCGCTAACATCTGATCGCGGTGGCCGCAACTCCATCGCTGTCATTTATTACCGATTACCTTTACGAGGCAGCAACATAATCGCCACTGTAATATCACGGCCGGTGAGACCGCGTCCAGGATACAAGGAAAAAAAGAAGTTTATTGGTCGTTTGCACGGGCGCGCGCGCGACATTATACGGCAACGACTATACGCGTCGTCCGCGATTTCGTTTACAGGGACGATCGCGGATCTCATCTCGCGCGGCGGACGAAGACGAGAAATTTTCCCGGGATTTCCACGGGGATAATGCGCCCGGTAGAAAGGATAATGCACCCGGGAATACGGGACGGGAAGGGCATGATTACCCGTTCCGCTGTTCCTTCCTACCGGGTGTCGCGGAGTCACTCCGGACGGGATTTACGAGGCAGCTCGTAAAGCAGCCGATGAAATTTGAATTTTTGCCGGCCGCTTTACGGCCCTTGTTTCGAGTGCCAGGGATGCAAACGTTAAAATTAATGTACACCATATCGTCCGAGAGTAAATACCGGAATATTGTACAAATCGCATAGCCCCCCCCCCCCCCCCCGCCGTCTTTCAGCGACAGAGGTTTATCTTGCAAGGGTTTATCTATGCTTATGAGTTATAAGGCACGCTAATTGAGTTTAGTTTTACGGAAAAATTTCATCCCCATTCTCCTTGATCGATCTTAGAAGCGTAAGAAATAAAATGGGATAAGGCAATAAAAGGGAGATAACAAAATCTCGTAAAGCCGCGCGTTACACTAACGTTTTACCGCGATTCGATTAAAACCGCAACGACGGAGATTAAATCGCGAGTCACATTGCGAACGGTCGACGGAAATGATATTAAAAATTGGTATTCGGCCGTGATTAAACGCGCCGATTAAGTGGTCGAAATGTCCGGACAGCTCGCCAAACTTTATGCAAATGTTTCGGCGCAATTTCGACGATGTAATCGGCCGGGCAGTCCGGCGACGACGCGGCCCGGCAAATTGACGCATTTGTCGAATCAACGCGAAGCGGAAGCGGACGCATTTCCGTCGCCCGTAAAATCGACGCTGCGCGCGAGCTTTTTGCCCGAGCGTTCCGGTCATAAGAGCATTTCCATAGGAAATTGCGCACGCGGCGCGCTTTGTGCGGTGCGCTATTAGCACCCGACTTCTCATTACTTCTTTCGCGGAACGTCGCGGGTGCGTCGCGACGCCTCGCGGTCGGACGCTGCGCTGCGTTTTTTACAAAACCTTTGTAGTCGTCATGCGTCGGAATTACATGGCGAGTCTACTGTCACCTCTGCCGTCCAATGTGCGAGCGCGGCCGTGGCTTATCACGAGAATTAAATTACAACGGAATAAATAACAGGATGAGCCACCAGAAAAGAAACAAATTGCGAATGAATGACTGCCACACATACGTATGCAATTTTACGTCAATTCTACTTCGGTTCGGTGTTGTATAATAACGGACACTGCAGAAGAAACGAATTAAATTACTCGTTAATGAAATGCAAATTAAATTGAAATCTAATTATTTAATACTAATTTCCGAACTGCGCTTTTATATTATTTTTTTAAATGTATTTTTATTTATGTACTTTTTATCTGCATATATGTATTTTACGTATACGTGCAAAAATACAAAATAATCAATTTCGTGTAAATCTGTGATGCGTGCAGGAACATACATGAGCACAAAGTAACATTATTGTGAATCAATTGGCGACGTGACATAGTTTGAAACGCGATAAAGTTAAACAGCGCAGCAGAACAGTCCGTTTTAATCCGTTTCCGATGTGTTCACGCGTTTATTAGCCTGCCTGTTCGTTCCAATTTATTAACACGTTTATTGGTTCGCCAGTAACAGTCGGACGAAATCAAAATGCGTTCGTCGCTCGAAGATAGCTCGAAGATTGAAAGTGGAGAATCACGTGCAAAAGTAATACAGTATTGTCTCGAATCGTAAAATTACCCCTCGACAAAAAAAACACAAAAATATATATTAATATTATAATATTATAATTATAAAAACGTATGTAGAAATGTACAAATTAATTTATAGCGAAATAAATTTCAACGCCAGTGATTAATAACATCCGATTAGAAATCGCGTGGCTTATTTTATTTATTTTATTTCTTATTTTATTCCTTCAGATTTTCGCATCGCCGAGGTGCAGGCCGTTCGATTTTTCTCTCCTCTTCCATCCGCCCTTTCAGTCAGCGAGAGGGATGGACGACGCCGAAGAAACGCGATTGTTACACTCATTTGCATGACAGAAGAGTAAACAGGGGTAACGAGATTTGCGGGGTGGCGACGTCCGTGTACAAAACAACCGCGGTCGGGATGTCGACCAAACACCGAGCGCTAATATGACCTCGTGTGTACGCCGGCACACACGAGGGGTGGGCACGGATAAGGGATGACGAGTGGGTTCCTTTTTGAGTGACAAGGGACGAAAAACTGCATGGGCGTCACTCTCTATCACCCGCTATACTCGCTATACTATTCCGATGTCGTACAAATGAGATGATTGAAATATCATTTTATCGCAATGCGCGATAAAATGTAATATTTAAATTTATAATATTAAAGAGATTTTACAGAAAGATACTCTCTTGTACCTTCGTACTTTTTCTAATATGTCAATTTAACATTATTAAAATATATACATCTAAAGTTTTTAATATTATTAAAAAATTTCTCTTCCCGACAAATAAAATGGAATAACAGAACTGAAACATATTAGATATCTGAACTCTATAAACGTACACGTCCATGTGTCTGCTATCTTCAAAAAGATTGTTTCGAGAGAATCCTCGTAAAAAGAGATAGATATAGATCTACATGATCAGGCATCTACATAAATCGTGATATTAACAAAGCGATGAGGGGGGGCTGGCACGAAAACTCGTCGCTCCAGTGACCCGCTGATGGATGGAGCTGATGGATTTCAATGCGCACGCTGAATTCATTAAAGTAACGACGGTTGACGGGGTGTTGCCCAAACACACTGTATACTTACACGGGGGAGATTAAGGGTTAAGGCGCACGAGGGGCTGTTCTTGAATGACAGAAAAACTGGTTCCCGTTGGCCTATCGTCGCTCATGTTTTCGCCAACTAATGCCGGTGGTTACTAGACTACCATTTGGCAAAACACTTAGGGAAAAGTTAAGGGGAGACATTCGGATTAAAACCTGTTCAATCTGCATTTTCCTATGCGTGTTCCAGAATTACGTATCCGATAGTGAGACCGGTAGATGATCTTTTAAAAATCTAAAAAGAATTTTGGATCTATTTTTCAAGGATCTTAAAAGATCCTGGGTCAACTTTATCAATTTATATGTGAATTTAATATCTAGAAATTTTAAAACTTCGACGCATAAAGATCAATGAACCCAATCACGCTTAAGTAATTGCATAAAACTTATATAATATCTTGATTATTTTAATTTGAGATTATTTCAATCTAAATATTTTCGCAATTAAATTACGCATGAATAATGAATTAGATTTTACTCTATTTGTTTATATACTATTTGCCTCAATAAGAGACTTTCGCATAGATTTAGAAAAAATAAACACACATGCAGGCTCGCAAGATCACTGCTCTTTACCGCGATCCCGGATGTTGCGCCTATTGTGGCCACCAGACAAAGCAGGGCAGGAAAGGGGTGTCGTGGATTAAATTTCATCCCTGCGTACTTAAACGACGAACCTTTGTGCACGCGGCGAACCGCAACGTGGATTCGAAATGTTGCGCTCACGTTCGATTGGCCGCGGTCTCGAGGGGTGACGGCGCGTCCCTTTTGTACCCTCGCGGGGTGTATACGCCGCAGGACCGCCTCTTTTTTTTGGCAAGATCGAGATAGGGGCTCGACAACTACGAGATGAAATCATCGGCGATCACGCATCCGGTTTCGGCGGCCATACTTTGAATCAGGAACAGCGCGTCGATCGTTGAGCTTTTATGCGTCACGCTCGCTCAATAATACGTTTCGCACGACGCATTTTATACATTTTTAATTAGAAGAAAGTTACAGAAAGTTTGTGAACTATAGTACGAGATTTATGATTATGAATGAGATATCGTAGTGTTCTTATGATTTCAAACGCGAATTTTTCTTGCGCTCTGACTTAAAATCTAAATACGCATTTGAAACCTTTCGCCGAAAGAAGTACTTCGATAGCGTTTAACTTCGCGAACGCAGGTGCTTCGCAGGATAGAGTAAAAACACGGCGAATCCGCCCAGTCGCAGTTACTCAGCCAAGTTGTGTGGGAAAGTTCTTTCTCGCGGCGAACCTGCAACCTTCTGACGAAAGGAAGCACGAAGATCGAGAGGCCTCGCGTCGGATGAGGGCGAAAAAGCGGTCGTCAAGGTGAAAGCTGCCTCCACCCCTTCCCAGAGATTTTTCTCTCCTTACTTTAAAGACGCCGTGATATTTATTCGCATGCGCGCGCGCGCTTCACCATGTTTCAGCGTGTTTGTTCCGACACTTTTCAAGAGATATTTCGGACACAGCGTTTACGCAGCAGCAATCTCGCTCAATCTACTAATTCCCGCAAAATTAAGAGAATAAGAATTTTCTTTCTCTGTCGAGAAATAATGTACAAGACTAAATCGAAAATATAATATTAATTTAGAAGATTAATTTATTTCACTAGAAAGTTTAATTGAATTTCTTTTCCCTCCGGTGGTAGATTCTACGATTCAACGTTGGCGTGTTCTGAAAATCTTAAATCTCTATTAAAAATGAAATAAAATATAACATCATATTTTATTAAGATGAAAATTTTCGCGCACGCGGAATTTTAAAGAAGTAAATATTAGTGGCTCTCTAGATTAAATTCTCACAGAAGCGAATCTTGGAAAAAAGTACACACGGGAAGTGCGAAGGGGTTGAAATGGAATCGTTGACTGGAAGAGGGGTGGAAGTTTTCATGGGTGTAACGGAATTTAGCGGACGATGCGGTAAAAGCGAAATGCGTCCCGCTCGGATGCGTTATTATCGTCGCACGCATATGCATGCTAATGCGTAATCACGCGTGAAGGCATGCGTAGCGTGGCGTAAAATGAGGAGGGGGGGGGTGAGTTTCTGTTTAAGCAATTCCGGAGTGTAACGCAGCGATGCTCCCGGGCATTTGGCCAGCTTCATGAACTTTACATTTTCCATTTACGTTCGCTGAGGGTGTCCCAAGTTCGCAGAGTTTCCCATTTTCCGACGTCAAAACTGTTTATCGCTTTGTGTCGCCGGGTAATAAATAATGCTTGGCTTCACTAAATTTTTAGTCACGAGTAAATAACATAATGTTATTCTAGCGTTATTATAGCGAAGCGAAGAAGTCGCAGTCTCTTGCAATTCATATTTTACGTCGGAATTTGGTGCGTTTTGCGCGACAACGTTTTATATATTTGTCATTAACCGGTGCTCATTGAGCAACTTGACGTATTTAATTAAATGATACCATGACAATTATAGTCACCTTTACGCAAATATTTTTTGTATTAATTCATAATGATATTTGATAGCTAACGCTAGAATTACTATTAAGGGAATGTAACCTTAATTTTCAATAAAATGTTTATCGATGGATATATACGCTTTTGCACTTTTGTATTTATTTCATCGTTACTTTACGCCATCGTTACCCCAGAAGAACCGTAGCCTATCCCTCCATCAACGTCCACTTGTCAAAGCCACATCCGTAGTAAGAAATCCTGCTTTCCTTCTTTGCCCGACTCGACGAATCAAAGACGAAGGTGCTTTATCGCTCCGAGACCTTTTTTACTCTCCCGTTCTTAGACACAGTCGTTCGATAATTTCCGCGCAAGAACGGAATCTAGCTGTTCCACGCCGGATGCAGTCACCCCCCTCGAACCGGGCTCATTGTTCGAAACAAAGAAAAGAATAATAGCCGTCCCGACTTTTCCGGCCAGTTTTATTCGCTCAGACGCCGTCGATTTTCGTTCACTTGTGGTGCAAAAGTGAAACGAGTACATGCATGTTTGTTATTCTTTTAGTTTCATGTCGAAATTACCAGCTTTGTAATATCGTAACTAATAACAAATTTAATTGGACGCTCTAGTGCGCAACTCAATGCGCACTGGTGCCACTGGTGCATTACAGCCGTCGTATACAAATTGATGTAAAGATGTGTTTTTAACATAAACATATAAACAGGTTAAATCGCGAAATCCTCAATATACTTCATTGTGCTGTTTGGAAAAATATTTTATCATTTGAGATATTTGCATTTCACTTTAAACTTAAATTAGATAAGTGTACAACGACTTTAATATGCACCTGTACGCACTGGTGCGTCCAACCAAATTCGTTATAAGAAATACGTTAGCAATATTGCGAGTACTTGCATCATATAAATGGCATTAAATCACTGAATAATTATCACACATGAACGCGCTTCAAACGGAATCTAGAGAAAAAGGCGGAAAATGAAATTCACGGGAACGCTTTGAAAGAGAGAGAGAGAGAGAGGGGGGGGGAGGAGGGAGAGAAGCGACTTCCTTTTAATTTATCCATATAGAGGAACGTGTCCTGAATCGTTCCGATAGACAAGACAGACAGAATGATTCATCGTCGTCCGATTCCGCGCAAAAAAAGCAACTTCCGACGAAGCGCAGTCACTATTCGTCGGCTGTCACCGACCGTCACGTGGGATGCGAATTGATCGGGACGCGAAGCGATTCGTTTCAGCATTCGTTATGGATATGATTCACAGGGATTAAAAATTGCGGCGCCTGCCTATCGCGAGGAAGTCGGCCGTTTCCTTTAGACTGCGTCAGTGAGTCATTCGTTTGCGGTTTTAAATGCATTCACTGGCTCCCCGCCCGTATCCAATGCGATATACATTCGTCGGCGGTGATATCACGGACCTTAGTTTTAAATGCATAGAAAGAAACACTCCGCTTTTTTATATCTCGGGTCTTCGAAACGATAATCCAAAAACTGAATAACTCAAGCCGATTCGAAGAGCCAAGGATTCGAAACTTGACGAAATCCGCGGTCTCAAGAATTTAGCGACTTAGAAATTCAGAGCCCGTTGTAATCCGAAGATCTTTCTTTTTGTCCGATGGCACTTCACCTTCATTTACATCGCAATTATCATTTTCTTGCGAAAACGGCGTCGATGCGGCAACGACGGTCTACGTCGTTTGTCTGGATCTCGGGGACTCACCAAGATCGGCGTGCATAGAAGGAGAAAATTTATTAGCTATTACCGGAAGACCTGAGCAGGGGGTGATCGATAGTCTAGGGTGCTCGAC
The DNA here is from genome assembly GCF_030848795.1 of Temnothorax nylanderi. Lineage (NCBI taxonomy): Eukaryota > Metazoa > Arthropoda > Insecta > Hymenoptera > Formicidae > Temnothorax > Temnothorax nylanderi. The sequence goes on from NW_027249082.1 coordinate 1,565,800, forward strand.
GACCTTGGAGATCCGGCACCGGTGGATGGATTGATGGATGCATCGATGGATATTCGCACGGTCTTGTTCGCTGTTGCCGCTATTCGTGTCTGCAGAAATTTACGGCAGGAGATATCTTGACGTATTCGTAATCACCAGAATATTCGTGGGACGAGAGAAAGGAAAAAGATCTGGTTCGATTTGAATTTGTCATTTAAATATAGATAGTAATTAAAAGTTGTTAAAAATTAAATAATTTATCTTTCCGTCGTTTAACTCAAACATGCAAGTTACATTATTTTGATAATTTACAATAAATATTTTGTGGTCCTTCGAAACGTTATATTATATTGGTACTTCATTATCATTTATCTTTTAATTACGTGCGGTTTCACAGCTTTTAATCAATCATTGTTTTTCGATACTATTATATATTATTTGATTCTCATCATTATTGGTTCACGCACAACTCTTATCAGACTCAACGGCACGGATTCTCTCGTTCGCCTTCGTTCCCTCTGTTAGCCGAGCCACGCTCGTTCTACGTCTCGTAACTTCATAATCGATATTTCAATTAGTGCGCGCGCCGGAGGGACGGGGCAGCGCACTAAAAGGAAGTAACGAGCCGGGTTGTAAATGCACACGATGCGCCCTAGACATGGAAGGTCTTTATGTAGTCGGAGGGCGGACTGGGGGGAATTGCCGGCCGCCGTGTTGAGGCAGGCAGGTAGGTACCTGTACCTACTTTAGCCGATCTCCGCGTAATTAATGTCCTCGCTTGTCGGGGCTAATGACGTTTAACACGTGTCTGATGGGAGTAAATGTCGATCGGTTCGATATACGTCGGCGTAATAAGCATGACGCGCCTATCGGCGACGGCGCTACACTGGATTAATTAAACCGGATCAAGAATATTTGCCATTACCGCATGCAAGTTCGAAATGCGACAATACGCACGCGTTAATCGTGCGTGAAGGCTCTTTTTTTTTTTGCAAAATTAGTTGCTTCGTTGCTTCGGCTTTAACTTTAGACGCGCTCGCGCGAGATCGTTCGATTTCCTCCCAACAACGATACGGCGCGTGCGTGTAAACTTTAATCAACCCGCGAAGATTTTCTTTTCCCTCGCGTATATATACATATATTTAACACGCGCCGGTGAAACGCAGAAGAGAAGGATGTTGGAATGGAGAATTAATTAAGGAGCCGCAAGTAATTCCGGAGATTAAGTATACGCGCGGTTGTTCCCTTCCCGGAAGGGAGACCATCATCGTTATTTTTTTCTCTACATTTTCGGGCGCTAACCGCAAAAGCGGAGAAAAAATTTTCCGCTCGACGCGCTTAACTATAAGGTACCGAGACTTCAAAGATGGAGAAGCGCGTCTTGCTTCGCTCGCGACCGGACGCGCCTGGCGTTTCGGACTCCATAAATCTCTCTTTCTCTCTCTCTCCCTCTGTCTCTCTGGTTCTCCCGGACAGACGCTCTCCGGTTACGGCGGCGGGGACGATCGATAAATCATGGCCGGCCTCTCGAAAACTCGACGGCTGGCGGGATGTATCGATGGGCTATCGCGTCACGTTCCCGGGTAATGCCCTTTGGCGTTACGTACGTCCTGGGTTAATGAAGGCACGTACCGGGCCAGCGTTTGTGCATCGGCGACCTTATGCACCGTGCCATGCCGGTCGTCACGGGTGAGTTTAATTCGTTCAATCGCGTTAGCCGCGCGATAAGCAGCTAAACCGCAGTTCGAGCTGAATCATTCATCGCCGCCACACCGCGGATACAAGTCGCGCGTTGCTGATTCATCGTCGATCGAGAGATCGCCAAAGAGGCCGGAGGCTTTCGACAGCGCGCGATCAATTAGCGTTCGAACGACGATGGCATTTCGCCGCGGAAATTGCATCGGGGATAAAGCCACCGATTGCACCGCCGCCGCCTTTCGATGGAACGGAGATTTCATCGCGCTGTTAATTTGCCGTTCGCGGGCATCTTCGCAAGATTCGAATTCCCGATTTCTGCTCCTTCACGCGTCATTCGTTGATCAAGATTAAATATATTTATTTTGTGCATTCATAACCGGGAGGATAATAATCTCCGAGCACTTATAGTTCTTATCTGGTCCTACGGAAAATATTTGTCATTATCGTGAATGCATTTAATTATTATTGGCGTCTGAGAACAATATATTCCACCGTATTTCTCATAATCATACCGAGCGCAAGAGATAATTGCGTCATTTATCCGCGGGACTAATTTACTAAAGCCAGCTCGGCGTTATTAACAATCGCCCGCGGAGGCGAAGAAAGCCCGCGAAACACTCGTTCCTGCGACGATACCGGGGATCATGCAAGCGCATCTAGTCGACCAAGCGGAGGCAGTCGGGGAAAGCGAGGTAAAACGCGGGCTTTTGTACTCCCTTTGAGTTAACAATTATCCGAGCATGAAGGGGGCGTCGTCCCATGCCAAAAAGACGGCTTTTCCCCGGGAGACAGAGTCGCGTGTCTCTCTGTGCCGGCCCGCAAGGAACAAGAGTGGACCCGGTTGAATAGACGCGATAGGAGAGCACAGAGAAGGAGGAAGAGGTGGTCCCTTTCATCAGATTTTACGTCGACCCTCTTCCCGTATCTCCTCCCCCCCTCTCTCTCTCTCTCTCTCTCTCTCTTTCTGCCGCGACGCCAACTTCTTCCTGTCCGCGTCTCCGGCCTCTGTACAATGGGAATCGTGAGTCTCAGATGGCAATATACGCTTCATTAGTTTCTCGACGATCGTGCCGGTCCGCTTCGCTACTATCTTGCGTCTCTCAGGGAGGGGGGGGGGGGGGTTACGAGCGTACTCGATCCTTTCGATTGAGTAGGATCTGATTCATCGGATGATTAGCTCGCGTACGTAATCTCGGCAATCGAGATTCACAGTTCAGTTATAAAGTGAACGTATTTTCAAACACAATCAACCCCATTCGTCCGCAATCAGCTTCATTCTGTTCCATCCCTCGTGTATTTGCGATACAAGTTGTTTGGCGGCTTAACGAGAACAAGGGAAATCCGTTGAATTCTCGGCTTGGAATCGTGAAGCGAAAAATATCGCGTTTCAAAATATTTATGTCTTCTGACAACGTATTTTTCTGAAGTACATGCTCATGTATAATGCATGTTTTAATTAGCTAAAACGGTTCAACGGATATTCCTTGTGTAACTCTGATAGCGTTAGTAAATAAAGATAATTTTTCCTTTGTCGAATATTTTTGTATGAGGTTTAATTTTTTATTTGATCCAACAGCTTGTTATTAACACAGAATGTAAAGCTCGAGAATACAAGAATCGTAGGGACCAAGAGAGAAATAAAAAAAGATACCTTTTTCCTTTTTGTATTTCTAAAAATATTATAAAATTTAAGAGTTTCAGATATATCCGAGGATTCGAGCACACTATATTTTTACGATTCAAATATCCCGGACAGATCTCTCGGAGCTTCCAGTTTTTATTCGTCAGACCGTGTAGGAGTTGCGCGGGCACGCACTCCGCGCAACATACATCGATTGTCTTTCGGTATCACGTCGTGTAGCCAGTTTTCGCTCCGCCATTTTTCCTGCTTCGCTCCCTTAGCCGGCTTTCCGTGGGTGCGCGTTCGTCGCGATTTCTGCACGCGCCTCCGCTATTTCTCACGCCGGTTTAAGCTGGCGCGGCGTCGCCGCCACCCCGCGGAAAACGGCTATCCGATTTACGCAGGACACGCGCGCAGAGCCGTCTTAATGACTTTACGAGAAGGCGTTTGCGTGCGGGCCAGCAAATCGCCTGTTTACCTTTCCGCTCGGAAATAACAACGGCTCGTTATTAGCTCTTAATCTCGGCCGCACTCCGTAAAAGCCGGACGGGAAAGTAGAGAGTCTCGACAAGCGTCGGAAAAGATTTCTCGATTTTTACGACGGCTGCACGAGGAAAAGAAGCGAAGAGAGCGAGAGTCAGTCTTTCCTATTTTTCCCTCGTCGTTTACGCGACCGCAACGGTGCGGTTCAAGACAACTTAAATCCCGCATCCGAGGCGCGCATTCGAGGCTGTCCATACGTTATATATTCGCGGAAGCGGAAGCGATAATAACAGCGAAGGCTCGGCGAAACCGCACGGAATTCGGGGCTCGATGCCTCCTCGATATTTCACGCGAATAAATCTGAACTCTCATATCCAGACGTGGCGGCAGTCGCGTTCGCTCCTTGTCACGGGCTCTTAAATTTCCTTAATGCGCCACGCGTATATTACCGAGTTCCGATAGCGACGCGACGGTGAGGATGGAGGATGACTTTTGTGCCCACATACAGAAATTCCCAGCGGTATGCTCCGTTGCTATAGCTGTAGATATAATAGTGCATATCTACAATTTATCCGAGTGTTCGCGAGAATTTGCCAGCCTGACAAAATATTCCAAACCGAAAATCGGCGAAAGCAAAAATATCTCACGTTCTGGAATCTGAATCTTAAATTCGAAAGAGCTTTACGCTGAAGCGATGTGAAGAAGATTTGAAGAGAAAGATAAAAAAAAACCAAATGTACAATAATCGAGGATTTTAAACAATCGGATTTATGTTGAAATATCTAAAGACAAATTGTTTGTCCTATGAAACTGGAATGTTTGAATAAAAATACTTGGGAATTCCGTAAGAAGAAGAAAACTATCTAAAAATCGGTGGCATACGCGGAAACGCATTCGTCTTTCGAAAACGCCGATTCTGTCGGCCAAGTTCGGCGGCGGCCAATTCTAGAAGAGAGAGATATTGAATCGATAAAAACCACCCCCGCGGAATTTTACGGTCCGATCTTCCTCCCGGGACGATTTACGACCCTACCGCCTTTTTTTCCGTCGTGTCGCTCGCGCGACTTTCACCCGAGCACGCCGCCGACTTTTCTCTTTATTAACCCGTTGGAAACATGATTTCCCATTGTAAAATTAGTACGCATTATCCGAATGCGCATCGCGGTGGAATTTCGATATCGGCAAATGCACTTTCGATCGCGCTAATCGGCTCGAGCCGATGGAGCGAGCGCGCTTCCCAGGTCGTTACTTTCCGAGCCGAGGTATCTCGATGAACACGCAGCTCGCGTAATTTTAGCGTAAGGGGATTAACGCGACGATGCTGTGGACAAACACCGATTACCCATGCTCCTCGATAAGGGACCGGCTTAATGCACGGAGAACGTCGGATTACACCGGGCGGCCCGAGGGTTACCCGGAGAAAAGACAACGTCGATGCGCCGACGATAGCGATGTGAGAACCTAATTGAAGTGGGCGCGGACGATAACAGCTCGACTATACGAGGCTCAGCCACGCGAACTCCTCGTTCGCGCGGATACGCTGGTCTGGGGAGATTAATTCGATATACGGACGTTAGGACGTTAGCATCCAAGGAATTTCAGGTCCAATAAACAGAGGGATTCAAACAACTTGCTTAAGAATTTTAAAAAATGTCGAAATATGCTTCGGAGATTTAAATGCGGAAGATTTAACACATTGCCTGCCCAGTCTGCAAATTTTGTATATTTTATTGTGCACGTGTATTAATAGAATTTTCCTAATGATAAAATTATTGTGTAAAAATTAGATCTAAGATTTCCATTGTAACTCGGAAAAATATTATATAATTTTATAAAAAATATCGTTGAATAGCGTACTTTTTATTTTACATTGTTATCTATTTATGTCAACTGAAATTTTATATTAAATAGTCTTTATTTTTTTACAAGCGTTTTAAGTCTTTCGAAATATAAGAATAATCGCAACTGTAAATTTTGGAAGCCAGGAAAATCCTAGAAAGTATAGATTTGACAAATCCATGGTAGATCAAGGGTCAATTTTGAGCTCCCAGAATTCGGTGATTCAAAGGACCTAAAATTCCTGAGAGCTGCACATTGGCGAAAAAATGCAAATGGCCGGGGCACGCACGTCAATGTTGAGGATTCGCGAATAGAAGGATCGAAACGTACCGAGCGCAGGCTTCGTTGACAGGCTTCGCCGGCAGATGTACTTCACACGATAACGACTTTAGTCACGGTGTCACTCCTCGGTAACCCTTGTGACATCTGGTAGGCCGTTCGCATAATGGAACCCTCAATGTTAACGGTGCGGCGCTGCGGAGCGAGGGGTTTCGACGGGAAATCGCCGTCGCGGCCAGCCCGAGGCGGATCATGCGAAACCGAGATGAGCGTGTAATTTTTGTTGCGCCCGGCATTGTCCGCGTTTCGTGAATGGCGAGCCCCGGGGATATCGATGTCTCAGAGAGAGAGTGCAGGCGCGGTGCGGCTTGGCCGCCCGAGGGGTATTCATCAAACCGTAATTCCTTTCCGCTTTTGTCGCGTGGCAGGCGGTCCGTACGTGATGAAAAGTCGAATCCGTGGGCTGCTTTTCCACGGGCCGTTCGTCAGGGAAGCACTGAAAATCGCGTTATTTTGCTTCCGACACAGCAGCCACGCCCGCCGGAAGGGCGTGTGTTTGCGATTAAAATACGAAACTATATATTGTAAGGCGCGATCGATAAACTATCGTGTTAAGAAACGCAAGAAGTCAATTTATTTACATTAAATAGGGGTAAATCTGAGAACATAAATGTATCGTTTACTGATCATAGTGATGCAGTTGCTTCTTTTCCCTTTGGTAAATTTCTCCCATGATTTCTTTAGATTTAAGCGTTGAAGTAGAAGACCGGGGATAACTCCGACGCTACTTCCGGCAAGAAAGTCCAAAGTCGTTCTCTCACAGGGAATCGTATCCCGCTTCCAACCTCGGTACTTATGGGAGTCGTTAAGAGGCGGATTCAATGGGAAAGTCCCTCGGTTCGTTCATTACAGCCACAAGAGGCCAGCCTTTGCGGATTACGTCGCCACTTTGGCCTTTTCGCTGGAGACGTTACGGTGAACGGGACGAGCAAACCGAACGGGAACAATAAACATTTTCTAAAGCGGCTGCAAAGTGAGCGAGAATTTCCTCGAAAATACGCTTCTTGCAGCGGTCACCACGTAACGCAAAGAGGCTCCGCTGAGCAAGCGATTAATTTCAAAGTCTAAGAAGACATCATTTCGAGACGAATATAAGAATATCAAGGGATTCATACCAGAGTGTCGATATTTATCGTATTCGTACATACATGAGGCAACCGATGTGTCACGTTTCTAAGATCGAATATCGATTCAGAATGTCATATACTGCGTGCCAATGTTACACACGCGTTACATATATGTATATAGCCTATAGGAAAGCGAAAAGAAACGCTCGCATAATGCATCGTCGCAGGAACACCCGTCAACCAGCTAACTCGTCTTTTCTCGATTCGTTCCAAATGCTTTATATATGACGAAATGGCATGCCGTTTGTCGCTCTTGCGGACGCGTTATTAGGTCTTTTTCTGCAAAAGAAAGAGGTCATTTTTCAGTGGCGCATTGTCCCTATCGTTTCCTTTTTGACCGTGTCACACGTAACACCCGTTATTCCATACAAAAAGATAAGGGTAAGAGATTTCACGAGCTTATTGATTCTCCGCGAGAGAAAATACGGAGGTGAGAGAACTTTAAAAATCTATAACAGTTAAAATATCTAACTTATTAATAATCGATTAATTATTTATCAGTCTAAAGATTTAAATAATTCAGATCATAAGGAATAGGATATATAAATATTTTTATACGTATATACGTCATTTTTGGTTTTATATAGATATGTATACTCATCGTTGATTTTCTATCATACATTTATTCGTCTCTTAGCTAAAATAAGATTTTATATAATAAAAACTGACGCGTCAATTCGAGTATTTTAAGACGGCATGGCAGATCGACGAGGAAATCACATACTTACTCTCGCGGATCGCAGTGCTCGAGAGATCAGCAGACAAATCTCCGGACTTGTGTGGAGAAAGGGGAGGAAATCATCAAATGATAAACGATAATGATGCGCCTTTGAAAAATCGTTCTTTCCGTTTCTTGCGGGGAAGTCAATGGCGCGTTCGCGAGAGTGACAGATGGCGAGTCGTTCGTCCACATGCACACATACACACACTACCACACATACAGGAGGCCACTCCGGAGGGTGGGCGAAGGAGCAAAAGGAAACGGGTTGCGAGGATACTCTTTGACTCCGTTCGTTCGCTGCAAATATAAATCAGTTTCGTGCTCACCCTCCGCCGTTACGACGTCTCATTCTTACGTGATGCACCCGTATAAGGTATCGAATGCACGCCATCGACTTGTCGAAGGGTACGTCGTGTTTCTATCGTCGCATCACGTCGCGACGTCGATTTTCTATTTCCTTTATGTGTTCCTGCGACTCGGAAAATTATCATTTTACGAACGATGAAATATGATGCGAACGTTTGGCTGGAATTCCACCTCCGCGAACGTCCCTCCCGTCTATTTCTCTCAGTCCTCTATCCGAAAGCGTTTTACGTTAAATTTATAGATAAAGGAAAAGAATAATCCCCACGTGAAAAACAGTAATGAAATATTTACGATTACAATTCGGGTCAAAGCTGCTGACCTGATATCGCGAAATCTCGCAGACGTCCTTACAAAACGATGTGTACGAAGCGAAACGTTCTCTCGCGAAGGAGCTCTCGCTGAAGAATCCCTGAAAACTGCCTTTCCATGTGGGACTCGCGTTACACACGCTCCAAATAATTCATTCGTCATCCCCCGACTTGACGGCGGAGATCGTCGACGTTCGTCGTCGACGTGCTCGGGTATTCAAAGGACTCGCGCGCGCGCGCCCGCGGAGCCCGTATCGAAGTCTCGAATCCAGCTTGTTCCTGGATTCTTCCGACAATGTCGTACTCGGGAAATAATACGGAACTCGCGCGAAGACACCTGCTCGGAAATGTGTACGACACGAATTGACACGAATTCAAAGCCACCCTTTGCTAGATTGTGTGCAGGGGCTTTTCCGTACATTCTGCTCCGGATCGCGGATGAACAGAAGAGCGCGCGAAAGGGATATACCCACTCACACGAGGGCACGGGGCACTTTTATCACGTAAATAAAATAAAACCGTTGTGCGCGGATTAAATCACGTGGCTTTCTCTCGTTTCCGATGATCGGATATCGCAGTACCCCATGTGCAGAATTTTAATATTAATGAGCATTTCTCTTGATTAATTCGCAATGGGAATTATTCCTCAACGGAAATTGCAATTAGCATTGCCGTCGCTGCTCCGAATTAATTATTAGGTAGAACCAGACTCGATTATTAAGCGACGACGGGGCGGAGCACGTCACGGTCTGCCTAATCCTATATTTTCCATGTCGATAATTTACCTCTGCCGGCTTGCTTGGCTTCGGGCGATATTTCGACTGGGAACGCGAGAGGCGCAAGAACGTGCGCTCGTGGTAAAGTGGTTCATTTAGTATGCGGCTTTTCGATTAAGTGGCGCGGGCGCGCAAACGCCGGTAGGGACTGGCGCGTGTATCGAAGACGCGCGGAATGCGGTACACGGTACACCAGCGACGACAAAACGAGCTCGGGGGCCGAAATTCACAACAAGGATATCCACCAACGTATCCAGTAACGTAACGTTTGCGCCGCGCCGGATATATTGGCGCGGGGATCCAGCCGCATACGTGAAATGCCTGGCGCGCCGAAAGCCCCGGCTCACCGGCGCGGGCGAGAGGGGCTCCGCAAACGATCCATGTAAACGTTGCCGGTAAATGTAACTGATTGCTTCTCTCGGATCTCTACGTATAGTCCGGCGGGACGGACGTCACGTATGGACGTGATATGTGTGTCGGGATGACACGAACGACACAGACGTTCCCGGCGAGGAATTCCGCGCGAGGAGATTAGCCTGCCGTGTCCGGAAGGGCGACTATTATAGGTTCTTCTCCGATTTAGCCAAGTGAGATGAGAATCCGTATACTCGCCTCAACCCGCGACAGCAAAATATCTGCTGTACAACGAATCATTCCGGAGCTGTAGATTCTCGCCGTCTCGGCCGTTCGGATTCTTGTCCGCAAATAATCGGAATATCTTATCCGTTTATTCGAGGATCCTCGCGTCTTCCAATAACTGCATGGGTAATCGGATCTTCGAAGCCCGACAATTTTTAGACTCTGACGTCTTATTCCTTCCGTTCTAGTGTTACAATTAATTATTCGGATCTCCATTCATTCATTCAAGCATTTTTCGTATTTTTGGAAGTTAAACTCCTTCTCGTTTTCAAGATTGAAGATTTTAATTAAAATTTATGAGAGAATATATAAAATTTCGAATAATTTTGTTATTTGAATTGAACGCAGGATGGAATTTAGAACATTGCGCCAGACGGGACGTAGGTATGCATTTTTACGCGATTAAGGCGCAACACGAATTCGCCTATTTGGTAACCGGTAAGCTGACGCCAACGTACTCGACACGATGATAAATCGTTGCGCGACGCCACCGGCGGCAAATGTTTTTCCTCCTCGCGCTGCATTATCGGGAAACAATTTAAGAGCAGCAACATTTATGTAGAGAGCAATAAGTGCATCGTCTAATGCGGTTTAATGGTTCCGCGTGGGACGTGTTGTCCCTCCGTCCCATTTTTCTCGCTTAGCAAAATCTTTTCCGCGGAACTTTAAGCACATATTTTAAACAAAAGCGCACGACAGGTTTAATGGTCGTTTTCCGCAACAAAATTAAGTAGACTAAGTAAATAACTTCCTAACAAAGTTCCTTAAGCGCGATGTAAATTACGCGGTACAATAACATTCACCTGTCTGTACAGTGCTCCAGAATCCTTAATTTTCACAATAGAGTCTTTGAATAATTTGCGAAAAATCGATTCCGTCAAGGATGTCCTGCATACGATTTAATTATTACGTATATAAATTTTTGCAACTTGATATCCGGTTGATCGTCATCGGGTCGCTCCATCAGAACGTGTTTCGCTTGCCAACGGAAGATGAAAGAAAGATGGGGATAGCCGAGAATAGTTCGACAACACAATGCTCCGCAATACAAGACTACTGTCGTCGGTAGTCGACGGATAATCAGCAATAATTGACCCGCGATCTAACCGATGATAAATTTCCCATTACCTTTCGATGTCGTTGGAAAAAGGAAACGCCGATCCTGTAAGCGGGGAACGAAATAATCAGTAACCCGGGACGACAATAACACCCTTGAAAAATCGTTTCGCCGTGGCCTTTTTTGCGGAGATCCGAGACATTGAGATGACAGATGGCAAGTCAATGACACTCGCGAGGGGAGAACTCGCCGAAACTGAAATATTTTAGCGGTGAGGAGGAAGGCATAACAATAATTCAATATCGATTAGAATAATATAATAATTGACGCAATTAAGCCGAAAAGAATCTAAATCTCGGAACTTGATAATAGACCTTAATGTTCAAGGATCTGAGGCTCCAAAGATGCAAAAGAGATATTAGTTTGCTACGAAGTTTTCGAGTTTCGAAAATTGTAATTTACGCGAATCTTGAAGGAGGTTGAAAAGTCAAGAGCGTAAGGGATCTTAAAGTTCAAGTTTGCGCGATATTTTCCCCGTTGAAATTTTTCGCGAGTCTCATTTAATCTTTTGCGAGAGTTTACGTGGCCGTTCGGAGGGAATATTGATAGGCCACGACTGGTACGTACTATCTACGTACCATATCCACGGACTACCGGTCGCACCGATGGCAACGAACGTCGACGCGGCAAATAATCGACGTACGTAGCGTGTCGACGCCCAACTGTCTCGAGAGATGTTTAATTACGTCGACGAGTAATTGTTGGTTCGAGAGTGAAAGCAGACTGCCGAGTCCGGTGTGCATACACGACGCTGACCGTATCCACAAGAGGATGACTATCTCGTCGATCTCGTATAACAATGATAATTGATTCCATCAAAACCATCGAGCCGCGAAATTGCACCCAATGTACACGTCGAAACGCATACGTCTAATTCGGCGGAGTGTACGCTCCGCTACGGCGAAGTTAAATCCAACCTCGATATAGATATCCCATCTGGAGAGACATATTTTATCAAGAATGTAATTTCTCATTTACTTTAATGTCTCGCTAACATATTCATCATTCTATATTTCTCGTTTGTTATTTATTACAATGGGACGAGTTAACAAGTTACTTCTCCAACCCGCTGAAAAATAAAATAAATGCCCATTTATTTTCCAAAATGACACTCGCCTGACTCGCCGCAACACGTTGAATGCGTTACCCAAATTTAATCCCAGCCAGAAGATTAACGAAATAGAATATCTAATGAAATATTTATCAAATAATATACTCGCAACGTATAAAATATTTCTAGTGGCTGCAACGAACGCACCTTGCCGTGATCCGATAAACAATGCACACGATTAAGTTTTCCATTTGCACGGCGGCGCAATTCGAGCGGAATGAAAAATTCAGTGGCGGCAATTTTCAGGATCCTTGCACGCCTCAATTACTGCCTATCTTTACTCCCATATTAATCTATGCAAATGAAAGCACCATTTGCGTTTACGCATTGTGTCGCACGAGCGGCTTAACATAAATAACGATGGAATTTTTCGCCGAAAACTCCGGGGCACGCGTCACTCGCGATGTAATTAATACGCCGTGTAAATAAAATAAACGCGCGTACTCCCCGCTGGCTGCTCTCCCTTTTCGCTACTCGCCGATATTTCCAATTTGCGAATAATGTCATTATTTTATTACGCCCTCGTTCGAGCGCGTGTCATCGATTATGCAAGCCTTACGACGAGCTATTATCATTTTAAATACGGAACTTAATTAGAGACCCCCTCCCAGCGCGTTGATCGTTCCCGTTGTCAAGCTGGCCGACACCCGGATCTCCGAAGGCCGAGTTTCATCTCGCGCGCGCCGCACTTACGCAGTTATCGATTGTACCAGATGACGCGAAGGAACGGCTTAATCGCATCAATGACGCGTCGCCGGCTCGGCACAGAGGCATCGGCGCATCGGTGCGTCGTGGCCACGAAAGCGCGCGAGCACGTTCCACGGCAGCGCGCACACGCCGGCTTGGCGAATGTGCATTCATCGCGTGCATTATTGCTCCCGTACCGTGGATAGGCGGCGCGGCTATGAATAGGGAGCAAGTTTAAGGGTACGACGTGGGTGTGCGCACGCAATAGCGGTGGCGGCTGCTGCTCTCACCTTGACAGATTTACGCGCGAGCGTGTCCGCGATATTTCGTCGCGTACACGATCCGCACGCGCGCTTGTGCACGCGGCGTGTCCCGAAACTCCCCGGGATTTTGGCACGGTCGGAAGGAATTCGCTCGTTTCGCGTCCCCCCCCTCCCCCCGATCGATCGCGGTGACGTTGATCGAATTGCGTATGGAGGTCCGTGCGTGACGTTTAAAAAGCATTTTGCATTGTTATCTGACTAATTGAAACGAATAAAATTCGTATAATATATTTTGTATCTTGCATTCCGTTTATAAGTTAACTCTACTGAAGCTAAACCTATGTCGCTTATCAACGTCGATTATATTCATTGCAGAGAAATCAAAATTGTGGTTATTATGTGGTTAATTGTGATCATAACGGAATTAAATAAATTTATTGTTGCCGATAAATTTGCCTCTTGCTTCAATCTTTTTTCTATTATTCCTTATTAATTGAAGCGTACAACGTGTTTTTGAAGCGTACAACGTTCAAAACAAGCCAAACCGTATCTACCATACGTGCATCCGTTCAGCATCGAATCTAGAAGAGAAAGAGCACGTAGCGCGGTAAAAAAGTATACAAGCGATCCTTTTTTCCTCATCCACGTATTTATCGTAGCGCGCCGAATAAACGAGCCGCGTCCGCTCGTAATTTACGACAAACAAATGTACCCCGCCCGAGTGCATCTCGCGTCGGGATGATCCTATTTGCGTGTCGTTTTCCGACGCGCGTCCACACCGACGTGATCGCGTTTAGTGGGTCCCTTTTTCCCGTTCGGATCCTCCGCGTCGTTTGTTTCTCGTTCATGGTCGGTTGCCCGAGGCGAAAATTCTGCACCAAAAACGAAGGATTCTGCGGCCGCGCGCGACGGATATCGCGAGATCGCGAGAACCCGCGCTCCGATGCGTCTGCGTATGATTGCGACTGCGGTGAAACGCGATAAAAAAGAGTGGCAATCATTTTTGTACCAGCGGTCCTGTCCGCCGCAGCTCCTACGCTTCCGGGACTCGCGTTTTTTCCTTGGCGATCGATCGATCTCGTCGATTAAGCGCGAAACGTCAACTGTCCTCTTTATAAATATAATTCAATTGGGCGGAAATTTGATAGACAAGAGAATTAAAATGGCTGAAAACCGCATATCACGGACTTAAGGTTGATCTATTTTTATAGATGAATCTCGAATTCATTACTACGGCATAATACATATAAGATCGTTTTATTAACATATAATTTATACGCATTATTAGATTATATCATGATTGTGGATATATATGTGTAATGATGAATTGAGCTTTAATTTGATCATTCAAAATTTGACATATTTTCGTCATTTCATTTACTTACCTATTAAATTTCGATTTTCCTAACGAGAAAGATTTAAAGTCCGTTTACGGAAAATCCATGAATAGAAGATTAAAAATATTCATTGAAATAAAAGATTAAAATATCCTATGATTAAAAAGTTCAATAATTTGTGTGATCGTGGTCTTTTTCGACAACATAAAAAGAATCGCGAATGGACGGGAAACTTGGCGAAAAAAAGAGAATAGGAGAGAGTAGGGCAGAATTAAGCACCGTGGTTGGGTCATTCCGGGGTTAAGAGCGTCCAGAATGTTGAGGGTGTTCTAAAGGTTTCAGAAATTCGAAAGTGTCGAAGTTGGTCCCTCCATTGCGACTCGGTAATGGCAACCCCTCGAGGCTACTCTGATGGTTGTTCGAAAGTTTAACCAGCTTCCGGGTGGATCCGTGGTCAAACTCGTAACCTTGTAAAGTGAGATTTAAATCTGCCGAGGAGGCATTTTTCTGCAAGTTAACGGCATTCCGATATTTATCGTCGCGAAGGGATGCAGTCGCGTCGTCAAACAAACGGCTACTGTAATCGATTTTGCTTCGCTTGTCGAATTCTTTCCCATTCATTCCATTCGCTAAATTTTCTTTATCTTCGCTTTGTCTACACACACACACACACACACACGCACATACATATATATGTGTGTGTCTCAATTCCTGTCGACCCGGTTTCACTGGTTTCGCGCGTAGTACTCTCATTTCGGAATTTTTTTACAAATACGGAAGACAAAACTTTGCGCGCAAAACCATTGTAGCCCGTAATCCCACTGTCCGAGCTCTTGTGTTTCTCTATTAGCGCGAATAATGGCGGCCTGGTTGTGTATAAGCCGAGGGCTTAAGTGCCGAGTCTGTTTCGATCGCGGGTAGAAGCCGAAATAACCGCGGTATTGTGCACGATTGTCGCGTTCAGCGATTTCTCCCTCGATCACGCTCGCCGGCTCACAGAGGCGGTACAATGGTAGTTACCAGCGCATTTTAACGACGCTTCGCCGGACACTCCGGGTCTATCCGCGTCTATTTTCCGTACCGGACATTCCCTCGTCGAGCACGCAACCGACGAAAGAGAAAATCTCATTCGTCTCCTCCCCGTACTTCCGGGATTTCATTAAACGCGCCCGAGAGTTACACATCGTTGATTAGTTGGACGCAATACGGCCGAGCGATCCTACATAATCCGACACTTTATTCTGATTTAAGCAAAAAGACCGAGGGAAAAATCGTGAAAATGACAAAACGTCGCCTTCCTATTAACAATAGTCTCGGCGGACTAAATTTTTTCAAGAATAAAAGCTAAAGTAACTAGATGTTCAAGTCGAGTTGAAACTTGATAAATGGTTACGCGAGAAATACCTGGGAATAACGTTCCACGCGCAGGATGCAACCGCAGCTTGTACGCTGGCATGCTGCATCGCAAATTTGTCCTTTCGTTTACATACCTGGAACACAGAAAAACAAACGTGCATTTGTAGTTTACTTGTGGGATAATAAACAGAGTACGTATCTGAGAATTATAAACCGTTCGCGACGTCGGAACATTCGCGGTTCCACGCGCGATCTCAATTGCACATATCTTAAACACGGTATAATACATTTTTGCGCTGCGCCCCGCCGCCGCTATTGTACGGCTGTCCGAATGACTTACACCACTCCGGTTTTGAACAGCCATGTGTTATCCTGTCAAAAGCAATGAACCGGCTGCGGAATTCCGCCGACTAACGCGGCGCTCCTTCGCGAAACAATGACGTTTCGCCATAAATAGCGGCGCGTACGGCACGCGCAATTGCGAATCGCGTTAGCGGCGGCGCGGCGATGGTGTCAGCGCGGTGTGTCTGCGCGTTTACATTCCGCCCGTAAAGTAAACGCGCGAGTCTCCCTTTTACGACGACGATACGTCCCCGTTTTATTTTCCCGCTCGTCGGTTAAGGTGAAAACCCCTGGGTGAGCCCGCGCGCTACCCAACTAAAAAGACTGTAAATTCTTAATGCACGCTCAAATTGGCTCAGGTGCAACCGCGCGACTACAAACGCGCGATACCTCGTAACGATGTCTACAACATTTTTTCTTATTCCCCCTTTTTTTACACGCCGTTTTTACATCCCGTGTAGTGGCGCGTTTTACGAGAGCGGAAATTTGATACTCTCTAAATATTTCCGTGCCAATTCGATGCAAAATGTCCTGCGTAGCCTAGGCGAGTTACTTGAAACATGATATTTTTTCAAATGCACCGGCAGCAAAGACAGAAGAAAAATCTAAAGGCGTCTTCCATTGGGAAAAACTCACTGGCACTCAGTGTCTCAGTTTTCGAGTTTTTCAGAAACGTGCTCACTAATTCTACCAATGAAATACGCTTCAAGGACTCAGTGCTGCCAGTGCCAGTGAGTTTTTCCCAATGGAAAACGCTATAAGAAATCTGAGAGCAACTGTTCAACCGTTATCTTATTTCTTTTATTTATTCCTGTTTCAATACTTTGACTGGAAAAAGCTGAATATATATATAATGTATGTGCTCTTCCAAGTCGCTAGCGAACCTATCCACACAGCTGCGTGACATTTCAAACCCGTAATTCCGCAAATCGATACGCAACGTCGTGCACAACGCGCCGTACCGCACATTCGATAAAAATAAGTTGACATTTCGCTGGTCCGCAAGATCTTCGACAAAGGCGGAAAGAAAGCAATTCCCGTCGCGGGCAAAGTTACAGCACTCGTTTCCCGAGGCTGCATCGCCTCGTGGTCGCGACCAGATGTGCGGAAAACTTCGTATTCTTGCGGGACATCTCAAAACAAGGTTTGCGCGCGGCTTTCGTCCGCGAGAATTCGCCAGAAGTCTGCGAATAAACGCGCGACATCCGCCGCAGAATATTTTTACTGGTCGAGCGGATACCCTTTTTGCGCTCACCACGGTTCGGAAGGGAGAAACGAGGCACACACGTGCGTGCAGTGACGCGCGAGCTGCTGGAAGGCAGGAAGAGCATCCTTGAGAATGATAATTTGCTTGCGCGCCATATCATCGCTGCGCAATGATTCCGAACGAATTTATGTGCGTTTAACGGCGGCTCGTAATTTTCTCGCGAGATATTAAATTTATGGGTTTCAAGCTTTTTCAACATCGAGTGTCTGCCATTGCGAGATTCTCTGCAAATACGCTCAATATTTAACACTCCTGTTCAGAGTTGAAGTATACGCGGAAAAAGCGGGCTTATTGTATTTTTTTAAAGGCCAACGTGGTGATCCATTTTCATAAGCTTTTATAACTGTACGGTTTCACCGACAAATATAGAAATATATTACGAATTATAACAGAATTTTATTTCATGTGAAAAATAACAGGCTACACACACAGGAAGAGAGAAAGGGAGAGAATTCAATACTCGAATTGCTTAATGAAGAAAAAGTCAAATGTCGATAAGCTATCAATGTACATCTATTCAACTCCTATCTAACATAACCGAGAATAATTACTGTAATCTGTAATCCGTGCATACGGGTTATTGAAATAAACTGTTTATCTGGGAGCCTTCATTTAATTCTACGATGATATCGTATAGAATTATGACGTACCGCCGGCAAATGTAACGGGCAACTTTCGCGTGTGTGGGTGCAAGTATAGCTCTCGTTCCATTCGCTTTAACTGATACACCGCTGCGTACCGCTCATTCGAAACTGGCGATGAGCCAGATGGACGATATTAATGTACATCGCGCACGTACTTCGTAACGGCGCGTCGGCAAACACTATTTTAACGGCGATCATGTTGCCTACACGATATCAGCTTTCTGTTTGCCGGCGGTTGATGGTTTTTCGGTTTTTTCGCCCCTTTCATCGTCGCGCCGGCCTAACTCCGACGTTATAACCCGATGGCGATTAATGGAACCGAAAATTGGAGAGACGGACCAACTAGTTCGAGGAATATTCGCGATTAACGCCACGGATAGTCGCCCCTATACTGAAGATTGAATTCCAACTAAAAAAAAAAAAAGAATGTCCTCGATACCTCGAATGTCGAATATTTTATTTCCTTTAAAATTGCACGTGAAATTGTTGCGCAGAATAGAAGATAGCAAGGTGAATCCAACACGAGCAACAATGGACATAAATTATCTAATGTGCTTTTGAAGTACGAGTCCTTTAAAATTTTTATCGCGAGTAATTTTAACAAGTCTTTCTTATGATATGAAATAATTATATATAAAAACTGGACAGCCTCCAGTGACGTGGAAGATAATTTTAATTTTTTCCCACAAAAATCAGGTCATTTCGCGGCCCATGCATGAAACGTCATGACTACGCTTAAGCCCCGCCGACTGTACTGCATTCGGCAGCCGGGGATAACAAATGGCACGGCGGAGACCGCTACAATGGCGGCTGAATATCGCGGCATTTTTCTCGCGGCTCGCTCTCCGCTCTCTCGTTCGTCAGTAACAGAGAGAGGCGCGGATTGAATTTATTCGATCGCCGCGTCGACGGACATCCGCCTCCCCGGGTCGCAGAGAGATACGGGGCGCACAATTCTCCGCACAATTCCGCTTAGATTTAAGCGACATCGGGTGCCGCGCTCGGCACAATAGCGATGATTGCCGAAAATTAGCTGGCGCGCGAGATACGGGATACAATTGCTTTTCTCTCTCGCAGGTCTGCGAGAGCGAGGCCGACTGCGAGCAACTGCGAGCGCGCGACAGTTCGTATACGAGAACGGCGTTCAATTTAACGCGAGAAAGAGGCGATCGTGCTGCATAGCCGGCAGCCAGCTACGCACGAGGGGGAGGGCGAGCTGCGAGCGCGCACGTTCCGCATGGCGTACGGATTGCGGAGACAATTGCGACTTCCTCTCTGCAGCATAGGCGCTGTATCAGTAACGCGAACTACCGTACCTACTCTACCGCCGTTAAATCACTTTAATTCCAGGCGCGGCCGGTGTCCGGAATCAACGGGTTTTCTCTCGCGAGCAACTCTTTCACTGGAAAACTGGGTGACCAGGAGTACACCCAAGATCGAGTGGCCGACAAAAGCTCCGCTTAAAATCGCTCTCACGAGACGAGATATCTCACGCGTATTAATATCATGGGTAAATTGAAGATCCACGAGAACTGACGGCGCAAACGAGCCGGATAATTAAAGATGCGGTTACCGAAGATTAAAGGATTCCACAATTTTAATTCAATTTGCGAGAATCGTAAGGAATTAAATACGGCGAAATTACGTAGCGGTTCTGGCGCTACGGGGAATAACACTGGGAGTCCACTGCTCGTCCCAGGTCAGGTTAATACAATTAATTTAATCCTGCAATGTTTCACGTTCGCGCCCTTTTGAATTCCAAGTAGCCATTCCAACAGGTAGGAATTCAAGCAGGTATTCATTTACAACCGGCGGTTTTATTTCAGCTTCCCGAAGGGAGGACCGTGGAATATATTAAGGCTCCTCCTTAGCGTTAGAACACGCAGAAGACGCCCTTATACCCGCGCAATTTCCAGGAGACTTCTTTTTAACGACGCCAGGCGTAAAAAACTTTTCTCTACCGCTCGTGTTGCGCCGTTACGGAAGTTTGTCCTTACATAATTGCATTCTGCGCTGCCATCGCTCTACCTCACCCCCGAAGAGTCGCAATCCATACAACTGGCGAAGCAACAAAAGGTACATCTCGCGATCTTTGTCCCGCGTATCTCGCGGGAAGAATAAATTAAGCTCGATGTTTTCTCTTGCGACGTAAAACTTTTATAAAAACAAACGTTTGATATTAGGTAAAGAATTTTTCAGTCTATTTCAGATTCGGATCACGAATCGTGGCAAATTCTAAATTTTTGAAATTCTTAGCCCTTTTTATTCCAAGATATTTAAATCCCGTCGAGTTTAAATCGAATCCTTAGACTTTTGACTCTAGATTTCACTTAAGCTTTAAAACTACGTATTATTATACTGTGCCATTAATGTTTAATGCACCACACACGCACGATTGCATCACGACATGTGGCAGCGCGAGATCTTCGAGGCCCGCTTAATAATTTTGTCGCGCCTTAAATATCCATAAAATAAAATGCTACCGGGGCCTACCGTCTTTATGGCACAAAAGGAGTCGTATAGCGGCGGATATAGGTTACGGCCGTTTCTCTCGCGCTGAATATTCCACGCTTCATGCGCGACTGTATCATTTTTACTCGGCGTGGAAGATCTAAACCACGGCAAACGCGCCGTCGCACCGGAATGTTAAATCTCTTCGCTCGCTCACACACATAAGCGAGTATGACTCTGACTGGAGCGCGGTGGAATCGACCGTCTGCATTAAGGCGAGGGGAGAATCAATAAACGCTAACTGCGATATGAAACGAAGAAAGTGCAACGCGATGCGACGTATGTTCGACACGTTTATATGCTCGATTAATAACGAGACATGTTAATTCGTAGAAATACGAAACTTTAGAGGGTATGATAAAAACCGCAAGAAGGATTCTCTAGCATTTAAAATTACGACACTAAACACACGAATAATTGAATTCGAAAGAGAAAAGAAAATAATGAGAAGCGAATTGCGCGGAGAGTCTCAATCCTCAATTCTGACATTCTCGTTTTTCCTTCTGAAAACTTATTCAGCGCGCGATTAATTTCGTCGTCAAGATACGAGTCGATTGTTCGCCACGCGATAACGTGAGTAGGCGACATAAAACGTATAGCCACGCACACGGTGCACTCGCCGGTGTATTGTTCCGCGAACACCGGCTATAAATATTCGACTGTAGACACGCTAGAGCGTGCTTTCTACACGATCGCGGAGTCGCGCGAGCCTCGTAAGAAATCGTGAGAAACGACGACGTCGCATATTTTTCAAGTGATACACCCGCCTCGTCCGATTAGGATCAAAAATTAAAGGCGGCCGTACGCGCGGCACGATACCTTAATGGAAGGCAGGAGGATTGTTAATTATTAACCATGGTCATTAATCAGTCCGCTCATGAAGGCTCATTTGTCCGCTCCTTGTGTTACGCGCGAGCACGGAAATAAAAGCACAAAGGAGGTTTTTGATGGTCGGACATAAGAAAAGGGAAGAGCGACAGGCCCGTCGTCAAGGAAGAGGATCAACGTGTACTTCATAACGAATAACGAAGCGTACGCATAGGTATAATAAGGTATAGGTACCTTTTGCGAGGAGATACTGCATTGCGGTAGAAAGAATGGAAGAGCCAAGTCGAACGGAAAAAACTCCGAACGGGATACAGCTAAGTTAGACACGGATGATTATTGTTTCGCATAAATTGAAGCTGCCTGAGACGACTCGGGAAAATTTGATTTTAAAGGGGAGATAAAACCGACCGCGCGTTTCTTGCTCGTCTCGCGCAAATGCGACCTTTGTGAATTAATCAGTGGAGAATGTTCAGCTTCAAAGAGAAGAAACTGACGATAATTTTGTACATGTCACTTTTTAAACTATCCTTTAATATTCTCGGACCGTGAATTCTCTAGATATTTAAACCTAAATATGTAGACTTAATTTAAATCTATATAACGTTTGAAAACGTTAAATAATTCGATCATTAAAAATCTTTGGATCTAAAATTTTCAATCCACGAGAAAAGAAAAAAATTTTTTCTAGATCCTCTGATTCGAATCTTTGGCTGATCTTGCTTATCTGATGAATAAGTTCGATGTCACAAATCCACCTCCCGCAGAATCTTAAAAAAAAAAGATAGAGTCGACCGTGCTGAGAAATGAACACATCACTGCCGGTGAGAGCGAATTTTCCTCGTGGCATACAAAGTAGCCCGCGGGACGTCAGTTATACGAAGGAAGTCACAAGCGGGTTGCTTCTTTCCCTGTCTTTTCGACCTGTCCGCGCCCCGCCGCGCCGTACTATACCGCAAACGGAGAGAATTTTCTCCGTCTGCAACCTCTCCTTAGCGCCCCTGCAAAATCCTCTCTCGTTTTCTATCCGCAGCCATCAGCAACCGGGACGCTCGCCAAGGAGAAGTCCACACCGAATACGAATGACCTGGACAAATTAGGTCTCTCCCGAAGCAGTCCCGTCCACGTGCGGACGTGCTCGTCCTGCGATAGCTTGCGACTCGGACGCGTCCCGGACGTTCGTCAACGGTGCGACCGAGTTAATTAAAAACTCAGCGCGCAACGTAGAAAACGTAGTATCTATAAGCTGTTCGTATTTGTCGCGAAGGTAAGCTGCAGGCTACAGTAAAACGATGTTTTGCAATTAGGCATCTACGAGTATGATATACGAGAATTTCGTGCGCGGAAGTTCCTCTAAATGTCAACGTTAGTCATATCGATGATTCGAAGAGCACACGCTTCTTGCCATTGAACGTGGGCGCGGTTGTTGCGCGAATGTCAACGGTGAACGATCGATGAATCCAACATGCACGATAAAGACGTGGCGCGTAAGGGCCGAGTGTTTCGCCCACGTTCCACGCCGGTGAGTGGCTTTGGGATTTGACGTGAGAGACAACCTCGTGCCTCTAAGTAGGCGTGAGTGCACTCTGGGGGGCGAAAGTACGCGGGAGCGACGAGAAACGGCGACGGAGGAATCGAGGCGCCGTGTCAACGGTAAAGACAGCCACCGGAAAAGATTCGGAGACGCGTCAGTGCCTCGACTAACAGAAACGAAACCTCGGTGGGAACAGCTGAGCGACAACCGAACGAGCACGAATTTTTAAATAGCCGTTTATTATCAAACTATACGTTTCCGGAGCGAATAAATTCGCGCTGTCTTGCGTAATAACGACACCGTTGCTATAGTATCAGACGATTGTAATTTTGCTTCATTTTTCTTCTGTTAATTGCGTTATAGATACTGATATAATTTGTACTAATAGATATTTTTTTATTACTTTGAACAGCAATAATAAATATAATTTGTTTGACGTGCGCCTTTTCTGTCTCTCTCTTTCTCCTTTCTCCTTGTTACATCAATTAACTTAAAAATAAAAGTTACATAAGTAAATTAGATCCTTTAAATATATAAGATTTTCTTTCTCTTGCAATTTTGATTCCTTAAAATTTAAATTATTGTTTTTAGAGTGTCATACTTTTTCATCGTTGAATACGTTGCCTCGACTTTTTAATGTCAGAAATTAGATTAAATATTTAAAACTCCTAGGAGAAGGTATACTAAGCTAACATTTGCTAGACTTCGAGGCGTCCATCGAGTAATGAATATTCATGCCGGCGCGTTTCTAACACTTGAAAAAAGCGAGAAAGATGGGAAGTATGAGAAGTCAAAGAGCTCGTGTCAGCGAAATAACCGAGTAGGACTCCGCCGAGGGAGGAACGCCTCTTAGAAAAACACCCCCTAGAGCAACGAGAAACCTGACCCCCGACCGGACAGCTCAGCGTCACGAACTGCTATTATCTTGTTCCGATAAGTTCGCGGAGGCACGAGTTTTCCGAGCTGGCGAGCCAGTACTGCTGATTAACAACGTCGCTCGGGAGTTAACAAGCACACTTTTGCTCGCGCGTGATGAACGAAAGAACTAAATGCAATCTAGCGTGTAAGTTGCAGATAGTCAAATCCCTCGGATATCTTCCGGCGATTTATAATATAATCATTTACGCGTGCAATCTACGCGGAATTCAAACATTTTGTAACTCCTGTAACCGACGTTGTAAAAGATATACGATCCAGATATACGCGAAGTGATACAGATCCATTTAAATACCTACGAATGTATCACTTTCCGGACAGTTAGATACTCGGGGCTCGGATTTTTATATCCCCGGACTTTTATAACCATATACGGATCTAGCGGTGCATAGGGATCCCTAAACTTGTACACGGTACCCAAGGCTTCCATTACATTAGAGGCGCGCATTTTTCTGATTTACGAGTACGAGCTGCAGAAGAGGGAAGCGAGTTTCTAGACTTATAGCTCACTATCTGGCTAACGCGGCTCGCTTCGGCTTCCCCGGTTTCTTACATTCTCTCCCCCGATTCTCCTCGGAGCGACCGCTCATCCTTCGCTTTTTTCCAACCCCTTCCGCGTCCCTCTGTGTGTCCGACGTGTCGCGCGAATATCCCCGGAACCATAGTCGCCGTTGAAATGCTTCTCACCTCGGACACCGTCCTTCCACCGGCATGTCTGTATAATCCGGGGAATGCTATTTTCCCTCGCCGGCGTCGACGCGCCACCCCTTTATTCGTACGTACGCGATAGAGGCGAGGGTGCGTCAGTCGATGGTGATGATGGTGGATCCCACCGCGCTCCTGCCGGTCGTTTCCGGAGCTTTATCGAAAAATCCGTCGGGAGAAACGGAAAGCTCTCGTGGACGTCGTCGTCTCTTGCGGGATGTCGGAGGGTCGGAAAAAGACTCCGGCAAGATGGCGCATTCGAGACGGAGGGTGAGGGAGAGAGAGAGAGAGAGAGAGAGAGAGAGAGAGAGAGAGAGAGAGAGAAGGGGTGGAGGAGACCATCTACCCCCCCCCCCCGATTTCTTCGCCGGAAAAGAGAAGTCCTCTATCTCGCCGAGCAAGATGACCATTAGACGAGGGTGGCTTGGCAAGCGTCTTTTTATTGCACATCCAAAGAAGTGCCCGCGCTTGTGTACGTTCCGTACTGAATTCGATGAAGCGGAGGAACACGACTACGTAGAAACAAGAAATCCCTTCACAAAAATTGTAACATTACATTCGAACGTTATCCTTGTGCGGTTTCTGTTATTTGTAGATCACAGAAACGTTAGCGCCTTTAAGACCGCTAGGGATCCTTAAGTCTCTTCGGATCCTTCTCAACGACCTCGTAAACAATCGCCCGTCCGTCTAATAGAAAAGTGGTTCTTCCTACGCGCGTGTCTTGAAAATCCAGGCTTTCTGTCGCCCTTTGACAGGAATAAATCTTCCGAAGAGGGTGGATTTATCGGGGGTGTGACGTATATCAATATATCCACGGAATACAAATAAGCGGGAAAGACGGACGATATATACGTATCGTGGCACGAGGCAGAGCGCGGCAATAGGCAGGGAAAAGGGATACGTAAGGGTATCGAGTTCATTGTACCGCTATCTCTCCCTTCTGGTACTTTCTGATTCGGTCACGCAGAAAACGATGTCGTGAGGATAATAAATTTAAGGGTGTACCCCCTGAGCGTCGTGCCGCGTAATCCGTCGACCCGATATCCAAAGCAGAATTGAAGAAATTTATTGTTACCGGGACAAAATCGCGCGAGAGCGTCCCATAAAATTTTACATAAAGTACGCGTACGTGACGGCGTTATCGAATCCACGACGAACCGCACTTATCTGCTCCGTCGAATCGCTCACCTCGTTTCGTCCGGAACGAAATGCGTCGCGCGACCGTGAAGCAAATCGAAATTGGCGCAGAGATATTCCCCGCGAACGCGAAAATCGCGGTAGTATACCGACCTCGGAACGAGGCAAATGATTATAATGGATCTCGCAGAGAATTTATGTACGTCACGAAAGCTTCGTTATCTTCCCCTTGGAAACAAACGGTAAACATCCCTCCGGTTGTCGAAGAACGGAAGAGTAATGAGCCATTGTAAAGAATTCAGAGATTTGAGGAGTCGGGGAATGTGCTTCAAGAACTCGTTAAAGCGTAGTTAGCGCAAACTTAAAAATACATAAGTGACAGAATTTATCTGTCTAAAAATTCGGAGAAAGAATGCTCGTCTCGTAATGGATCATGGAGAATTTACGTGCGTTACGAAAATCTTCATTTTAGAACAAAATGACAAGCTAGTTATCGAAAAACGAAAAATTTTCAAGTTAAAAAATGAGAATTAACCGTTTAAAAAATTTAGAGATACAAGAAATAGAAGTGTCATTAAAAATTCATAAATTTTGCTATTTAGATTCAAAATGATGTTGACGTCCAAGGATCTAAATAAAATATTAAAAATCTTAGGAATTTTGCATATTGCATCGATATGCAATATCCGATATTGCGTCAGTAAAAGTGAATCTGCTTTCATAATATCGATTTAACTTAAGAGTGGCGACTATCACCGAGCGGACCGCGGGGATCAATCGTGTTTTCATTTCCCAGATTAGGTCACGGTTAATTAAAAAAAATCTTCGGTCGATCGGCCCCGCGTACGCGGTTGTCCGTCCACGCTGTCCAATTCGCGGATTTGACGTTATTTCAATTAAAACGATCGAATGGCACGCAACGGAACGAAACGATCGCATGTAATTGAAAACGAACTGCATCGATTCCAACATCAATTGCTTCGGGATACAATGCCGCACGTAAATGTTCATCAACCCTTATCATATTAGTGGCGAATGGCATTGAGGCTGCATCACGATCGATTCAAGTTACACCGTACGTCTCCCATATTCGAAATGACTGACGTATCATACTTATATAATCTTCTTGAACTACAATTCTCGGATATTCTTAGATTATTAAACACGTTTAAATCCTTGAGTCTCCGATTTGTAAAATATTCGGATGAATAATAAATTTAACTGATCGCGAATGAATTTCATAGACATAGTTTGATTATAATTAACTTAAATAGTTATAATAGTTGAAATAGTTACAATGACCGAAGTGTCTCTTTGACGAACATTTTTCAGAAAATATTCTTATAGTTTTCCTTCTGCTATCGTGAATATATCTTTCTAAGATGTTACGAATGAAGCTACTGTGTTCGCGCCAGGCATAGTAAGTTCTGGTTTAGCACTCGATTACATCCAGATGCGATCGATGCACCGATTCATGGTGGGTCGAGATGTTTCCGGCGGAACTTCGACACGAAGCAAATCCAAAATCCGGGATAACGAGGTCTCACCGTGGTATTTGTCCGGCGAGTGTCCGGCACCTGAGAACATTTCGGTTTCTGTAACTACATAGTAAGGTCGTAAGGGCTGCGACCTTTCTTGCCACCGGGTCACCCTACACGATATTGCACTCTGGGTGGGATCTCCTCGACGCTCACGCCAGTATCGAAGATAATACACCCTTGAAAACGATCAAATGCCGTCTCCTCCTCGAAGGTCCACGGCACCTGCGCTGTGATCTAGTTTGCAACAACTTTCGTCGAGAACCCGAACGTTTTAAAATTTCAGTATCGCCGATGAGAGCGAGTTACGAATTTATCTCGATCGTATCCTCTCGTTGAAAATATCAAATCCGCCTAATGGATTTTACACAATTAATGGCTACTTGAATTTTATATCTACGATCAAATTAATACTTTTAGAATGAAATCTTTCCTTTCAATTAAATGGAATTTATTTCAACAAAATTTTCTTTAACGAAACACTACGAGTTATCAAATTCTTAAATCCTCGGATAAGAACGTCAATCTCTTGGATTTCTAAGGAAATTGAAATTCAGTGGATGAGGCTGAACTAAACTGTTGACGCGCGGACGTTGGCAAACTGGCGCACGGCGAATTCTTTGCGTTCTTTTTTCCGCTCTTTTCGCATAGCGTGCGAGAAGACAACATCGATCGACCGTCTAATAAGGAAGCCCCGTCTCGTTCGTCGTGCCCGGTCGAGTTCAATATAGCGGACTTCAACGGTTTCCAGATTATTCGACACGATCGATTCGCCGCGGCACGCGTCGCGGCACGAGCTGCAATCATAATGGAAACGTTTGTCGCAACGCCGCCGCTTGTTCTTTACTTCAATCGTACAAACGGTTTACCAGCATTTACTATAGCGATGGCGAACGAGAGCGGCCGCGTTTAGGATCGTGTTTCCCGGAGCTTTTAGAAACTTGTCGATCCCCCCCATTGCGTTGTACGAGAACGGCTGACTCACCGAGACCCAATTTCATCAAGTAGTCAATTTACACGCAAATACATATCGTTTCCGGAAAATTCTGCTGGTAATATATTTCTGTTCGAATAGAGGTATTATACGAAGAGAAATCCGACATTCCCCAAATCTCATCTATGTCAATTTTTACTTAGAATTAAAATTTGACATGTAAAAACTTAAGTCTGTAAAATATTCGAAAATTTGATTAAATCGTCGCTTAAAGTATTTCTGATAAAATTTTCAAAATTTAATCTCGATGACACGCACATTAAATTAATTATTATGAATTAATTCAGTCGACGATTGATAAATTCAGCATTACGCTCATCAGTGTCCGTAAGTTTACGCGTATCAATTCTTACCATCGGCAATTCGTGAAACAAAGCGAAGCTCTTCACACAGGGATGTGATTGTCGAGCGTAAAAGAAATGAGTCGATAAAACCAGATTGGATAACCGCATTTATCAGACGCCGCGGTAGCGCCGACGTATTCTCGACGGGGGGGGGGGGGGGAAAGAGCGCGGACCTAGAAAATACGGAGGAGATCAGCAGATTCCTACCGCGATCATCATTCTCCTCGCGGGGAGTTTTCTCGCCCCGGGGAAACTCGTCCGCGGGAGACCAGGAAAGCTTTCGTCGACGCGCGAACGGCAAAAACAGGGGACGATCAATTATCCTTCGAAGTTTTCCGGTCGCGGCTAACCTCGCGCGCGCGCGCGCGCCCGCTCACGCTGAGTGGATTAAGCGATTGTCCGTTGGATCGTTGGCGGCTTAGAGGAAGGAAGAAGTGGAAGAAGCTCGCGCGCGCGGCAGACAGGCAGGCGAGCGGGCGGATTCATTCCCCTGCTTCCGGGATCGTCTCGCGAGAGCGAGCACGGACCCGAACTTCGATCCAAGGACGGGACGGGGGCAACTAATCGACTGAAGTTAATTTTGAGAAAGTATGGCAGCCAGGCGACAGCGTCCTCGTTTCCTTCGTGAGCGAAAGAGACCGGAAATAAATGGGAAAGACATTGTGTGCGCCGTCCCTCCGTTTTTAGATCCTTATGTTATATTCTGGTATTTCATTCTATTCTCGACACTCTTTATTTTCTCAATTCGCCAACGAATTCTCGACACTTGATAATTTATATTTTTGACAAATGTTTTAATTATCTATTACAATCCACAAATGTTTTAATTACCTGTTACAATCAGTCTGATTCATGCACGATCATGATATTCCAAGTGCCAAATAAAAACTTTTTAGATAAAATCGACTTTGAATTCGTTCGACACTTTGCAAAGATACGAACGCTCTTCATGTGAATTTATAATTCTCAATCGAGGTAATGTAACTGAGAATTAATTTCTGCTTAATTTCTGCTTACAGAACACGATGTCGATTGTGCATCGTCGCTACAAAGGCATTTACGTCAGAAATCCGGGGAACACGAGGATACTACCCGGTCCCGCGAGAGACGCAGGAAAGAAACGGGTTTTCACAAACGCGAGCATAAAAGCGTTCTCGAACATTTATTCCCGAACAAGGTACGTTAGAGTAATACGTTTTCCCTGTCTATAGAAATAGCTGTCAACTCAGCACATCTACCGTTCCATTGTTCGCGGATTGAGACCCTTCGCGAATGCGGCGGGTGTCGATGTAGCTAAGATGAACGATCCGCCGTATTTCAAAAAGGATCCGCAACGCGTTTATAGAGAGGGTAGCCGCGCCACGATGTCGTTGATCAATGCGACCTGTAGTTAACAGAATGTACCGGCATTGATCCTACTCGGCGACCCTAACCGCTGTCGCATTGATAGAATAACACGCACGAGAAAGCTGATTTTAAAAGTACGTAAACATTCGCACATGGGACACACATTTCCTTATTATTTTATAATCTTCTGCATCATTAAAATAAAAAGTTATTAATACATTAAATATATTTATATCTATAATTATAATAGTCTCGCAAACTTTTATATATTTTTTGTTTGTTTCCCCATTGAACCTGCGTTAGATGTTAGTAAGTTTCGATTTTTACATAAGAAAAATATTATTTATAACATTGATATGTAATTTGTCTGTTAAAATCAGAGTTGGAAGCTCAAATCGATCGATCAGACCTGCAAGAATGTAGCGTCGTTAAAGTACCTAACCCGTCCAATAACACGAAATCAGGGCGGTGTCGCGCGGCACGACGCATCGCGTCGCGTCGTATCGCGCTGCGGACGTGACGCGAATTCGCTCAGCGGTGCAGCGGATGTCGCGGTGCAGTGACGGCGAGAAAAAAGCCTCACCGCGTACAGCCCGATTTCCCTGCGCATAAAAGCCGGGGGGGGGGGGGAGGAGGCCGCAGAACGGTTCGCCGTGCAACCCCCGCGAACCGCCGATCCCCCGACCGCCATGGTAAACCGCCTCGCGCATACGAGCTCGTATCTGATCGGGGTCGCCCGTGCACAATCCATCCCTCTCCATCCGCGAAAACACGCATCAGTGGCTGACCATGTAACGCGCGCGGCGCAGCGCGGGATGGGTTTGCGGCGAGTTAGCGCAGCGCTGTAGATTTCCGACCGCGAAGCGGCGTGGCGTCGCGCGACCTCGCGAAATAACGCGTGATTTATTCGACTCGCCATGATTTACCGACGATTTACGACGCCGCCGTTTGACCCGCGGCACCCTCGGATCCTCTTCCCCCCTCGAAGTTCCTCGCGCGACAGACGGCATTGTTCGCCCGTGGATATAGAAAAGAAGACGAAGGATACAATGCCCATTATGCGTTTTTGACCCTAGCTTTAAAATGGATATAATTTATAATATATTAAGTGTCTACAAACAAAGAATATTCTGTAGAACGTGAATGTCGCGTATAATATTAAAAATCGAATAGTCCTCTCGACCTTAGAGATATTCTAAAATTACTGAGGTGACAATGTGAAGCGATTTCGTTCGGTAAATGTCAGTGGCAACTTTTTCCCGACGTTCCGTGTCCCACCTCCAATACGCGATGGAGCTTTCCCCTCGCGAAACTATCCGCAGATGCTGAAATAGGATTCACGCGGAGCGGATTACACGTGGACTATGGCGCGTTTGCGGACGAATAACTCGCGCGGGCGTCTCGTGGGTGCGTCTCTCGTGAATAAGACATTTATGATAATGTCAGCCTCGTGCGGAGCTTGCGGAAAATTTAGCAACAGCCGCGAGGAGAATTTCTTGTATGTCTTTCTCTCCCTCTCTCTTATCCGTCCTTTCGTCCCCAAAATTTCTATTTCCCAAAATTCCCTGTCTCGCTTCTCTCTCGCCTTTGCAAGGTTTCCACCGACCTCCTCCCGTTCGCTCTCGTTTCCTGCGCCATGGGAATAGGAAATGAGGTTTATTTAGGTCAAATCCGCGCGAATTTCTACGACCTCGGGATACGAAATGACACTCGTCCTTTTGTCCTAACCGTCCACGCAATTCTAACACTCTCTAAATTGTTCCCTATCAAAGAGTCGCAAAATACTCAAATATCCAAAGGAAGTACTTTGAAACAATATTCTATTCTGAACAAATAGGTACTATCAGATAATTGGTCTCAGAACGCTAAATGAATCCGTAAGATATAAAGATTAAAAAATGTAGACAGTTAAATGTTGACGTAAGCGAAATTCTGCTTTTGAACTAATTTCCAGTTTATTCCCACTTGGTTCTGCGTTGACAGCTAATTTTCCGGTTACAGGTGGTTCACAAAAGTCCTGACAATCTGAAAACTTGAAAATCGAGTTGTACTATCGCAAGAATTCGCGGCGACACTTTCGTCGCGCTTATTAAAATTCCTCCCTCTCCGCCTTTTCCGCAACATAATTATAAAGAGATAACCAAATTCAGTTCGAAATTACTTTTGGCCTCGCAAATTTGCACGTCACCAAACTGCGAGAATCGATGCTCGCGCGAACTCGTTGATCGACCTCGTGGTGGCCTGTGGGCAGCGAAAGGGAAATTAAAGTTTGATGAAAACTGCGTCGGCGCAAAGTGTTTCAACGTGTTGTCGCGTCGACAATACGTTGAGGTACCTCATTTGACGGCGTTAAATTTCTGCGGTGTCGGGTAACGCGCGACTCAACGTGGCGAGCCGTGGCGTATATAAATTTTAATGGGCGACAACGCGTAGCCACCGGAATGAAAAACGTAATCGCCACGGTGATACGCTCGCCACGGTTTAAAAATGCTCACATTTTAGAGCTATATGTCCCGCGGATGTTTTTATTTTACTTTCACGGGGCGCGCGTTGCACAAAACATACCTAATGGGGAAATGATAATTAATAGCTGACGCGAAAATTATAAAATCACTCGGCGACGGCCGCGGAGGTCGTGTTCCGCAGTCGACCGATCGAAAATAATTAACCGCGATTAATTTCGCGCCGGCCGGCCGGCCGGTGCGGTGTCGAGAGACGCGCCGTTTCTCGCTCCGTTTGGAAAATAATGAAATTACGGGCGCGACAAGCGAGCGTCTCGTTCTCGGCAACCATAAATCTTCGGTCGCAGGAAAAGAAAGTAAAAGTTATAGAGGACGAGGCGGAACAAGTCGAGAGGGTTGATTTACGCGGCATTTGAGAATGCTCGTTCGTCCTCCGCTTTAAGGTTCGTCCTCGCGATAATCCGAGTGCCAGATCGATCCATTCGAAATTCGTCTGAAAGAGAACTTTGGATTTTTATTTGATTGCGCGTTCTCCAAAATTCTCAAAAAGTTTTTAAGATGTTGGATTCGTAGATTTTCGTTTTTAAGACGTATAGAAGAATATCTGATTTCGTAAAAGTTCCATTCTTAGTAAGTTGCCTATAACCAAAAACTCATTTGTCGTATAAGGCGCGAATGTGAAGACTGAAAATGCAGAAAAAGAGGTCAACTTACCTCCGAGATTTCTTCACCCTGAAATACACCGTTCTTTTGGACGGTTTGTCATACGCGCGAAAGTAAATCTGACTGCGTTTTCCATTCAGACATGGCACGTGAAAAGAAAAGCGTTCCCTTGCGCGCAGATAGAAAGGGGATGCACTTGTCGGGAAAATAAATTTCATCCGAGAGATCCACTGTTTCTCACGTATATTCGGCACTTTATTTTAGTTTCATCCCTCTGACATTCACATACTAATGGTCGAGATATTTGTCAAATTATTACGTAAAGCGTCTTAGAACTTGTGGAATTTTAATTTTAATATTTTGCTAATTATACATACCTCAAATTGACATTCGAATTAAAAAGGCAATACTGATTAAAAGAGAAAAAAATTTAAATGAATTATAATTATTTTTATAACTTAATTGAATTTCGAATTACATAGAGTTTTATTTTCAATTGCTCATAATCGAAAAGCTTATCCCTGCGACACTTTAATTAAGGAAAAATCGATTCCGAATTGATTAAGGATTATTTATTAAAATTAAAATTAAAGATTAAAATTAAAATTAAATTAAAATTAAAATTAAAATTAAGAAGATTGAAACAGTCTTTTTACCTTTCATTTACAGATACAACTAAATATTTTATGGAAAATATTTTAGTCGTATAAAAGGTCTTTCTACCCCGAGGAGAATAAGCGAAGATATATCCTTAAATTTATCCGAAGTATCTAAGAGGAAGCGACATGGTTTAATAAATTTAGTGATTGGCACGAGCATAAAATGCGCACGAGAGACGCTTCTCCCGGGACACTTTTTAGCGGCCTTCTTTTTACACTTGAGCCACTTCGTTAATAAAGATGCGGATTAAGCGGACGCGTGAAGTAACTCAAGAAATATACGCCGCGTGTCTTATCGCGTGGTATTTTTATCACTAATCGGCTTGTCCTAGAACGCACGGTTCGTAAATGCGGGCGAATAACTAATGAGAGCTCGTGTAAGAGCGACTTTTACGAACAACCGCCATTATTTTGCCTCTCCTTGATACAGAGAAAAGATCTTACGCCGCGCTGCGTGTTCGCGACAGTGCGCTTTCAACAGGCCCTAGGGAGCTCTGAATTAGAAATCTCGTTTTCCATACAATGCTTCATTGCAACTCGCCGTTTTGCAAGTGATTTATGATTCGTTATCAAGGGTATACATATATGACGATCTAAAAACCTACAATCTCTGAATCGCAATATTCAAACAATTCGAGTGTCGATGTATTCATAAATTTATGCAAATTCGATATCTAATATTCTGAAAATTTGAGCTTGCGTATTTATAGAATTAAAAGATTCACGTAGCTGTGAATTTTTACATCTATTCAACTGTCCGTGCAACTAATAAAAATAAAAAGAAATTAAGAAGAGGGTACACAAAAGCTCGCGTAGCGAGGTGAAAATGAGAGAAGCCGCAAAGAGGGAGGGGCTGGAAAAAAGGTATATAGGTATATTTATGAACAGGAACGCGCGACTGCTTTTGACAGCCTTGCGGCTTACTGCGGAACAGCATATATGCGAGTACGTGTCATCTACGTGATGATTACGAAATCCAATGTCTATCAAAAGTTTAGCCTACTTACGTCACTATATCTTTAGAGATGTATTTTTGCCTCATAACTGCATTAACTGCATTGCTAAATATAAAAATAAAAAAGTAACAAAGTAGAAAAAGGAAGCTCTTCCTCGACGAGAGAAATATCAGTTCTCGATACCTGAATGCCAAGAACGCGTAACGCTAAGAAAATATCAATTTATAGAGATCTCGCCATATCTCGCGTGTTTCCGTACGTTACAAGATGAGTGACAGTCGCTTTGTATGTATTTATTACTGACTTCGCCTACATCGTGCGCTCCGTACGGGCGGAATACGTTCGAAGCAGGTGCGCGAGAAAGAGAGCCGTGGGATGAAACGCGAGAGGTATTTCAGTCGACGCGCGGAAACTTCCATCGATTCCCCCGCGACGATTTTCCGACGGATTCTTACACCCACGACACTCTGTACGTACCGCCGCCACGGTCAGGACGACGCGAAATTTCCTCTATGGAAATCAACTTTCGTTCGACAGGTGCAACCGGGGCGCGCGCTCGTTTGTGCACACGTGTGTCAACGTGGTGCGCCGAGCACTTCCGATCGCACGCCCCGATAGGTCGAGAGACGCGCGGTAAATATGCTGATTTATTGACGAAGGGTAAGGTTTGAATATATACACAGGTGGCGAAGGGGTATGTATGATTTCTCCGGGACTCGTTCTGTTGAATGACTGGTATGTTCGTTGATATATCTATCAATTGTTGTCGCCGAGCTGAATATTGATTTCTCCCGCCCGAAAAATGAAATGGAAGAATAACTTCCCCTAATACGAGTATACGAAATTAAAGGTATTCTAAAATCCATGAAAATTTACAATAGTTTTATATAGTAGGTACACGTTCAGAGATACACAGGGTTTCGATAAACTTGCAAATTCTGCGTCGCTCTCCCTCTTCAAATTCCGTACTGCATGGATTATTAATCACTTCAATTATTAAGCGCGTAAATATGGATATTTTATCCTCGCTGACGGAAGAGCTCTTGTACAAACGGTGTTGTACGTAATTAAATAAAATCGCTTTTAAATTGCAGCTTGCGTGAAACCTACTCTTCAAATCTGCGTAGATTGATATTGATGATAGTCACGTGCCAGACAAAATGTAATTTCCACCGTCTTTAACGTGAATCCTGTCGCAGGAATATTAAAGCTGCTAGGGAAATTAGAATTCGAATCCCGTGGAATTTGCCAAGGGCGCTCGTCAATTTCTCACGAGATTGCAAAATCTGTAAATCGAGAAACTTTTGACGCGTCATTAAATTCTGGTTGACGACTTCGCTTCGATATGCAGTCAAAGATCCCGGCCGGAACTTTGCAACGCTCTTGATAAGATTCTTGCTGACGCTACGAAATAATAATTCACGCTGGCGAACCGTTTGCTAATTCAATTACACGAAAGTCGCACGAAACTCGTCAATTCTAGAGTTCTAAGCGCCGAGTTCGAGCATCGAAGAATAAGAAAATTTGAAGTTGTAAGAGGATCGATAGCTAAAGGCTTGAAATTTAAAATGCAAGATTTCAAACAATTACTATATGTATGTGGAATTGTATGATAGAAATCAGGAATTTAAATATTGAAAAATTAAGTAGATTTAAGGTCTTCACGTTAAAGTTCAGGAATCTGGATAAATTTTTTTTAATTCCAAAGTTTGCGAACAAATATAAATGATTGTATATTGACTGCACATTAATCTTGATTCCGCCGTCCGAGATTAACGTGTCACTTTTTATGTGCCCGTACATTTCCGTACCGTGCCTACCTCGCATGCACCGAGTGCGCAACGGATATGTGCAATCGAAAATCCGCTTAGCGAAACGCGTGACGGTAGTTTCGGACGTTTCGCCGGGGCTGATCGTAACGTCCTAATTTGAAGCACACGGTTCTCACACGGCTCTCCTATCGTCGCTAGAGGAGGAAACACTCGGCCACACGGTAGCTATAACGGGCCGGGTGTGTTAGTAGAACGTTATGCCTGCCCGGGGTGCCAGCTGGCGCGTCGGGGAAAAGTAAATAAATGAACGCGTAAAATTTGACTAAATTTCGAAGTTTCCGTCGACTCGAAACAGCGGTCCGGTTTAAATAAGCGTTTCATTCCAGCGAAAAAAAATTTGACTGCGCGCGTATTATGTGGATTGCGTAGCCCACGAACTCCCGCATAAAATAATGCACAATGTCTAAATCCATTAAACACACAACGCGACGTCAAGGATTACGGTTATCATTTCTCCATGTCGCAACGTGCATGTTATGGAATTGCGCCCGGCTCAGCGTGCACAAAGCACTAACAATCGAGACGGGCAGAAGAACTTTCGCGTCGCGCATTCGTATTCGATTTCCAATTCGTATTCGATTTCCAAGTGGCGTGCCGCTGCGGCTTGTTTCCTTTACCAAAGACTTCACACAACCCCGGACGTCTCTGATACCCCTTTATGTACCTGCGAGGACAACGCGGGGGCGAGTCAGCGGAAGCCCCCCCAGCGGGAGCTGCGACGAGCTTTTTCCGATGCCGTTCGTATAAAGGATCCCATGTTTACGCGCACCTGGAGTTCAGAAACGACCGTCGACGCACAATGCCCGCAACAATAGAGACTGCACTAGCATCTCTTCGGCGCACCCGCGCACCTTCGTCGCGCCAACGATCCGCCGGGAACGTGGAGTTTTATGCAAATGATACAAATGTACTCGGCTATATGAAGGCGAAATATAAACTCACTCAAGGAAAAACCAATGCTGTTTTCTTTAATAGCACAAATAGAAATCTGATATTTTCAATTTCGCATAAATTTTAGAATGGGTCTTCTCTAAGTTAGTACGTTTTAGGTTTTATCGCCTTCTTTAACACTACGTTTTTCACTCGTGGAGTATAATACTCTAGCTTTAGGAATCTATTATGCTGCACAAATTGTTTCACAATTAAAGAAGAATTTTTGCATTTATCTTTATCTAAAAGATATCTAGAATATATATCAATAAAATATATCAATTTTTATTAAATTGTAAATCATCAAAGAGACCAATGAAAATTGCGGTATAATGTTGGAGTGTAAAATACATTCGTAAAATACATACGTGAGTAATTACGTTAAAAAAACCATGTAAGTAGTGTAAGGCTAATATTAAAACCTCGATCGTTCGAGTCACCCTATTGGCTATCACAAATTTTCGGTCCACGCGAGTATTTCTAAATCTGGGAGTATCTCTAGATTTTTTTTCGGATATTGGATTTCGGGGTATTCGGATCCTCACGGTCCGGTGTCTTCGAATCTTTTGGCCGCACGATGGTCGACCGACGGCGAGGGCGGGGAATTTTATTGAAACGAAACATACGATGCGAACGCGAACAAAGTAATAAAAGAAAAATATCGTTTGCTCGGCGTGCGCAATTAAACGTGGAATTAGTCCGCGGGCGAGGAGGGGAAAAAAAGTACACCGAGTGCCGGGGAAAGGTAGGTGGAAATGCTCGTTGGAAACACCCGCGCGCGCACGTAAAGTTCTCGCATCGTTGCAACGTTCGCGCTATCCGCGGGGACACTGCAAATCCGGTTAAGCTCGCTTCTGATTTCAACGTGTATCCCGTGTGTTGCACTCCCCTGTGATCTCTCCACGCTGTCTCTTTGTCTACCGTACACTCCTTTCCTTTCTTTCCCGATCTACCTTCTCGTTTTCCTCTATTCACCGCTGACCCTTTCGTAATCAAATAAATTTCTACACAGATGATCTTATAACCCAAAGAGAGGATATTTCTAAGTTTAGATTGTAACCTACACTTGTGCGCTGATTTTCATCGAATGTCAAATCTAATATTTAAATAAATAAAATAATTAAATATCTATGCTAGATTATTTAAAATAAGGATAAGATACTTCCACGTATTTCCTTACGGAAATTCGTAATAATAGATTTCTATTATAATTGCCGTAACATGTTGAGACCAAGACCTAGACTAGAACTCAAGTATTCGGTACTGCAGAAGTATATGAATTGAATTTCTTGTTCCTTAACGATGGATGAGCAAAGCCGAGCTCGTCAACGTTTCTCAACGTTACAGTTTTTCATTCCGTCGCATACCAAGAAGCGCTACTCGCCGTGGGCGAGGGTGCACCGCGGAATGCCATTAGCGGGCGGTCGCAATACCGCCGCAAGTAATATCGGAAATATCGATAGACAGACTTCGTTCCGTGCTGTCCGGTGGCTTGAACTCTCGCAGAAAATGCCGAGGTAACGGCGAAGGCTTAATTAAAAAATACTTGCAGTCTTCCATAATTACGCGAAGGACTTGTCGTGCACGGGGCGCGCGAGAGGAAAGAGAAAATGGAATAAGGACGGGAGATGGAAAGGCGTCCGTGAGATCTTGTCAAGTCTGCCATTCGTCCGTTCCAGTGTTGTGTCTCTTTCTTTCCCGCTTTTCTCTTCCTTTCTCCATTTTCTCCTCTTCCGAGTGCCCCATCGACCGACGCGCGACGGCCCCTTGTCTGGAGGTACGAGCGCCGTAAACAAGTAGACGCGGTGGAAAAGTAATTAACGTATGTGCGTTTGAAACACGAATACGGGTGAAAATGAAAAACCGCACGTTACCCGACGCCAGAGTAAGAGCAACGAGGGAGACGGAAGTCGTGAACGGAGGCAAGAGGGATAACTCCGGGTCTCGTTGGCGGTGCACCAGTTTATGCATTTTTTAACCCCCGACTGCCCGGTTAATTCCCGAAGAGACTCATGTCGGTAAAATGGGTTTTTATATCATCGCGCGCTCCTCGCCGGTGATATTAACGTGATTAAAAGGTGCTGAACCCGAGAGAGCGAAAATCCAAGTAGTAGTCGAAAGTTTTCCGAGCTACCAGAGTTCAAAGTTGGCGAGATATCACGCCAGGCGCGACTGCCGCAGCTTTCTAAGAACACCAAGAACCGAGAATGTTGACATCTGTCGTGTCGATGATTACGATCATTAGACATTTGCTCGTGAAGTCGACACGAAGTTGCAATTTCGCGGACGGTTACGATTGTCCTCGAAGACAGCTACGACGACGATGATGGAAAATAGGAGGGATCGGCCATTCGCGGCGAGAGCAAGGATCCGTCACGTGCAGCGGTGTCGTTCGCGCGCGCGATCGTCCAAGTTCGCCACCTCGAGAATCGTGTCGTCGACGCCGAGCTCGAGGAAGTTATGATTAACGTTAATTTGCGAGTACGAACGAGCGCGCGTCTAAGTCGAGACCGCGCGATCGCGCTATCCGACTCCCGCCGCGAGCCCCTAACATTCGGCTGTCCCATAGATATTTCATGCGCCGCCTCTCGCCCCTCGTATATCATTCCCGTAACACATGGCGCCATCCCCAGAGGGAGAGTAGTTGCCCGGACCCTCCTCGCGCCCGCGGGGGTGAAGCGTTGCAGACGGCGCAGTGTCTCGTCCCGAAAAGCGAAGACGGAGGAAGGCGGGCGTGTACGCTTGCACGGCTGGCTGGCTGGCTGGCTGGATGGCTGGCTAGAAGAAGGAAGGGACGGGTTGATGCCTTAATTTATCACCGTGACCCACGTCTTCTGGAGACGTCGCCGCGAGGAGACGTCCATCCCCATCGTCCGCCGTGCCCCGTCACCCCGCTCGCTTGTCCACTAGAATGGCTCTTAATCAGCACCGATACAGCCGCCGTCTGTTGTCGGTAAACGGCGGTCTATTGTAAAGCGGATTCCGTGCTCCGAGTTGCGCCGGAGGTCAACGTTCGCCGTTGAAGAACGTCGCTCGAGCGTATTTGCCCGGTCAAGACACAAGAAAGATGCCTTTACGATTCCCGTGCTCTCGATCGGTAGCGTTTAATGGATCTTAATTCTATTGTCGATTAAGCGGATTAACATTTTTAACTAAACGCGCGTCGGAGAGACGTATGAATATTAATTTCCATGAAATGAAGAGAGTTCTCTTCCCGAGAGAACCGTTAAAGTTTATTCATGCAAATCGAAGCGTTAAGCATTACCTAGGAATTTTGATATCAGTTATCACGCGAATTTTTCATTACTTTGTACACACGTAGACGTTAACGGGAAAATTAAATGCCAAATTAATTTTGTAGCGGATCAAGTTTTCTTCGCATTTGCGTACAAATCAAATATTCTCTCTCTCGGTTGGTGAAAAAGACCACAAAAATGAACTAGCCGTGGCAAGAGTAATGAGTAATTCGAATCAGCGCGTAACAAGAGGCGAAGGTAATGCTTGCTCACCACGCCACGGCGCAGAATTCTCTTTCCATCGGAAAGGGCGTTTTCTAGGGCGCAGTCTGCCGCTAATTGCCGACACACCTGTCCTTATTCGCGTTTACGCAGCAGTCGCGTTGCGCTACAATTAAATAAGCCAGGCATGTTGTGTCACGGTCACGAATTTACGATCCCCCGTTTCTCCGTTTAACATAAGACCAAGACGGCTCCGCCCGATCGATAGATTAGCCCGCGAGGTCCTATTTGATTCTCAAGTGCGCGGCTTTGTCGGTCGAGAGCCTCTCGTTCGATTACGCCAACCAATCGACCGTGAACAGTTCCTCGATTGCGTTTCAGGTAACGAGAAAAACAGTCGGCCGTACCTTCCCCGAACACATGTTAAGCGATCGGCTCTAGCCGAGCGTAAAGAAGAAACTGTACAATTACGAGTAACCGGGCGGACGATAACGAGATTCGACTACTAGGAACAAGCATTGTTTCCTAGACCACAGACTCCGTTTGCGTACTACGAAGCGATGCATTCTCGTATAAAATGTCCGAGACATAAGGGATAAAAATTTCGATGGAGAACATAAAGTTAAGAAAGTAGGTATCTCTATAGTACGTAAAAGATTTGAAATCACAGGAGAAATAAAATTTCAAAGAGCCGAGATACGAGAAAGTTGCGATTTCTTAGGAGCTGGTGCAATAATGCAAATTGGTAATATTTTGACGCAGCAATGTGTTCGCACGATGGATAATCGTACGCAACGTAACGTATACGCGCACGAATAAGTTGCGCGCATTATACGTCCTTGCTATACGCTTGTGGCTGGCGGTAATTCCGATCGCGGGAGAACTTTCGCCGTAAAACATCATCAAAGCCATATACACGCGCCGGGAAATCAAGTGGAAGGCGCCTCCGCCGGAAGTGCTTCAGGTATTTTCGCATTCACCGCGCGAACTGGATAACTTGCTGGCGAAAGGGATAAATCCGCATGACTGGTAACGAGTCCACGCATTCTCTTTCTCCATTTCCCCCAGTTACGCCCGAATGCCCAGGAACTCCTTGAAAGTACCTAATCGTCCGAGGACCCATGAAAATCTGAGTAAGTAGAAATAAATAAACGGAAGTATAAATTTAAAAAAAATATTGGACTGTCGAAGTGTGAAAAATCGAAAATCACAAAGATTCAAGCGAATCGATGATCTAAAACTCGAAAGATTCGACAAAGAACACGTCAGTACGAATGCGAAGAACGCTCAACGGATGTAATCTTCGAAAAATCCGAGAAAATTCAGGACAGTAGATATCTAGAGATACATCTAACGAGGATGTCTGGACTAGAAGCGTCTAGTATCCGTGAGAGAGGATACGCGAATTGAAGAATGCGGGGCTTCGTGGATCCGGGAAGCAGAATGCGCCGGAGTATTTCCGCCAGCCAATACGCGCGCGGCACTGGCGGCGGCCGGGAAAACGCGGAACGGGGCGGACGAAGTTGTTGGCGAACGAAGTAATCCGCGCGACTGGTAACAAATCCGCTCATCCCCTTTCTCCATCTTCTCGTTACGCCCGAGAACACACGACGAGCTTCGCCGTGCCTCGCTTTTGTACGTACGATGTTTGGTCACATTTACATAACGAAATAACAAACAGCAAACACAGTCAATTTTAGGCATTATTAACTCTTAATCCAAGATAAACATGAAGCTCGCTACTCCAGTTAAGTCCGTCTTGGATTTTCGTGTTAACTGTTAATACTTATAGCGACTCCACCTCACGTTCATTAAGTTTGTCGATAGGTTCAATTCCATCATAACGAAATCTCCAACGAGGATCGGTCCAAAACATGCGTTTGGTCTCATTACCAGACAGAATATTGTCGCGGAATATTATGGAGCAAAGGTCAGCGCGACGTGGCAAAGTTGCGCGTTATTGATCCGGAGTAACTAGTTGGGTTTGGCCGCTCATTAATACGATATTTTAGCCGCTGTTTCGTTACGCGCCGAGAGAGACGAGAAATTCATATTTCATCTCTTTAACATACGTATTACAAAGTACTCAAAGTATTGTCCGCGACATAAAAAGATGATTTTCGATGTGTAACGCGGAATATTCTGACAATAAATACCGTCAAATCGGTACCGTGCAGTTTCACAGTATGAATTTTCTAGTAACTTACGCAACGTAAATTGATTGAGTAATTAAACTCTGAACGAAATTTTCCGCGAGGAAAAGTACAATGCAAATTACTTCGGGAAGAAATTCTTCTTGTCACGCTGGT
Organism: Temnothorax nylanderi; assembly: GCF_030848795.1. Classification (NCBI taxonomy): domain Eukaryota; kingdom Metazoa; phylum Arthropoda; class Insecta; order Hymenoptera; family Formicidae; genus Temnothorax; species Temnothorax nylanderi. Next base: position 1,608,960 of record NW_027249082.1, read on the forward strand.
GCACGTCCGCTCCGAAACCGTCAGTACTTGGAGTCACTTTGCGAGTAGTTCGCCAATCCGACAAGATAAACGTTCCGCCGACAGAATTCCCCTAAGCACCATTGCGCGTACCGTATCTGGCGGACAAATTTCGCATAAAATTACCGAGGACGAAGATTCAGGGCCATCCGAGCCACCGCGAGGTAATATTTTTAACGTACGCGCCGCGCCGCACGCGGGAGACATGCCGTCGAAACCGTCGCGTCGGCGAGGGTGCGAGGGAAACCCCCCCCCCCCCCGTTCGTAGAAGACAGTAACGTAATCCTCGGCAATTTGTCATTCTCCGTGTACGCCGTTTCTTATTTTACCCGGCTCGTGGACACGACGCCTGCGTACACCAGCCACCGCCCCTCGCGGGAGAGTAAATTATGCGTGGGGGTGGTTTGGGGGTGGTAGCGACGGCGGCAGAACTCGCGTAAGGCGAAACCACCGCGATAAGGGAATACGAAGGCACCAAGGATCCTCGGCGTCTCACAATAAACGCCTGATGTGTTTCCGCTTCTCAAATTTTTATATTCTAAATATTTTGTGCTGTCCAAACCGCGGAACTAAAATTTTACTTTTCGACAATTTTAATTTGCAAATTTCACAATTCCTTCAATCCCCGAATCCGCGATAAATTCTGAACTCTGAACGCTACACCTCGCGATGTAGATATCTGTCTTTTCCAGGAAATAATATCTGGAAAAAGGACAGACGTCTTCCTTCGCCTGTCCTCCGATCCTTTTACACGAGAAACGACCTGCCTGCTTTCCGCCGTGTCACTCCCGGTGACTATCGTTCGGGAGGAGCTCGACGGCGGAACATCGACGTCGACGTCGGCGCACGTCTTCATTATAAAGACGCCACCTCGCCCGTCGGTGATTCCGTCGGCGAGCGAGCATCACTTGTGTCCGACTGCTGAGACACGTCCGCGTTACGTCGCGCGCGTGATATGATAGATTGCACCTTCGAGATGCATCCGTAGGTAGCCGAGGTAGAGAGAGGCGCGCATACATCTACGAGCGACGCTGTGTGCGGCTGGCAGTAATGTCGCGTCGCATCCAGCCCGCTCACAATGCGCCTGCGGGATCAAGCGGGATATTCGGATACGTTCGCTACGTTACGGCCGTTCCATGAACCATTCCAGCTGAAAGCGACGAAGTTAGTTGCCCGAGCATGTAGCGCGATCGTCGAACTAATCCCTTACGATCTGCACGCCGGATGGTAGACGTCCGATCGATCCTCGTCACCGACACCGAGAGGCTGTATCGATCACGATGCGCCGAGCCAGACCGGTCGGCTTGGCAGTCGCGATCGTTGTGATGGACTGGCGTGCAGATAACATTCTGGTATATACTTATCGCGAGGCTGTATAAACATCTCTGTGCAGATGACGATCCCTCATACCGGCAGGCTTAACGGCGCGAATAATGGGATCTACAGTGAGAAGAATAGAGGTCTCAAGTCGAGGCAACGAAAATTATTTTACCCTAACAGAAATTTATTTCGATGCTCCATTACGAAAACACAACGCCGAAAATTAAATCACATGAACGCAGGCTTAGATTTACTAAATAAAGAGCGATGTCAGGCATCATCAAATAATCTGGTTTATACGACGTAGGTCGTAGATAAGACTTTACGCGCGTCGTTTGTTAGTTTTCAAATATTAAAAAATGAGGGATGCTCATCAAGCTCGCGGTACGTCAGGGAACAGGAAGAACGAGCCGAATGTAGCCGAGCTCGGAAGAAGGTAGATGCTCGGACATATTCCGGGATAGGCAGATGGTAGACCGTAAACAACGTTCAACGATCAGGCGCCAGCGACCCGACAACTACGGCGGTAGCAGGGTGCTCGTTTCAACCCTTCGTCACCGCTCTCCGCGCGTGCAACCTCTCTACGGTCGGCATAAATCACCGCGCAAGTTATATTAACGGTATTTCACACCGCGGCGTTTCGCGGCACGCTATACCTACACCCCGGTTGAGAAAAGTAAAGCGGTTGGGCTAGGTCGAGGTGCTTACCACGGGCGAGATAGGGAGTTGCCCGGATGGGTTTCGCGCGAAGATTGCGTCTCACCTTCGCGGAATCACCCCTGCTATCTCTCCGCGCGCCCAAAGCCACCGCTCCCGCATATAATTCACTTTCCACGGAGAAAGAACGGGAATGGAGGATGGAGGAAAGAAGGGCGTGAAACGCGAAGAGTAAGGCTGCTCGAGGAATCAACGTAAATAACGATCGACAATCTAAAAGGAATTCGAGAGGCTACGATACTAGTGGCGATTAAAACGCTAAGAACCCTTAATCGTCCCAGCTGCTGAACGTCCCGAGTGACGTCTCGACGGAAGAAAAATGGGATGCGAGTTACTCGAAGATAAAGTTACCGCTACTTGTACACTTGCCTTTCTCATGGCACTTTGGAGAACGACACTTCCGTAACCGTTTTACGAGAAGGAATATTTTAAGTGACATCAAAGAAGGTTCATCCGTCGGGAGATCGAAACTTTTCAGTTGATCGACCAAGTTCCGCGAATCGCGCTGTAAATGTGAGACGAATGTCGTTTAAGCGAAAGATTCTTACGATCGCGTGCAAGACTGGCAACCAAATTTTGTTCTCGTAGAAGGTACACCTTAAAGTGAAAATCGCTAAATTATACTTGCTTGTCCAAATGATTTGGCGAAATAATTTGAATATAATAATTTGACTCTACCAGATTCCATAGTTTTCATTAAAATTCCATATTTTCCATATAAATTGTATAACATTTCATAACTGAATTAAACATTAAAATACCGCATTGGAAGCCAATATAAATAAAGATGTAAAAATATTTAATATTGAAACGCGCGATCAATTTAATATCGTAATGTTTTAATAATTTAATCGAAATATGGGCTGACTTTCTATTTGATGTTAATCAGACATATTAATTTCGTTAAAATTATTTAATTAAAAGAGCTGACGGAGATTCCTTTCATCATTTTCGCGTTGAAACAATGATTCCAACAAATTAGCTTATTCGCTACAGATAGGTGGATATCGGTACGAGCGAGGAAACATCGCGACGACACATTAGTCGCGGTCGCGTACGACCGAATTTCCCGCTGACGAAAGATACTTCCGATGACTTGGCATGCAAACCGCATGATTTTCCGTCTGTTGCGGTTACAGCAGGTGGCCGGTAACAACTTCATGAAATACAAAGTTAGTTGCAGGTTCGCGCGGTATTTGCGTCAGACTATCTAACGTCGGGGAGCAAAACATTCTGCCCGGCTTGTTTTAGATGTTATACCAACTTCCCGCTTCGAGCGGACCAACTTTGCAGCTCCGTTACAATTTCAGAATCACAACGAATAATTTTGCGTCACGGCGAAATTATGCCGGGTACACGCGCGCCAAAAGTAACTCAGTTTAATCGTTATAATCCACGCGACTCATCCCGTTCTAATTTCAAAGTTACGTTACGGTTATAGCGATGCACGACGAAACGACTCGCGTAGCTTTCCGTAGCAAGATTATCCTGTTTAGGATGAATTAACATTAATTGAGGAACTGTTATTTGGTTTTGGTGGAAACGTAGAGTAAACACTGTTAAAGCGTCGCGGAACACAGCAGTTCCACATACATCGATTACAACTTGGCTCGGTTAATCGGCTTCTTAATCTCTATGCGGAATCTTTGAAGAAAATTGCATAGCCGAGGCAGGTCCTGTTGTAGATTGCACGCGCCGCGGATTATCGTTTAACCGGATACATGACATCGAGGAAAATCAAGAGTTATAAATTACGCGCTGTAACTTTATAGCGTTTTTTTTTTTCACTCCCCGCACGGAGCCACGCGATTATGACTCCCGCGAGACGTTCGAACGACCTGCTGGCGTCGCTCGTCGCTTGTTATTTTTAGATAATATCATCGAGACACGCGTACATGCGTGTATGCTGCGTGCGTCATGCACGCGTGCGGTCGTGCGTACATACGTGCGTGTGTCAGGGCATGCACCTGTTAAATACACAATTGCGCCGAAAGGGAAATAATAGTTTGACTACGCTCCTCGAATATTCTCGCCATGTGCGAAAGCAGAAGCTATATAAATTCTTTATCAATCGAAATCTAATCAGTCTAATGAGTCTTCAAAAATCGAATGTCATCAAGCCGAAGAGAAAAAAAAACCGCTACATATAAATCGCTATTCTGTCTCTGAACTCCGGTATCTTTAATTCATCGATTCTTCGCACGTATATCATTGGATTTCACAAATCCTTGGATTTCTGAATATATTCAGAAATTTGTAACGTCTATTCGTAATTCTAAAAACTAAGCTCTTAATTAATTCTAAACCAGCTCCTTTTGCTACAAGCTACGAGTTTCGCTACGAGTTTCGTTTCGCTAAGACCTGATAATCCCTGCGCAAATAAAGTTTGCGATCGAAATGGAAAGAATGGCGAGAGGATCTAACACGTCAATCCGGCTTCGCGAATGGCAATTACAGGCTTCATTTCGCTGCAGCTCCAATTATCGTCACCATTCTTTGTTCGATGGACCGTCAATTCCGGGCGACGGACACGCCGCCGCGCCGACCCGGACGAACCGAAGTGGATGATGCATCTCTCCTCTCACTCCCGGATCGTTTAATTAAATTTGCCGAAGACTGCCGTTCTCGTTAGGATGAAAAATTCTGTTTCGCGCTTGCGAGTCCCGTTGTCTCGGCGCCGCGCGCTAATGTGATAATTACAATTACTTTATCGCCGTACCTCTCGCAAAAGACGACGAAGCAACGTCGGATGAAGAGAACGGAAGTAGACAGACTGCGCGATCGATGAAAGGGCGACATTCGATTAAAGCAATTATTCCTATTAGCGTGCGCTTTGAGCGGCACGTTGATAATCTTTCAGCTAAGTGCAGAGTTCTTAATGCAAAATTTTCGATCCTCTGATCTTAAAAATTCTGTGCCTTTGTACTTAAGAATCACTTAAATTTTTTAAGCTAAAGTGTTAGCTTAAATTGTACACAGCTTAAATAATACACGGAATGAGGGAGGTTCCAGGTTCGAACCCTGGCTGAGGTAATATTTTTCGCAATAAATTTAATAATTTAATTTAATTTAAATTAATTTAAAAATGAGATGCTTATATATATATATAAGTATCAAAGATTATTAACGTCTTGACGACGAGGACCAAAACCAATGGTCGAATCGTCACGATGATTGTTTGCTAATTATAGCCGGAAGAAATGAAAGTTTAATTGTCTAAAGTGTTAGATTGTATCTGAATTGTGGAATAATTGCAGCCGCAATATATAAGAATAAATGAAAGCATTCTTATATTATACTCAAACTTCTCGATATAATATTACGATAATGATTGTGTGTATGTGTGAGGTATCGTAGAAGTTTTTATCACTTCGTTATAATTTTACCGATTCAGTTTTTTTCTCGTAGTAAAATACCTATCGATCCTACCCATCTCTCACTTTTTTAATTTCCATCCAAGTTTCCCGCGCCGACGACTCGAGGAGAGACAGCGACGGCTGTTATTGCGTTTGAAGCGCGCCAGCTTGATTGATGGATTGATCGGTAAACGGAAACGACTCTACTGAATTTTATGCCGTATTCGGGACACAAAAGACGGTCGTCCGTTTCGCGATGGAAACAATGCGTTTATCGAGATGTCGCTTATGAAAAATGAAAAATTGGAAATTGGACCGACTGATACAAAATTGTTTTTCTGCTATGTGATAGACCCCCCCCCCCCCTCCCCTCTCGCGAAAATGGACATTTTTGTGCGAACTATCGATATCTAATTTATATTACGTGTCTTGAGAATATGCGCTTCTTTTTAATATTCGTGTTTATTCTGCTTCCGTATACCTTTTTTCACGTGGCGCACAAAGAGCGAGCGTACAAAAGGTGTGCGAACGAGATGAAGAGGAATGGAAAAACAATCAAGCTCTGTCCGACGAATCATTCGAGCGCGCATAGACGGAGAACAGTAATAATAATCATCAGTTGCACCGACGATGCCCGATAACAAATCCCGAAGAGGTGATGGCGGAAAGAGAGAGAGAGAGAAAGAGAGACCGAATCGCCGATAATAAAAATAAAATTGATGCTGCCTCGACGTCCTCGACGAGAGTCGAGCGATTTTTCGCTTTTCCCCCGAATCGTCGTCCGCGGCCATCCCCCGTTGCGCATTCTTTTTATTCCGTTCTATTTTCCGACGCGCCGCGTCGGTTGCTCATCCGTCAACGAATCGAAGAGGAGGTGCGTTGTCACGCCGACGTGTCGACGGAAACGGTAAAGCTTCCGGCGTTATTTTTGACTTTTCGCCGGCGTTCTCGCCGCGCCGTAAATCAGCGTCGTTCTGGCGCGCGCAATTCTTCCAAAATTCATCCGAATTCCCGGCGCCGCCGTCCTGGGGGAGAAAAACTCCGAAGACAGAGGACAGAAGGGTCGCGTCGAGTCGCGTCTCTTCATCAACGTATCTCGCACCGATGGCGAATACTCGATGCGAGTGTTTATCGCGCACAGCGTACAAGCTAATGAGATTTCCGATGTGCAAAAAGCACAAAGCGCGCACGCGCGCGGAAGCTGACCCGAAACAGCCGCGGTTTGATATTCGATTATTACAAGTTTCCGTCGGCCCGTTACACCCCCGATTGAATTAATTCGACCCTTTCATGCAATTATAGTCGCGGGCGTTCGATTAAACCGCGAGAGCCACGCGCGAATAAACCGTAAATGCGTAATTAATCACCCTCGTATTCGTTACGATTGCACGGTCGAGCGATCTTCTACAAAGGGTGTCGCGAGTTAATCATTGTTATTCAAGAAAAATCGTCGAGGCCATCGTCGCCCTGCCAATGAAGCCCTCGACGAAACTTCTTCGGGTGCGGTGAATTTAAAACGAGTAACGTCGTATAATGCTTCGAAACTGGTAATTTAATATAGAAGATTGCAACGCCGAGAAAACCGGATGTTTAATAATACTCGATTATCGATATATCGTCGTGATTTTTATTCCGTAACAATTCATTTTATGCGCTTCAATCTTTAAATCTAAAGATTACCCAGTCAAACATTTACAATGGTTGCAGCTTTAAAAAGAATAATAATGTATAAATAATCACAATAATCTTAACAGCCATGGGCTTCTAATTTTTTATTTTTTATGTCAAATACCCTCTTCCCCGTCCTCTCTAAAAAAATCATAAAACCTTTCCGGCGCGATGAATATGAAACAAGCAGCACGACGCGTTTTTCGCCGGACTTAATAATTCAAGCGGAGAAGCCAAGGCGTCTGGCAAAATCGCAACGATTCAATGCCCCTTTCCGTCTGGAATCTCTCGTTGATTCCCTCTTGTTTCTCTCCTTTATGTCTCCACGTAGCGTTCCGAGATTTTTACGGGTATCTCGGTGAAAAAAAGTGCGCGGTAGAACGGTAGGCAGAGGGGTGAAGGGGACCGCTGCGAGCCATGGTGCACGAGCAAAGAGGTATGAAATTGAACCACCGTACTTGCAACTTGCGCTCTTTGAGCCGGGACTAATTAGCTGGACTCCCTTCAACAAGGTCAACGGTAAGAACGATGTACGAGCGGGTTGGGTTGGGGTACTTTTGAGGTTAATTCAAGGCTGCGCGCCGCTAAGCAGCGGCCACGACCCGCGCGGATGTAATTTCTGCTTTATTTTCTGGAGAATGGAAGCGACGCGACGCCCTACACGTCGTCACGCGAGCTTCTGACGGCGAATGAGTGTTTGTAACCCGGATGTATTTACCGTCTAGAAAACGCTTCGTTTAAATCCTCTTTTGCAAGGGGATGCACGTACGAATCACGTACTGAGTCACGCGTTTTCAGAAACGAGTTTCCTTAGTAGAACAATCCCGACAAATTTTCAAACATGGGACTGGATGTAAGGATATATATAGCAATACGTATAAAATAAAGTGAATACACGTGGTAAATGTCTAAGCGCATTTTTGATAGCGCCATAAAATCATATCTATTGAAATAGAACTTTAAGAGAGTTGCTTCAGAAAGAAAAAAGTTTTACCGCGACCACGGGGAATAGAAGTAACGAATATGGAACGATCGAAGAATTTCTAGATTTCTAACACGATCGATATTTGAGAATTTTTTAAAAGATTAAAATATTTCTTAAAAATAGTTCTTGAATTTTTAAATGCTTGGACTCTCTTAACTACGAGACTGAAACGGAACCTGAATAGGATATTTGCGTCGTCGAGACACGGGATCTTCGGGTACCGGAATACTCCGCCCGCAAATGAAGCTCCAACGGTGTCCTCGCCACGTATTCCGGAGTGAAACCGCACGTGCCCGCGGCAGTGCCCCGTAACAAGCATTTCCCTAGGGTCCATCCGAGCTTACCCTTCACAGCATCCGGCAGGAGGGAAGCCGATTGCTCACGGCGAATCCCAATATTTATGCGGGCAATGAGGCGCGCTGCCATAAATATTTTATGCCCCGCCACTTTTCGAATTCAGCGCGCGTTCGAGTGAGGAATATGCGAGAAAGAGAGAGAAAGAAATATACAATGGAATACAATCGTAGAAAGCTCGTTCGTCTTCGTTCCGTCACGAATGATGCCTCTTCCTTCCCAGAATCGATGGCCCTTGGATTTCTATAGGGATCTTGAATAGGCCAATAAAAGTATTATGATCAGCCCTTGATCAGCCCTAATCTACGGATATTACTACTTGAATAATGAAATATTTCTTAGATCTTTAATTGAGCGCTCTGATGCTTGCGCGAATTGTTTAAAATATTTTTAGAATCTTTAAACGGTTCTTAATAGTGCTTTAGTGCAATAGCAGTACAGTATAAAATAAATATATTTTTTAATAAATAATTCGTGTGTTAATATCGAATCATGAAACTCTTGTATTCAGTTTCCGTGTAGGGAACGAGTGTCATGTTTTAAACTGTACTAGCGTGGGACGTGAAACACGACACGGATCATTGCGAAAAGTGCCAACTCCACTTTTGTCGGTGACATTGTTGGAGCGATCATTACCTCTGAATTGCTTGCACCAACTACGATCACTTACGGCCGCGCGTATAACGCACGCAACATGTAACTGGGTTACAGAGCGCTGACAGCTACTGCTGATTTGATTGGTCAATTACTCGAGTTTGCCCGTTACAAAGTAACAGCTCGGACCTGATGATTTACGGAAATGATAGCTGAAAGCGTTTTAAAAAAGGAGCTTACAAAATAACAATTTGTCGTTTAACTCACGTGCATCTTTATAAAAAAATAACTTCCAAAAAATTACTATATTACAGATTGCGTGCGCGCGCATTGTTTTCCTAACAGATCATATAGAGCAGAAAATGAAAAAAAAATATTACTTTATGTAATGACTGTTTAAAGCGTTGCCGAAATGACGGTAGAAATGTGAATTTTAATAATTACGATTTATAAATTTATAAATTAAATATTTAATAATTACAAATATTGATTTAAAAAATTTATAAATACAGAGCCATGAGGATCTTTTCCAGAACAGAAATGACGATGAGATAAATTTAATAATAATTTAATAGTAAAGGGATAGTTTCGGTCGATTTTCCATACGGTAATAACAGTGTAATACCATTAATAATTCGATTTACCATTATTATCGTAACAAACTAATTGCTTGCGTCAAGTAATATTAACGTAAACCACTTTATTCGCGATTCGCATGCATTATTGCCTAGCGATCAAGAGGAGCATTTAGCATCTAGTAACTCTGTTACATATGCATGCGAACAAGCGGATTAATAAAGCAGATAGCTTACGTCAAGTATTGATCCTATTTTTTTAAGAGCTTTAAAATGTTCAAATTTAATGAATGAGAGAAACTAGAGAAGTACTTTTAAATATTTGAATTTTCAGATTATCTAATATATTCGTCCAATCAAATTTTCAAATCACCGAATCCTTTTAAATCTTCACAGCTTTTTAATTACGAAAGTACATACGTATATGTACTCGCGATCGTTCCCGGATAATTAAATTTGATTCGTTAAATATACTGAACATTTCAGTTTTCGGTGTACTTATTAGACTTGGAAAATCTAGAATATACGGACCCTTCGTCCCTCAAATCCACGGATTAGCGTACTTTCTCTTTGAAGTTTCACATATTAAATATGCTCTGCACGTCGGGCACCGTGAGATACTCGCGTCGATATATCCTGGCGATAGCACGGCAAGATGGCACCCGAGTTCCGCACAGAGTCCATGATTCATCGAGCGGTGAGGCAGTCCATCGGTTATGCCAATGCCGCAGTCCCTCATCCGCGGCTTACCCTTTCCCTCGCACCCTCCCGTGGCCGTCGTTTAACCGTCCTCTCGTGTTCGGACAAAACGTGCCATACCCTCCGCGACATATTGCGTATGATCCCGACCGAACGGCCGAGAAGACAAATGGTCGGGATGCTAAGACATCTTCGAGCTACTCCGGCCAGGATTATTTCGAGATGAAGACAGCACTGGGCTTCCTGAATCCAGAAAGCGATGCAATACTGCAAAGGAGGATGGAGAAAAGAGAGAGGGGAGAAAGAGAAAGAGGGGGAGAGAGAGAGAGAGAGAGAGAGAGAGAGAGAGAGAGAGAGAGAGAGAGAGAGAGAGAGAGAGAGAGAGAGAGAGAGAAAGAGAGAAATATGAAGTTAACTTTGGGAAGTCGTGGGCAGACTTGAAGTACTATCTGCCAGACGAAACTTATATTTTAAAGCTAGTTTTGGTGGCGGGCAAACTTCACGCGAAAATGTCTTTCCGTGTAATGTAAAGTGCACAAGACGTAATAATAAATACGAGACGTCGTATAACTATATTTGGAGAGATCGTGAATCTCCGTATTATAATTAGACAAATTCTCGGACAGATATACGAGTCGTGAAAATTCTTGAAATTTCCGTCCTCGAAATCCCAAACTCCTTACGTATCCGCAGATTGTACATTCTTCAAAATCCACTCTTTCTATTTTTTTTCCCTCTCCAAGATAGATTCTAAGATTCTTGTGATCCATAGTTTCTGAAACTTTTAGTTTCTTTTCTCCCAACAGTTTTATAACACATATTGTCTTCCACAATCCTGATATTACCAGCGAAAGAGTGCGGCGGCGTCGAAAATTTTTAGGTCGAGGGAGAGAACTGCAGCGGAATCACCACTGCAGAGAACATAACGGGTGAGCTTAAAATGGCTCAAGGTCAGACGGTATCGATTCCAAGACCTCGAAGGTTCACGAGGTCGGTACCGATTTGCGTCAGTACCGTTCTATAGAGGCACCATGGCCTCGACACGAAAACCTTCCAAATTCTTAAAGGATAGCTCCTGGATGCAACTGTATTACGCCCTCCCGACGCCTGCAACCACCGATCGGCGATGTATAGCGCAAGTGCAACCAAGACGACCCACTTTTCGAAGCGACTCACGCGTCGATGCATATGTAACTTTCGTTCTGGCTGTTATTCGCGGGGGAGGCCGCCGTGTCGACGAAGGAAAATGTGCACGATTCTCTCTTACGGTAGTTTCTACGGAGTTTCGAGTTTAATGACGACGGGAGTTTGTTGGTCGACGACGCGGATCGGGAGCTCCTATGAATAGAGAGTCGCATAACTGCCGCGTTGTCTATTCACCTTTCGAATATTCCTCGGCTTTATACATACATCGTATTCATTCAAGTTAAATTTGTATCGAGTTGGAATTCTCTCTTCGCGAAATCTAAAGATCCCGCGCTCTGAAGACCTCGTCGTAATTCCAAGGACCTGATAATCCGTGTAACTATAAACTACTGAAATGTTATTTGGGTGCGACGTCCTCGGATTCGCGGACTTTTTCACGCATTTTCGGATCTCTGCGATGTCAAGCGCGATCTTTTCCGGTTTTAAACAATCCTGCAAGCGATGGCGATATAGCGCGTTTTCCGTTGTCTTTATGTTGAAGAACAAGAATGGATTCTTGTACGATGACCATACGAGGGATCTCGAAAGGAGGGAAGCACTCTAAGTCCTCTCCGCAGAGCGTAACTCGATATTGCATTAATGCGATATACGGAGGATTTTGATGGCGGACGAGGGCCAAGTCGGCTGCAATATTTCGTCGTTCCGGTGTCATATGGTGAGGCGCCCAGGGGTATTGCGTTTCCACCAAGGGTTAGTGGTGGATTAAAGGAGATACGTTATTAAGAAATAGTCGTGGTGTCGCTTTTCAGGAAAGACTACGCCCGACTTACGAGGAACGCGTGGCAAAGTAGGCTTGCGCGTAATTACCTTTAAGACCCGCGATTTCTCGTGTCGCGTAGCTGAATATTTCATGAATTGCAAGATCTTTGAAGTCCGGACTCTCTGGATCTTTGGACTTATACAGCTTTTCATTGAAAGTATGATTAATATTAAAAAAAAAATATTACAGCATCGGTTAAACAGCTTTGAAATGTCGAATTTTTTCTTCTGAAGATTTTCACGAAGATATTCCCGGATCTCCCGAGCCACGAATTCATGCGAGGCATACCTGGGCATCGCAAATCCACGTATAGGCATAAAATCGAACGTCAATATTGTGTGCTACGGTGGACATCAGCCTACGTGCGGAGGGTTAATAATTCATAGCGTACGTCCCATACCTCGTATCAAAACGTGATCCATCGGCAAGTCGGCCGTATGACTACTTCATTACGACGTAATAAGCGTACAGCCGGGCCCGGTCGATGCTCTACTAAACCAGAACCAGAAACAGTGAACTCGAACGGAGTGGAGTCGATACAGAGCGCGCCGGCGAACGAGCAGCGGGATGAGTTCGGGGCGTAGGACGGCATAAAGGATGAAAGGACGACTCTGCGAAACTTGGAAGCGCCGCCGCTCGTATAAGCCTCGGCCGTATTGTGTCTTTGGCGCTGGCAATGATATTGGCACTACGGCATTAGCGTATCGGGCCAACTTTGACGACCTGTATCAATGTCGGTGCTTCTCTGGAGCGGCGCTAGCTATTTACGCGACAAATTAGTTTACTTGTTCTTAGAACGAGACAGACGTCATGCCTGCCATTTGCAGCTGCCTGTACTTTACGGTCAATTAAATCGGCTTTGAATTCAGGAATATTAGATGCGCGCAAACCGAAGCTGTTTTACGAGTATTCCCTTTCAAGAAAAATCTTTAAGCAATAATTTCTTGGAACAATTGCAAGGCTTTGTTGTATATCACAAAAATTAATTGTTAATTTACTCGACCACTTAAGAACGTAACTATCTCGCGAAAAATCTTTCTTTCTTGACAGAGATCCGTTTCGTGTCGTTGGTATTTAAATTCCGCGCGGCACAGAGAGATAAATCGCGGCGTAATTACTTCATTTATGCAGCCGACCTTTGTACAGAACATGTCGCGCCAGAAACACACCCTCCTTGCAATTATACCAGTTCCAAAGTATTTTATATTGCATTAAGCCAACAGCTAAAAGTGCAACGACACGAGAGGCCAAAGAGTCCGATTTCAAAGATTCTGTCAATTCTGTGACTTCTTCACTTTTCAGAAAGCAGACTACGCGTCTCGCGGTTAAATTTAAATAAAGCGAGATATAATTGGAGTAGAACGATTGATCGATGACGCCCATTTCGTAGAACTGGACGATGATATATCTCGTACAGGCGCGGTCATTGATCTAATTAATGCCGTTCGCTGTACCACTAGTGCGCCGTAGCAGCGGCGGCGGCGCAATCGAACGCAGGTCGAACTTAATCAACGAATGTCTGCGCGACGATGCGGATACGATGCGGCGCTAATTGGGACAACGTTTGCCAGCGATCACGCACGCTGAGAAACAGGAAATTCCCATTCCTGGTAACTTACAGATAAATAATGAAGAACGGAGGGGAACGAAAGAGTTGGCTAACATCTACGAGACGAGATACATCTTATCCTCGTGCGAGAAACGCGCAGTTAGTCCACGCGGAAGTTTTATTATACGCGGAAGAGTAATGTCGACAGCCAACGCCGACGAGGCGGTAATAAGATATATTTTTCAACGTGCGCGCTCTCGTGCAGGTTTCGGCGGCGCCGAGTGCTAGCGATTTTATTTATGACAGGTGTCTGCTAACCCTAGCAGATACTGCCATGCACGTGCCCTCTGAGACAGTCTATATAATATAGTTTACGTATAAACGTCCATAAATCATAAATATAGGAATCGGTAGATATAAACTTTCAAAATTTACGTTCAAATTCACGAATCTATAAGCGTATTTCGTGTGAATGGAAGTCTATACTTTCCAAAATGTAACTCTAAGTAGATTATATCTTCGATTATATATAAACATAATTATTTTAATTTTAAATTCGTGAATCTAAAATTAAAATAATTATGTTTATATATAACATTCTAAATATAGAGATTAACGAATATGTGCATTCAGATATAGGAAGATCCGTGGAGATATTTTAGTTCATTAAACGAGAAAAATTCAGAACTCTTAAAGGTAACTCTTTTTGCGTTCGTCAAGGAAAAAAAATCCTCCGAGATGGATTTTATAATTATTTTCACCGAAAAGTACAATTATGGATATGTATTCTATGATTAATCCAAGGATTTATTTAGGACATGAAGCTTTTAGCAGTAGAAGCGTTTACATACCAGACAAGCCGGTAAATCTAGAGACCAGCTAGCTAGACAGCTGGCCGAAAGCAAAGCTGTTAGTAAAGCAAACTTCATCGGGTTGAATTAAATTAATGCGCGGCACGGCGCTGCACGACGGGGAGTACACTGCAGTAACGAGCGTGCCCAAAACGCAGCGATTATGTGTAAAACTTGGGATTAAGATGTAACACTACGCTAGGGAACCCCATCTTCCTAGCCATTCTCTATTTTTTAAGGCATGAATAATTACTTGAATAACTCCGCGAGTACTACTTAACGCGAAATAGCGAGTGTTGGCAGTGTTTTCCCTCATAAGAGTTAATTTACAAGACACGATAAATTTATCAACGACGAAAATGAGTTTGTTGATAACGACGAGTGTAAAGTCGCGCGTTTTAAACGAGCCGTTTAGTCGAACGCTCGGACCTCGTGACTTTTCTCGTCATTCTCTCCGATGGTGTCGCCATTGCCGATCCCTCGCTCGTTCCTCCCTAATATCCCTGGATATTAAATACCCCTGCCCGAAGAGATAACGCATCGCCCCGAAATTCCCCGGCGAAGCGAAATTCCTTGCTCGCCCAGCCGGGAAAGAGCTGAGGTTGAGAGAAACGAAAGGATTATCCTACTTTCTTTCGCGATCCTCGTTTCTGTCACGTTCTTACCGTAATTGTAACTGTACAATGATCGAAGCAATGCATCATTAAATTGACAGATATTGGAGCGAGAATAATGATAGGGTCCTATATACTTTTACCAGACTGCGGATTCATCTAACGATTATAGCATTTCATAGAACGAGTCTTTTCCTTAACAATAAGAACCTTCTAAATTTACAAACGTTAATACTCGTAGTGGTCTGATATACCGCGTATGCGAAGTTACGTTGAATGGCTCGTGGTCCTGTCGTTATTTCTAAGAACAACTTCGCGACTTTTACAACTTCTGCGAAACAACGGAGAGTAAGTGGCGTGTATATCGCTAACAGGCGAAATATCGTTAATAAGATTAAATAGAGTAGATCACGCACTTAAACCAGTCTTGCACCATCTTGGAAACGTGCTGCTGACATTCTTATGGTAGCACGTGACATCCGGAAATGTACGTTGCGCTGCGGATCTTAATCGCATTTGGGGACAACGCGTATGACATTTTTCGTGACGTAAGTCGTCTTAAAACAGACGAGAAACCGTAAAATTTCGTAAATATATATGTAACACACACGTGTTTTGCGGAAATTTACGTAAGGCGATGCCGTGAAAATACAGTCAAATATGATCCAATTAGTTTCGATAAATAACGACTTGAATAATAAAATAAAGCAAAACTAAAACATAAATTTTTTAATGAAACTATATGTATAGGTTTTTAAGAAAAGCGCTTGAACGCGTCAGAATTGCTAGATCCATGTGTTTATAAAATTCCAGGTCGTTGCGAATACGAAACTAATTATGAGTTTTTTTAATGAACGGAGATTGTGCACGCTATTAACGAGGATCATTAATGAAGGCCAGAACGCGATTTCATGGGTAAAAGGCCGTGGGGAATGACGAGGGAATATGGAGCTTTGCGAAAAGAGTTTCACGCTATCTCGGCAGTGCGGTTCATCGTTTACCCCTCGCTCGGTTCCAGTGGGAACTCTCGAGTCACGTTTCCCGTTCCTGGGGGTTAGAAATCTTCTCCCCGAGCTCTAGACACGTACGACATATAACCAACGTTTCGCCGGTTCCAACTTCGAGGACGAGTATACGGGCGAAAGGGGATCATGCAAGGGCCGAGCCATAACCGGACGAGGATCCTTGTCGCGCACCGTAGAAAGGAGGCCAGGATCCCCTTTTCTACGGCGGCAAAAACCTTCCGAGACTCTTCCACTCTTCGTAACCCTGTAACCCTTCCGTCATTACGACGCATTGGGGATGCTAAACTCTTCCGGGGATGTCTGACCACATTTGTTCCTTCATCGTGCAAGTTGCAGCAGGGGGCGCTCTCTTCCTTCTTCTTGACTCCCCGAATGTCTGGAGTCAAGCGTTATTTGCATTCGTCCGTCGTATTTGTTTCGACTCTCTTATTTACGTTACTCTTCAACTTCCGCATTGAGCTGTTTAAAATGTAAACTTATTTGCAATTTTTCGTATGCTTACATTTTCCTACAATGCAAAAAAGTGTTCCCCTTTTTTTAAATATAAAATTATTCAAAAATAAATGCAAAGAGTTGTTTAAATACGTTGCACCTTGCCGATGGAATACGATACATAGACTTCGACGAAAAAATTTTTCATTTGATTGGATGCGCGAATTTACATAGATAGAAAATGCGCGGCACGTCAACAGTACATGACGGATGTACCGCTCGACTTTGGCGAAGTGATCGTTGTTCCTTTTTGTTCCATCGGGAACGTTCATTCACGAAACATTCATCGCAAAGCACTTCCAAAGTGTTTTCAAGGAAAACTATTACCTAGATACTCGACTTTCCTTTCTCAGACAAACGTGTTGTAACGTATCTCGAGAATTATAGAATATCAAGCAAATATTTTATAACATCAAAAATTTTAAAACACGGATTTGGAAAACATTTGTAAATTTTATGCACAGGTTTTTGAATTTACGAATTATTAAGCTTAGATCAAATTTGAACAAATTTTCGGTACTACAAATCTTAGGGTCAATCGATTTCATGGCATTTTTTTATCCTCCAGAGGTTCCTTGCACCTAACAGATTTTCGTTGCGGACATGCAATTGCGGTGGATGTCGCATTCTCGCAAAATTGCGGATCGCTTAATCTCGCAGACGTACGAGGAGCGAGGAAAGATGGAAGAGAGCGCGCCGGGCGACGTGAAATCCTATTAAGCGATCCCCAGCCTCTATCTTCATCCGACGCGTCTGATGCGACTGACGTCTCGAAACGGCCAGGAAATGGAACGGATGCATAGGAGCAACAGCGACTATGCGCCGTGGAAACAGAAAAGGGGCGATGGGCGAGAGCGGAAAAGGGAAGGCGTATAAGTGAAAGGGATCCAAAATGGAACCAACGAAAACGCCTGTCGCGGACTGAATTCCTTCATGGAATGGAGGATCATCGTTACCGGAAGCCTTCGACCGGAAATCTCGCTAGCGGCTCGGAAGGGTCTCCACCCTCTCTATTTCGCTCGCTCCCGGTATGTTTTGGTCATTCAATTTACACTTTTCTTCAGTTTGCCGCAGTTAAGGCGAGTGTGCCATAGATCGCCAGGGGAAATGTGATATGAACGTGGATGATTAAATAAAAATTTCGAGAGGAAAGAGGGAGTAGATTTGAGTTACCATTTTTCTGAGTAAATTTAAATAACATGGATATGGGAGTTTATCTTTCAACGTTATTAAATTTTTACATCCTTTCGAAGCAGTGTATTTAGATTCTTGTATACCTAGGCGCTTTTCATACATAAATTTTCCTAGCATACTAGATGTATTTTTAGGCGTAGACATCGTTTTTTTTTTTTTTTTTTTTTTTTTTAGCGCGTCAATACTCACGCGGAGAGAAGCATAATAGTTGAACCAGAATCCAAACATCTAGAATGCATAACATTTTAAATCCGACTCTGTGAGCGCGGGATTACATACATACCATAAACCTTCGGCGAGATTAACGCTTTTTCCTGCAGGGCTACTTCTCGTCCGGCCGCGATTCGATTCGACAGTCGATAAGGAATATGTGTTTGCACAGCACACATCGCCGGTTTGCTGATGCTTTATGGTGTTTGCATTGATTTCCATCGATGACAGAGCCACAGTAAATATTATCAGAGGCAGCTACACCGAGGAGTGAACCGTGAATTTAGACGCTCATGGTTTATTTTCGCGGTACACGCAGACGTACGAGCTCGAGGACGGAATAATAAACCGCCTCCATCCCTGTCTGCTCCTGGAGCGACAGGCGGAATGCACACGCCGGCGGAGATCTACTATTTATGTGTAAAAAGAAATATAATCGTACCGCACGCTGTTACTTCAGCCATACGGTGTCTACTATACGCCGAGCACTTTCGTACCCTCCGGGCAATTAACGCTTTAACCAGCAGACTAGAGTGTAAATCGCGGCAAAGATTCGCATGCTTCTCTTTTTATTTACAAATTATGTTGCGCGCCGTCCGCGCGCAAACGAATAACAACGAAAATATTATTTCTCGATTAACTCGTCTTAATTTCCCTCCGGCGACCGCTCGATCCACGCAGCTTATTATGAAAGAGCTGTTTAGCGTTAAAATTGAAACGTTGTACATTAAACAAGATATAGTATCTTTTTTAAATTCATTCAATACCGAAAAACTGAATCTGCCGCTGATGTATCGTTTCATAATTTCAGAATCACCGCGCAATATCTGTGTAAACAATTTTATCTTTATACATTTTTTTTTTAATAAACATGAGGAAAATGCGGGGACACCTCCTCGACATGATATTATCCAAAGCTAGTCCCTCTTGAGAAAAGAAGTCATAAGTATTCAATTTCTGCTCTATCCGGAATCAGCTGGCATACGGCCACAGCGAGAACAAGCGGGTGCTCCTTTGTGCCCGACGATTCTCTAGAAAGATATTTGTCAGTCGGCGCTACCTGAACCCGAACTGCACTTGACTCTAAACCGCCGGGGAATTGACCTGCGCACGAACACGCTTCCTTTTCCAGCATATTCGCTACCCAAAGCCAAATGTCACGGCGTAACATAATCCACATAAGGCGTAGCGTGAGACATAGGCGCATATAGCACGAATGCGGAAAATATAAAACGTGGAAAGTGTAAAATGGGAGAGATGCAGAATACAAAGCACGGACAAGGAAGATAAAAAGTAGGATTTAATACAAAAACTCTTGTGGATAAAGAAAATTCATGAGATCGGTTGATTCTAAAATTTATGTTTTCACACATAAATCTGTCCAAAAGTCTTTGAATTTAATAATTCTTTAAATTTATAAATCTATATATGAAATTTGTCAGATAATAAAAATATGACAATGCAGCTATTTATTTGGTAATTTATAATAAGAAATATTTTAAACTCTAAAGGATTTAAAAACTTGGAAATTCAAATATCTAAAAATCTAAATGCTTCAATCACAATACTCATGCGCTTTTGTGCAACAAGACAGTATTTCTCTCGGAGGAGGAATTCTAGATGCGCGCGCAAAATAATATTTTTTCTGCTTCACGAGCACGTGTCACTTCTTGCCGGACTACGATTGCACGGAGCGACGACGTAATGATAACTCGAGATAAAAGACGGAAAGAATCCCGAGGGACGACCGGAAATAAGCACGTCGAATGTGCGCCGTC
The DNA here is from genome assembly GCF_030848795.1 of Temnothorax nylanderi. Classification (NCBI taxonomy): domain Eukaryota; kingdom Metazoa; phylum Arthropoda; class Insecta; order Hymenoptera; family Formicidae; genus Temnothorax; species Temnothorax nylanderi. Next base: position 1,628,925 of record NW_027249082.1, read on the forward strand.
TTTTAAAATGAATGTCTCGTAGATTTTGCCGCGTGTCTCTACATTGTCCGTAGCTGTCCGCAATTTCCAAGCGGATGCGATCACAAGGGCGACCGACCCACTACGATGGTCGGACGAAATCGCCACGCTTCTATTCTTATAAGTCTTTTGATAGAATTACGAAAATCGGTCTCAAAGAATTTAGATCTTTGGATTTATAGATCTAAAACATTTATTTATATAGACCTGTATATATAATAAAGAAATCTTTTAGAGAACCTAGATCTTTGAATTTATAATTTTTTACAGAAATACACGAAAAGAACGGTTTTACTGAAGTATTTAAAAATTTAGCTAGATATACAGATCTGAAAATAATTTTGCTACACCATCAAAATAATTATGTAGAATACTCAAACTGATTGCTAAAATATCAAAAATTTTTTACAGCATTGTCATGATACTTCAGCGACCTGCTATAATTATTTTGATGGTGCATCAACGAAATTATTTTTCTAGCTAAACTTTTAAATACTTCAGAAAAACCGTTCTTTCCGTAATACTTATCTGAATATACAAATTCTCTCTTAATTTAATGAACTGCGATCTAACAAGAATTTTTATTATTTATATGAAATCAAACCTGAAGAGTGAAAAAGTAATAATGAAAGATACGCCCAATTTTCTAAACGTGAAATAATAAATTCATTTAGAACGAAAGGCGGATATAACAAATATTATATTATACTATATTATATTATTTATAATATATAATACTGTAATATTTATTTTTTACCGAATATATCCGACAAATCGAAGAATGCACAATCGAACTGTTTGCAATTTTCGAACCGACACCGGAAGAGCTTTTGTCTCTACTCATTTAAGTGCATTTAGCAGGATCACCAGCGTCGGCGATTGGCCAGCTTGGCTTGTTAAACGATCGACGTAATGGACAATCGGGAATCCAATTTAATCCCAAAATGCCGAAACTCACTCAGCTCCGCTTACGGAAGCTGGCTTACTTAATTGCTGGCTTTTCTCCTTCAGTAGACTCTTTTGTATCCCTGATAATTTCCTTCGAACACCGCTTATTCCCGTCTCTCGTCATGAACGCGTTCAATCGTTTCGTGTATAGAAAAGTGATCGCGCCGTCTATTATCCTTTCAGTGCACGATTAATCCGAATAGTCGTGTCTCTTTGTCAGAATAACGCGAATCGTGCCGTATTTCACTGTGGTATACGGCACTCCACAGCGCGATATTTCCGCGCACGTTGGTCGTGACAAATAATAGCACTTTGGGGCACTTAACGGGTGGAAAAATAAAAAAGTCCCTCAATCGCACTCGCGCAAGTACACTTAATAATTCCATCGCGCACGACGCGGTTTGAGTTATCTCTCAATATCCCTCTATTTCCGATATATATAAAATTCGGATATGTATTATAATTCAGATATGTCATATATGTAATATATGTATAAAAAACACGTACTACGTTTTTTGCTTTTGTTTTCCATACAATTACCGAGGAATTATATCATAATAGAGATACGCGCTAATTTTTATTTGATCTCTTTACGAGCACTCTTCAATACGTTCGGGAAGAGCGCTGTAAATTCTGTGCACCACGAAGTTGCACGTGCCGTTTTTTCTTCTTTTTTTTATCAAACGAGGTTGTTGCCCTGCCGGTTTCGGAAGAGGTTAACGACCAGAGGGTTAATGAGTTTACATTAATGAGTGTGATCCGCATGAAGCGCGAGCATGTGCTTCGTTTATTCTACCAGGCGTTTTTATGTCTCGTATTCTAGAAGTATTATAACGATCGCTCCTTATTTTTGATACTGTTGAGTTTCTCATTATTTTCTAGCGCGAGTATTTCACTCATTCGAGTAATGGAAAATATTATCTTCTTTCTATGTTTCGCGATATGAATCTCATATCTTGTTATACATTATTTTGCATTTTTATATCGATTAATTGTATCGAGCAATAAAATTCTACATTTCGATAAATCTTAATAAATGTCAGTTTCATTTATATAAAAAGAGGTATCCAAATATATAAATAAATAATTTTATTTTAGAAATTTAATATCTCTGGTCTAAATTTAAATTCCTCTCTGTTTATCTTTTTTCCTTCTCGTTTCCCGATTTCTCAGACCTCAGAATTTTATTCCTATTTTCCTGTCTTGTCGGTTTTTGTGACAGAGGAAACTGTACAAGCTGATTAATTCAGTTCAATCGCTACGAGTCAGTCGTATGTTAATATCATGCTAAGAAAGTCTGCTGGTTAACATATAGATCGTCGTTTTTTTGGTACAAACAGAAACGCGAGCGCCCTGGCGCATGGCGCCCTAACGCACGTCGAGCACACGCACGCGTTCACACGTGGGTTTTTCTTGAGCGCAGAATGTCGCGTATCGATCACCCCCTAGTCTCCGTGATGTCTCACATGACAATATGTCGCGTGACAGTGATCAAGGGTTAACGGAGAAGAGGGCGGAGGAAACAAATATATCGGGCTATAAATTGTGGCTCATTCCGGCGTCGGCCATTATTTACAATCCTCCATATCGAATTACTTTTCCGAGCATTATTTATGGCGATCCGAACTTATACGAGGTTTTTCGAGCTTTGCTTTTGTTCGAGTCTGTGCATCGAACGCGAGATGGGTGATCGATGCCAAGTGCACGGCATTGTTATACGAGATTGTTACACGAGAAAAATTCGCGAGGAAACTTTGCACCCGCGCTCTCCTCACGGTAACGACTGAACTATCGCAGATAACACAAAAGTTGGGCGTGAATCGGAAATTCTCGGAATGTGATATCTTTCCTTCTTTGAATCTTTAGGATCTGCAGGAAATCCCCATATTTATTCCGACTTCAATTCTTAAATGAGCGAAAAAATGCATCTTTCACATTTGAGACTTTCACCTGCTACAGTCGAGCGAGCCTAATACAAGTACGCATTTTTGTATTACATAAAAAATTATTGCAACCATTTTGCAGCAATAATAGTCGACGGTTCACGGTTGGATTGAAATTTCAAACCGATTACTTACAGTTCAGTAGTAAAAGCTCGCCACGATCGTGCCACGAATGCACTTGCGAGCGCTGGCGCGCCCTGCACCAAAATGATTAATGACAATCACGCACGATATAGACGCCGTTGAGACGATACGCATCGCCGTGAATCAACATTCCGTTGTAATACATCGGAAAATTAATGCTGCGCCGCGACTCGGTGGAGAAAAAGAATACCGCGGAAACGTGCATCACGGGCAGAAGCGTGCCGCCATTTACTATGGAAATGTATTCCGCGGCCGTACAGTAGATCGCCAGTAATTCTGCAGGAGGTGCTTGATAAGTAAACGAAATTATTTTTGCGCTTAAACATTAATCAAAGATGCATCCGCCTGGCAATAATTTCTATTTCCCTATATTTACATTTAAAAAAGATACGCAGTACGTCCTGAGAGTCGCAAATTTTATGTGAACCATGCATAACGCGACCAAGCCACGTTATAAGAACACAAAGATGAAAAGAATGTAATTTAAGTTGTAGAGCCAGTACAAATTAAGTGAACTTGCTAAATTGAACTTACGAGAGATAAACAGTCAATATTTAATCATCTTTAAATGTATAGTGACATAGTTAATCGGGATTTTAATTATCATGAAAGCTGGGAGAAACGAGATACACATGTAAAAAAAGATAATTCACTAACGAATGCATGATCGATAGAAAATGCGCGACTTGTGGAACAGTATAAACATATAACTTTTAGAGGTGAAAGTGTTTCATGTTTTTCGTAAAATTCAACTACGCATGAATGCGGTTACGACTATGTCGTTTCCTATCGACTTTGCCTATCGAAAATCCCTAACCGAATCTGTTTACTTTGCTATCGTACTTTTACAGCCTCCGGCTTCAATTGCGACTAGCTTTTTTTTGGCACTTTAATATTCGATACTTCGTGGTTTTACGTAAAACGAACGCTATCGCTCGTACTATCGTTATCGAGCGCGGCATTTCTCATAAAAAAAGAGGTACGCGTAGCTTTCGGCGTGATATCTGATACCGCATGGCGCGAGATTGGATTTAATGTGTATTTTTTCGCGTTTTAGTAAAAAAAAAAAAAAAAATAGGGTGTCCCACCCCGTTCTCCGACATTCGAGAGGACGACGTCGAACGGATTTTTCTCGACAGCTGTTTTCTGCGCCATCGAAATTCTACTGTATCGATCACGAGGCGAGGTTGCAAAATTTCCCCGAGGTCTCGTTTTTTTCCATCTTTTTTTTTTTAATCGCCGCCGCACACGCTTTGTGCTACGAAAATTTGATATCGCACAACGGCCGATGGGCGCGCGTACTCGCCTTTGTCAGTTAACGCACCCGGTTGCCTATTGAAATCGTCACTGTTTTAATTAAAACAATAACGCGCATCGTTCGTCTTTACACGCGTGAAGCTTCTTCATAAATTTCGAATTTATCGTGAGAAAACCTTATCTGTATTTCTGTACTTTGACATATGCCAAAGAAATTTAGAAAAAAAAGAAGAGAGAGGAAGAATTCAATAATATCCGGAGATGAATGAAAGGAAAATGTAATTCTTCAGCAATTAATGTAGTATTCGAGCAGAGAGAAGAGAAGCTCCATATAGTCGTGGGCTAACTTCCTCATTTTTTTACGTTACATGTGCAGAAAGTGAGAAAGACTTGTACTTTTTCTCGTGCAACTATCTCGGACAAGGTCTTTAATTAACTCCGTTCTGTCCGGGTCAATTGCCTTCCATAAAGAAAAAAGAAACGACGCGCGTTTTTGCGAGGGCGCAAAAATTCGGCTCGATGACGATTGACGATATGAAATTATTTAACGAGAATCGCCTTTATTTCAATTATATTTATATAATTTATACGGCCGCAGCAAAAGATGAAGAGAAAAAAGAAAGAGGCAAATTTGTTGAATACAAATTACGTTATATTATGCAACCGTATTGTATTACGATATTGTGTTATACTCTAAATTGCATTATGTTTTATTATAATATTATACTAATCCACTTTTTAATCTCTGTATTAATTTCATAAAAACTCGTACGACTATACGTTTGTTTCGTTAATAATGTAATCGCGTGAAAAGCTTTGCGCCACTTTTACATAATTCATAATAAAATAGAATTATTAAATTGTTAAACTTTATAAATACTGTTTTAAACGTGATTTACCCAGCTAATTTCAAAGCACGCGGCTTTAAAATTAGTTGCTAAACGCAACTTAAAAGATATTCGATCGCCACGAGTTACAAACGCAAATGTATCGCGTGACTTTTCAGTCATCCCATAGCTCCTGGTACGCCAAAAGAATTATAGGCGCTTTAATAGCGACGACTACAAAGGCCGCCATTCGTTTTTCTTATCCGCGGGGAGTTTAGGAGAGAAAAGTCTCGTAACGAGTTCCGCGGCGGCGGTCGATGCGTTTAATTAACGCGAAACTCGCGTGAAATAGATTCAACTTCGCGGCTCGTTTGCAGCCCATTCTTTGCCGGTTATTCGAATCTGACATCGATATTTTATGGCGTTTAAAGTGAATACCCCGTTTCGTGATATTTCAAAAGAAACGTATTAGAGATATATTCGCGGAGAATTAAATAAAATACGTATTGTCCGAGAACCATGGCCGGCCTTTAGGTGTGCACGCGATTTTTACAACGCCCTATATGCAGATTCGATCAATGCGAGTAAATGCACTCCGAACCAGGCACGAGATAGATCGTCCAGCTATCATGGCATACTTAAGTCTAGACTAAATAATTCAGAAATCATTACTTCCTATCGCACGCACGTCCAACCCTCCACTATTTCGTTGCGTATCGCGTGCGACACAACGGGTGTCCCGACAGCGAAATACGATATAATCGTCGGTTTTTTATCATCATATTTAAGTTACACGTTACATACTTTTTTTATCATTAAACATAAACATTTTGGCCTAATTTTCCATCATTAAAATCCTTCTTGTTATTCAGTCAATTTTTCATGACGCATCATCTTATCGCGTGTCAACATGAAGCTTATACACGTTCCGTGTTAACATAAATTATTTACATTCACAAATTTTTTATTGCCTCTTCCGCTACAGAGATTGCAAAACATTTTCCTGTATCACTTCCGGGCGCCGCTCGAAACTACATCGGCATTTCTCGCTGACGTATATATGTCTTCTCGTGAACGAAAAATTGCGCGTCTCGTAAGTTTAATTGGCGGGAACGAACTGTGAACTATGCATAGGGGCATCGTTGTACGACGTTGTGTGGAGCGTTAGCGAAGTGTGGGTGAGGATGAGACATGATTACCTCCTCCTCAATTACCACTCAATGCTGTCCTCTCCACATAATTCATAACGTTACGTACACTATGGGTGAAATTCACTCGTATGTACTCTCGGCAACCGCAGAGTCGAAATTCCGCCGACGTCGAACTCGGAATTTATGCGATTCTACGAAGGGAAATCGGTGGTAGAGACAACGTTCGTGAATTATTTCTGCCACGCGCGTTTCGCCAGAGTTTCCTCCTTCGGTAAAAATAATTCGGTATGCGGAGTCTCTTCTTTCGCGAATTATTAAATATATATAGAATAATTAAAGTCCGAATCTTTTTCAAATCTAACCCAGGTAGCAAGACTCGTCATTTTGACGTCAATTGACGTCAAAAGTCTGTCATTTTGACGTCTTTTGACGTCATTTGACGTCAAAATGACGAGTGCTTGCTACCTGGGAAATTTTCCGGGGATTCTGAGATGTTTCAACTGCAAGTGAAAATCGGAAACTCTAACAAACACATTTAAGCACGCGCATGAATTAGAAATATCGTGACTGAAAATTTTGCAACTCTATAAGAAAGCTAAAATAATTAAAATCATTAAAACTATATCGCGTATACAGACTTGAATGGAAACTCTTATGTAACTAAACGACAACCATGACTAACTTGCGACCGTGAAATATGCATTTTCCTCTTCGCTTACTCGCATGCCGAGCGTACAACGAGCGACCTTACGTTCTCTCACGATGACTCCGTCCCGCGGGATTCGTCGGAGGATTGCTTAAGTGCTATAATTAGTCGAACGTACGAAGTGCGCCATTAAGCGACGTGGTGAGCAGAAAAGTCCGCTAGAAACGGTCGTCGACCATAAAACCCCCCTACCGCTGGGTGTGGACAACGATTTTCGCAAACCGTCGCATTCTTAATGGCGCCATCGCCAACGACCGCTTCGACTTCGTTTGAAAGTCAGGACGAGACCTGCTGAACGTTCTAATTCCTCGTTGCTATTAACATTTTCTCGAGAGGCTCTTATTTGAGATGGTGAACAGCGAAGTAATAAAGACGAGTAACCATCGAGGCATGGATAGTGGACAATGTTATTTCGAATAATATCCTACGACAATAAACACAGAATATCGTGCAAGTGACAGGTTATTTTCGCAGATATTATTTCATAAATATTATTTCGAAACGTGATACGCTTGCGTCAATATTACTCGAATAGAATAGTGATGCACCACTTGTTTTTACTCAAATTACTAATATCAATTAAATGTATATTCGTACATTATATCATTATATGTACATGTATAATATAATCACGGAAAAGATATGAAAATCGCTGCAAGTACGCTTGCCTTTAAATAAACCTTTAGGAAATGAACGTTCAAAGGAATAATTAAAATTCAACGCCGCGCGCACAAGATCGGAACGCAACTGTTCACGAACAACTGATATTTAAAAAGCCGAGTCGCAAGTAATCGTAGCATCATAGAATCTCAGGAGGATCATCAGCGTGACCGCATCTCCGGTGAAAATTACGTGACGAGACTTTCGACACACGTGACGCGCGGAGCACTTAACTTTTGCGTACAAAGACGCAAAGGCACTTTCCTGTATTTTCGAGAGAGAAAGGAAAAGAGCACGGATGTAAGGATTTGCAAAACTGTATTTTTGAATTTTTAAAATTCTTGGACTTTTAAAACTTTAAATATTTATTAGATATTAAATTTTTGAACTTTTAACTCTTTGATAATTTTTTATTTTATCTTTTAGGATATTGGAAAACCTAAATTATCGGATCTTCAGTCTGAAATAAATTTTTGTATTTCTAGTCTTTGACCTTTTGCGTTCCACGATCTTCAGACGTTTAGATTACGTTCTCTAGTCTCAAGATGCTCGGTCTACCGTCTACCCCTTTCAAACAGTCCGTAACGTCTTGTCAAGCGGAACGGCGTTCTAGTATATAACGAGAGGAATCCTTCCGGGACCTTAATTTAAAAAAAGTCTAGACAGACGCTTGATGCCCCTCCGGAGGGTCAAATCCGGCTCCGTTCAAACCGTGTTTCTGCAGCCCGCGCGATTCCTTCTCTTTGCTTCTTTTGTGCATCATCGTGTACCAGCGTAATTTATATACCGCGCTCGTCTCGCGCGGAGCCGGTAACGAGTACGAGTACCACGCTCGAAAACCAAAGCAAATATTTTTCCGAAAGAAATCCCCGTGATTCGCGCTCGCTAGACGGTCTACTCGCTCGTGTGCCTCCCTGCAGGCAAAGAAGGGAATCGAATCATCGAACACGATGATTCTCGCGAAGGTGAACGAACACTGTAGAATTCGCTGCAGTGTGTGGTCTTTCTCTCCATCTCCTCCTCCTCCTCCTCCTCCTCTCTCTCTCTCTCTCTCTCTTTTCGACGGTTCGTTCTCTCTTTCTCTCAAACTCCGACCGGATATTTTTAACAAGCGGTTCGTGCCGAGACGAAACAATGTGCATCCCGCTCTGTGTACGCCGGGCGTCTGTATGCGCGCGAACGATAACGTGCATCGTAGCGAAGAACACGCTTTCCCACGGAGAGCCCATCGTGGAAGGGAAGAAACACCTTTTTCTCCGGACCACACTGCAGAATTCTCTTATAGTCTTAGAACTTCGCATTCGACGCTTCGCGTTTCCCCGGCCATCCCAACCCACGTCGCGTCAAGAAGACCGTCGACTCGCGGCGCGAGATTCTTTTCATTTAATTCCCCCGAGTCATTCCTGCGAACTTCTCTTTTTTTTTTCCTCACTCCGGATTCACCGGAAATATGGAAACAGCGCGCGACGCGCGACGTAGCGACGCCTACGTCGGTATGCTGAATTCCGCGTGCGAAATAAAAGCGACGCGACGATAACGGCGGCGACGGCGCGACGAAAATTGTCCGGGAAACCCGACGGTGGAAGCACCCCCAAAAGCCGATCTATCGCTCCGCTGCGTCGGGATTCCGATGCATCCGGGATCTGGATGCAGCTGCGAGAGACGTAGGAAAGGAAGGGCAAGAGAACGGAAGAGAGAGAAAGAAAGAAGCTAAAAAGAGAGCAAGGGGGCCGTAAACGCGGTCGCGCTTCGACGGAATCCACCGGCGGGATTGGAGCGATAGCGGGCGGGCGCGCCGTTTCTCGAAAACCGGAACAATACGTCGTGTAGACGCCTCCGGGGGCAGCAAGGAGAAGAAGCCAGGGGTGGCGTGTGTTACGTCGTAAAATATGGAACCCCATAAAGACCAGAATCGTGTGCCGCGTCGGCGAAAAGACGCCGCGCGGGCGACGATCGTGACTCCGGAAATTTCCTCTGTCGTCCTTGCTCCGCGTTTCTCTCTTTCTCCGATTCGCACACGATTCGCGACTGCTCTCTCTCTCTCTCTTTTACAATTCCGAGATCTTTGATCTCCGAAATAGATATTTTATTCTATTCGCGTAAAGCCGCCCTAACCCGATCGAATTTAACGCGCGCGTTTCAACCTATGAATTTATTTATTATCCTTTCACAGTCGATAAAAGTATTAAATGCGATACAAGCGATGACGCGAACGTCATCGCAAATCGTTCTAAACGAATAGCCTCTGGCTGTTGCCAGAGAGCGAGGCTTTGAGCAGCGAACCGATGCGGCAAGCACGCGCGACATTCGATCACGCAAAGTGCGGAAGTGTACCCCGTCGATTCGAGTTGAAAGCGTCGGTGACCAAGTTTCCGCGTGTAAATCCTTTCGCACTTCGGGACCGACCGACTCTCATTTCGTCTCAAATTTCCAACAAGAATCGAACTTGAGCCGCCGAAATTCCTGGGATATCTGACCAATTTTCGACAATCGCCGCGGGCTAAAGGACACGCCGTCCTTTCCGGCACGGAATCGCGCCCGGGCGGTGCACACAAAGAGCGGTCAGACGCATTGGCAGTTTAAGATAGTTAGGCTGCCACGTTGAAAGTAGCGGTAGTTTGAGATAGTTAGCGACCACGATGAATTTCCGCGCCGAGCCAATGGCTATATAGACGTACATGGGAACGACAGTCCTCGGAGAGGAAAAGTTAGGCATGCTTGAGACATTTTGAGACAATCCGCGATTTATCAGGTGTTCAATCACGATAGACGCATAATATAAACTTAAAAAAAAATGAACGAATAAATCAACATCAATACTCATTAATGCGTTACGATTAGCCAAAGTTTCGTGATTTTCTAATAAAAGTCAAGAAATAAGAAACCAGACAATGTTCAAAATCACAAATCCGAAAATTGCGCAAACGACCGGAGAAGCAATTAATTGATCGTGATTAGCGATCCATTCGCATCGACTAGATGCACCGAATGGCTTGCTAAGTCATCGATCTAATCGCAAAAGCCACTTTCAACATAATCCGTGCGCTAGCAACAGAAACCTGCATCCTGCATAATTGAATGCGATACATCACACGAGGGCGATGTAATGCGTGGGCGGCGGTGCCGAAACATCGTTGCGGATATACTTGGTAATAATCTATCGCCCGTATAGATCGGCATGTCATGCGAGCTGTTTTCGCGATTATCTAGGGACACTCAGTTGCCTGAAGGCGACAAGAAACCTGCACCGCGTATAATTGAATTTGATACAATGCGGCCTACGCTGGCCCGACTCGGGGTTGTCTTGCTCTCGCGCGCGCCATATATACACTACCGCGGATTAATTTCTCGTCCGTTAATGAGAATTGATCGCCCGTATATCTGCCCGTTACTATATCCGACTTTTCCGATATCAAGAAGACATGGCCGGACTGCTCGAAATGTCATGCGATGGAAATAATGTAGAGATCGGGGTAGAGATATAATCGTCATTTATGCATCGTATGTCGTAACATGTAATAATCAAATTATCAATATTATTAAATTATGGAATATCAAATATAAATTATCAAATATTATCGCAATTATATTAACAATTAATTGGATATTTAAGAAATAAACGACCTTATTTCATCTAGAAAATTCAACGAGGAGCAAAATATTTATTTTTTGCTCTTTCTTCTCTTTTTAAGGATCAGCACATCTGAATGTATTCGAGTTAAATATTCCACATTTCAGAATTTTCCAACGCTCCTGCGTAATATTTTTAAATGCTGCTCTGCATAATTTATTCAGCTCGCCGACTGCGAGCGCGAGTACGTGCACAGTTGCACGGCCAACTACCGGTTCTATCAGTATGTCATGCGAACTGTTTTCGAGGCTATCTGAAGTCATGCTGGTCGCGAATACAGATTTGCATCAAGCGTAATTGGATCCTATACACCGTTGCTTGCTAAGGCCAACAAGCTACTGGTGCTAGTGTCCGCAAACACGACCCAATCGAGCTATCACCACGACCTTCGGCGTACACTTAGATCGATACATATTACTACGTCCCACCTATTCGATCGCGAAGACCTAGATACGATTATATCCGTGAGAAAGACTCGTGGCTAGATTCCGCCTTAGTGGAAACAAAAAGATAAAACTGTGAAATTCTAACAAAATCGAAAGATGAAGTATAAATTTGCGAATTGGCGTAATGCTGGAGAAAAAGATCCTTGACCTCGTAAAAATCTATTTCCAAGCAGGATCATTAATAATTAGTGGAATACTGATACAAACGTACCAGTATTCGGAATGTAAACGAGGAATCGGTTCGCGGGACTGAATAATGAAGGTTCAGAGAAGCATCTCATTGAAAGAGGAATCGAACGCAAATTACATGAAAAATGAATGCCCCTGCCCTATTACCTATGGATCTCTGCCCTATTATCCATAAATGCGGTGCTCTTCGCGAGCAAGCAGCTCGCCGGGTCAAGTATTTGACAAACAACAACCATTACGAGCAAAGATTATCTGTAAATATTTTCGCGACCGAGTCAGCTCGCTGAGGCGCTGCCCGGTTTCTATTAGCTGCCGTTTCTCGGTTCATCGGCTCGCTGAAATTGGAAATGGTCGTCGATGGTATCAACCAGCTCTCTTAATTCTCGGGTCTTCCCTCGCTGGCGAAGGAGGAACGAAACCGGTTATTTGCAACCTTCGTTCGACCATGGCGAAGGTACATATTCGCGCAGCGCGTCGATTTCCGATGATTTCCACGACGAGGCAGCGGTCCGATTACATGATTCACGGAAGCTAAGTATCTTGCAGCAGGGTGAAGGCAATATGAATCCGTTATTTCTTTCTCCTCCCCCGTTCTTTTATTCCCGATACGTCTTTTTCCGTTCTCTCTCGCCGCGAATTACGGAATTCTCTCCGGGGGGGAGTTCTTTCATTTTTGCAGACTTTTGACTAAACTTGAAATATTCTTCCATTCTTCGTATTTCTCAGATCTACGAACCGCGGCATGCTAATAGCGAAACTACAAAACTGACATTCTGCTACTATGTTATCGATTTAACAGAGAGAAGACGCCGGTATTCCATAGCAATTTGTTCGAATTACTGTCAACCATTTGTAATAGCATACGATTGACTTTCGCTTTCAAAAGAATTATTGGTGTAACTGAGAGAACGGCGAACGCTACGTGCTGGGTTATAAATACAAGGGTATTATGACGCTGCGTTGACCTGGAAATCGTAAAATTTTATTTCGGCGCCGGGCGCGCCAAACCGTACGTCTATGCTTGTAAAAAAGTGGCCGTGTCGATCGACCGACTAAATAAAGTCCGCGAAAATGGGCCTCGATATCTCCGTGTTTGGGAATAGTTTGTCGAATCGATTGGAACTAAAACTAACCCCCCGGCGAGAACCGTCCGGGCGATTTTTGTCGCAGCAACAAGTTGCCGGGCGGAATCGTTCGCCCCGTCGTCGCGCCGGGGAGAGAGAAGCAAGAAACGCATTATTGTAATGTCGTCGACGGGACGAGCGCCAGCTTTCATTCAATACTGACATCGGAAAGTCTGTACGCGAGCTAATGTCCCCTGTGAACAATTTTTTCGTAACGCTATGCATAGAGAAGCGCAATATAAAATCAATCGATCCGCGAGACTCGCAAGAAATTTGCGTCACTTCAAGTATTCGATTTTCCTTGAAAAATCTAATTTTTTAAATCATCAGATAATTAATTTAGAAAGACTTCTTTTTATAAACCATCACTTTTTCTAAATATATCCAAAAAGAATAATCACGTTTTTCATTGTGTATTATCGAAATTTCCTGACAGAAATATTACATAATGTATATTGATAGTCTGAATATAGCACTTAATATCTCTCATTGAGAATATTCCTTTAAATAGATGTAGGATATGCGGGTAACGCGGCCACTGCCTGCAACGCGCTGCATGCGACGCGACAAGCACTACAATTGACCGAGCGGAATGCGAGCCGATCGGAACCGTTGACAACAACGTTGTTCGCGCGCCGGTTCCGTTAACAATCTCAGCGAGTCTTCGTTAAACGAGGCCGCGTTATTCAGCCACCAAAGGCGAACGAACGACGTCGCTTCTCGTCGCCGGCGGCTCTCACGCTCGGTTTCTTCCGCGTGGTTTCTTCGAGCCGCAGCCTTGCTCGCCCCTTTCACTCTTTTTTTCGTGCAATATTCACGCTAAGTCCCGTTCAACTCCATTCATATCGGCGCCGTGCAACGCGACGACGGCAGCAGGTGTTGCTGGCGCGGCAGATATAAATACGGATCGCACGCTCGTAGGTATTACACCCAAGGGCTCTTAACCTATGGATTATGACCCACACTCGTGGGTCGACACGATCTTTTAATAGAGTGGAATTTCCTCCTACGCACCGGCCGTCGTGATTCAGCACGGCGGCGTAATGAAAAATGCTGATCCGACCGACTCGCCTCGTAAAGCTAATCCGCCACTCACTCTCCCGAGTTCAATCCAAATCGGAAAAGAACTATGGATCACCGATCAAAGACATCTAAGGAGATAAGAATAGATAGTCAATATCCAATAATATTGAAACGCAATCAGAAAGTCCTAAGATCTAAGAGAATGCAATTTTTATGCTTTTGATGTCTTAAATTGCTGACTTAGGAATTATCTAATATCTACTAAATCTACTATATTATTTAATCTATGGCGATTTTAAGTAACTGAAAACGTCTATCTCCGCGCGCTTCGCCGCCGAATGGTTTAATCGACTAGAACGTGCTGATTGGAAATCGTAATCGCGAAGATTTTCAAGATTTATCCGCGACTAGGCAGAAAAAGGCCAAGAACCGCTGGAAACTGGTAGACAAAGGAGCACCTCGAAGCTTTGTCTAACTGAAATCACGTCATTGACCGGAGAGAGAGAGAGAGAGAGGAGTCGTGTTGCCGCTTCTGCCATGACGCACGTTGCATGCACGCGTGTGCATGCGTACCTCCCAGGCGTGTGCGTGAGAGTGCTTCGTGGCGTAGACGTCGCGCCGGACTGCATGGTTCCCTCGCCTAAGCGGGGGCGAAGTAATGAGAAAGAGCCGGCATGTGGATGGAAGATATACCACGTGTAAGCTAACTCCGCATCGTATATTTACAACCTTCTCTAAAAAAGAACGCCCTCCGCTAAACGGGCCACGTATTGTGAGAGCAATTTTTAACGTTAAATTAATTTCCATTTCGACGAAATAACTTGTGACTCATCGTGCATGAGAGATGAGGAAATAAACAGCCATATACAAACGTTCATCGATGGTTGATTCTGATTCATATCGCGATGATTCACAGAGATCAATCCGCCGCAGCGGAAACTATTTGGCCGCAGCTCCGCGTTTATAATCGAATTACGAGCGAATGTAACGAGGATAATGCGCCTCTTCTTATTTTGCGTGGATCGTTAAATCGTAACGGCTTTCCGCACCGTCATGACGTTTACGACTAAATTTACGCGACGTTATTGGATTATCGTGTTAATTAATGACACTGTAAAAAATGCGCGGTGCAGCGACGCTGACATTCGCTCCGGTAATTCTCTTTTACTCGCTCCATTATCCGCGATTTATTAAGTATTCGAACGTTATTTAACGTTATCGCGCCATCAAATTTTTACGCGCGTTTACGCCGATGCCGATAATCAAAATCCGAAGCACCTGTCGAAAGATCGTGCGGCATTTCCATTCTTTACCGCGCGAAAATGTATCGTAATTTATCGTAAGAGAAGATTCGAGGAGAGATGAATGGCGACGCAACTTCGCGATCGCCATGAATTTCGGATAAGGATGGGAAAAAAATGCAGGCTAATGAGAGTTAGGCGCCCGTTTCGCAACTTTCCTTTCGCGCAATTTAATTACGGCCACGTGGAAGAAGTTAATGAAGTAAATAACCGCCGGTTTCATACATTATTCAACCGAGTTAGAAACATCTCGCACGCCCGATTTACAAACTTTTCTGCCCTTCTCCCCTCCCCGTCTTCCGTTCCTGCCCTCCTGTTCCCACCCGGAAAAGTTCTCACGACTGCATACATCGTTAAACCCGGCGATCGGTTTACCACCTGGACGAAATGCACCGACCACCTACGCAAATTACTCCGAAATTTCGAGCGCGCAGGAAGAAAACGGAGCGAAGCTCCATTCGGAATTCTCAAACTTTCGATTATCCGCGAGAGTATTTACATAATTGTTCAACAAGATGAGATCAGATTTAAACCCTTATAATTTTTCTTGCGTTTCTTCGTCTTTTCAAGATTTTAAATCTTTCCGGTCATTTTTCGTTTCTCAAATCATCTGTGTTTTTAATTTACTGTTACTCAATTTACTGTTACTGAATTTTCCCAATTTATTGTTACAGTCATAATACTCGACGATTAATTACTTCCAAAATCAACGATAAATAAGAGTTAAACACATGAAACAACAACAAGCAGATTTAGCCACTTCGATACGAAAAATTGGATTTGCAGTCATCGCTGATCTCATGTTGGATATGGAAGGATTAAATGACGTTGAAATGAACAAGTATCGCTGAGTGGGCAGCTCCACCGATCATGTCGAACCGTGAATCTGATGCGGAAAAAAATCGAGCGACGTGACGTATGACAGAAGTGTCACTCCAAAACATAATCGATTTTCTGCAGCTCTCTAAAAAAAATTGTGCGCGCGACAGTTCTAATAATGGAATTGGCGAAAAATTCCGAAAATATAGAAAAATTAAGTTATAAAAAAAGTAAAAAGCAGATTTAATTACGTTCAGTTTTCATTATATCAATATTCACATTTGCTATTTTAGTAGTAAAATAATTTAAATGACACACATATGTATCTTTTTTTTTTAATTTTTTGGAAGCTTCTTGTACTCGCATCGATATTTTATTCATCGTTAAAATTAAAATTTGATATATGCAGAGAGAACGTCGAAAAAATATATCACTATCTGACATTTCGACATTTTTGATGATTTTGACAGTAACATTTGTGCGAACGCTTTTTATCTCGTTAGAAAAATCATGCACCCCATTGTAACTGAATATCGATCGCGTTAATTTAATACAATGACTAGCGCAAATACTTCTCGCTTTTGTCACGTTCATAGCCACACATTTACTGAATATTTCCCGATAGAAATAACACGCAGGATGGAAAGAAAAGCGTAAAAGGACGCCGAGTGAGAAAATCACCAAGGCGATCGAGGTGATTGCAAACGATTCTCTCACAGAAGACAACTCTTAATGACAGGCAATCGGCTGCGTTTCACGATGCCACGGAACACGTTGCACAATCATCGCGCGGCTGCGACGAGCTCTCTGCCGCTGCATTGAAATTTTCTGCCGCATTCAGTATTATTGTACGAGCACATACGTTCGTTATTCATTTAAACGCGACTCTCGCGCGCACGGTCGCTCCAGCGTAACGGTTCAAGGACACGCGGTAGGTAGTCGTGGCGCATATCCGCGACGTTACGTCGCGCCGCGCCGCGCCGGCCGAATCGGCGGGATCTGGAGAACGCGCAATTTAATGTAAGTATGTGGCGAAGACGTTTTCTTACCTGGGACAAGTCGGAGTCGTCGCGTATCTTGGCGTCCATGGTCACCTGGCTAGCGTGGATCCTCGCGACGGCGAGCGCCGCGGCGAACAGGAATGCCAGCATCGTCCCTCGCAGCCGGACGCAGCTCCCTCGGGATATAGGCACACGAGACAATTGCACCAAATTCACTCGCGAATACAATCGTTCACCACGCGCCGCGCGGACGATCCCCCGATTATCTATGCCGGACAATCGATTCACCGATAGATCATCGAGGGTACACAAGGCGAGAGAGAGAGAGAGTCAACTTTTCGCGCCACTGAAACGCGTTCGCGAGGCCGCTCCGGAAACGTCGCAGGCCGGAAGTTCTCCACGGACGGACACCGTAATCGGGACAGATAAATTTATTATTCACGCACGAGGACAATTAACGCGGATGTCGCGATTTGATGAGCGAGCGCGAAGATCGCGCGATCGTCTCTCCTTCTCTTTTCCCTCCTCGATCTTTTTCCTTCTCGCACTCTTTCCGCTCGACGTGTCAACGATACGGAGGATAGCGCGGTACTGCGCCCTCTCCATGCCTAGACCCCTCTTACACCCCACCACCCGCAACGAGTCTTCGGCATGGCCTGCCCGCAGCCGAGTTTCCCCCTCCACTGTTACGCACCCCTCCCGCGCGTGCGACCGCCGAGAACACGTGACGTCACCCGCCTTTTCCTATGCCGCGATCGCGCCGCGCCGCGCGCTCGCGGATCATGACACTTTAATTCGACCTGATACAGCTGCTCCGATTTTCGTGGAGATAAAATTCCAAACGGAAATTGAATATCAAACAGGTTGCGTTCGGTAATGGGCGGACATTTGGCGTGCGTGACGATGGCGCGTGTCGAAAGCTGATAACGGTCTTTCCTCAACAAGAACTTTGGATCTGAAACACGAATGATTTTGGATTAAAAGATTAATTGTATTTATATATATCTTATTCAATTAATTTTAAACGGAGCTTATTTTAATAAATATAATTAGCCGAACTTCAACGTTAAAATCTTTTTTTGTTGCGGAAAATTAAATTTAGCGTGTAATTAAATTTTGGTATAAAGGAAAAATTATCCCAATGAATAGAGCATATCGTTTTTACACTCTTATCGCCAAATAAATTTTAATTTCATGTTAATCTCGAATCAGCGGTAAAAAGAGAGAAGTAGGTCAAATAATAAGAGACCCGGTAGATAAAGTTCTTGATTACAATTCAGGATTTAATATGATTCGTTGTTTGAACCGATGGTGGTCGAACAAAGTTTCTCGCAATCGTTGATGGGAATGCCTTTCTTCGCGGTGTACCGGCAGTAAAGATAATGTGGCTACATTCTTTAGTCTAGACGAGTTAAGTAAGTGAATTGAATTACATTTTTCGGAGCGTAAGCTGAGTTTGTAAGCTCTATAACTTATAATTTAAAGGAATACCGCTACAAGATGGAATAGTTAGCTGGATTGTACTCAATGTTCCTGGATAAAGTTCTCACTTTTTACGCTTTCAAGTAAATTCTGTATATAAATGATATAAATAAATTTGCGCTATAGAAATAAAGACTGGGACGCATAAAATGTCAGATCGTTAAAAGTTCAGGAATAAATTCTAAGATGACTCGCGTTCCTCATTGTAGATAAACTATTATCGGAGAATTATTATTAGTTTACGATTTAACGCGGCTAACTACAGGTTCATTATATCGTCTTATATCACAAAATAAGAGAGAGGGAGAGAGGGAGAAAGATAGTGAGAGGTAGAGATGCAACGCGATCGAATTCCGAGCGATATAATTGCCAACTCCAACAGAAGTTCATGGGGTATTTGCTGAGTGGAGTGGACTTGGGCCAATTCTCGAAACCACTTGAGGCACAGCGCGGATTAAGGAAAGATCCTGATCACGAATATAAACGCGAAGGTTCGCCCGAAACTTCCGTATTGTCCCGTTCTCTCCGTTTGTACAAGCGGACTCACGTTAAGTTCGTCCGAATCCGCCCAGGTAATTAGAGCAGTCCAAATACGCCTCTTCAACTGACTTAGGCTCGCCGGAACAACGTGTCGCTGATAAAGTACGCGTGTTCCTTCCAAAATATGTTTACGAGATGCGATGCATCGCTCGGAGCCAGAGTTTTCAATCAATTTCATCGACGATGCAGAATTAATCGATTAAAAATATGTTTTTCCGCCTGGAGTTTGGTAAATGTTTGACTAACGAATAAACAGTTTGTTTGTACGAGAGAGAAATATTTAGTTATTAATACGCAAACGCACGATTCGCATTCGCTATTGCGAAAATACGTAATGAAAGTATCGCGGAAAATAGATTGAATTATACACTTCTAGCGAAGCGCGAATATATCAATTCTCCATCGCGACAAAGTTTACTCTAGGAGGCACTAGTTTCGCGTATACAAACGCGCAATGATCCCCCCCCCCTCCCGAATGCAAATAGGAATTCTAACGTCGCGATTTACGTATTCCGTAATCGAAGGATCGCGCAATTTGAAGTGCCAAGGTTGGGAAAGCTCCTAGTATACGAGGTCTCGAGGTCCCTCAGGGCGTCGACCCTCAATTACGACTCTCACAGCCCTCGGGTTTCTCGTACGCGGCCATCGCCGTGGAAGCTCGCTCGCTCCTTAAAGACGAAACAAACTCGGCCATGAAAAGAAAAGTTAAGTGCTCGTGACACTCCCTACGACGGTCCCTCACGTTTACCATTTTTCTCACCGGGCCATAATCCTCCACGAACGGCACGTAATTTTTAATTACTTCCCAACGAATCCCTTGCACGACATTTTCTTACATCGATTTTCTTCGCCCTTTTCTCTCTCCCTTTTTATTTCTTCTCACAATAAAATAAGTTCAATTAAAAAATAAATGAAATTTATTTCTAAATAATTATTTCACATTTGTCAATTACGAAAATAAATTTGTTTATTTAAATGAAAATTCTAGAGAAATTCAAGACTTTAAAGAATTTTGTATATATGTATATGTATATACTTAGAACTAAATAGCTTTAAAATTTAAGGATCTAAAAAATTAAAATTTTTAATCCAAAAAGTCTAATTCTATATATGCATATCTGTCAGTACATTCGAATAGATCACTTCAAGAACTGCAAGTTATTTTTCTCATCTCAAGTGATTGTCTGCGGTAGTAAAATCGTTCATGCACGCGAATAATTCGGCACCAAATCGCGCACTAATAGCTATCTCCGTGTCATTTCCGCTTCCTACCTCGGCTAAGAGCCGTGGATATATTCGTGACAAACGGTAAACGCGTTTTATCATCATTTTATCACCTCTGCGACGGGCTGTTATTTTTTTAGCGCTAGGCCTTTCGCGTGGGTGGGTCCCGCCGCTTTTGTTTTCGCTAACTGGAGCGGTCGGCCTGATTAACTGTCTGTCATCCAACGATTTCGATCTCAACGGAAAAAAACCATCAGAGTCTCGTCCTACTCTTTCCGCCTTTCTCTTGATGCAAGCGAATTTAGGGGGCACGTAACTATAGCGCGAAATTAAAAGAATTAGTTTAACATAACACTCGCGAATACCACGAGACGCGATTTTACGATCTAAAAAATAAAAACAAGCATGTATTACAATTTCACATAATGACGGTATTTTGATTGCTGATGAATTAATATTCGGAAATACATATTTCTTACGTATTTTTAGATACATGAATTTTCATGTTACTTTTTTCCGATGTTTAGATTTCTATATCTTATAGAAATCGTAGGGATTTGTAAATTTTCGACTCCGCGGATCCGTCGTACCGATAGATTCTCCGATCTTCGGATTTATTCTTCCTTCCTGATCTTCCGGGTCTTTGAATTTTAAGTATTCGAAGGAAATCCTATAGACTCCCGATTTCGTAAGCTTTTCACCCACGACTTATCTCGTCTTTCAATTAGCAGGGCTAATCTACCTATTCGATGATGCATAACGAGCCCTAGCGCTTTCAAGCAGCTAACCCAGCATTGCATTCAGCAGAAGCTTAGTGGCCAAAATGGTACAAAACTATCCCCGGCATGCCTGTACCTCCCCGGGCGCATTAACGACCACCGGTAATCGCTTCTGAAGCAAACGCACACCGGAAACCGGGGGTCGGATCCGCAAGACGCGAGTAGTCTAAGTTTGCCCGTTCGCCACTTCCGCCGACAAAAGCCGCCTACCGCGCGCGTGCAGGATGAACGCGAGCAGATGGAGGCAGATCGGGGGTGGTGGCACACGTTGAGAAACGCATTTGTAAACATACATCCTATCCTACGGGGCTCGAGCAGCCGTGTCGCAGTAAATCCCGGTACATTAATATTAATGCGTCTTCGGCATGTACCGGGCCGCTCTCCCATCCACCCTCCCTCCCTCTCTCCCACCCCTCGACGTCGGTCCTCCACGTCGTAGAGAGCAGGGGAGTTCGGCGGAGTTTACAACGCGAAGTGCATACAGAACCTAGGGCTCTTTACAATACCGAGGCATCCACCCACTCGCTCGTTTTCCCTCTGCGTGTCTGTCACTCCTTCTCTCTCTTTTTCTCTCTCTCTCTTTCTCCCTCAGTATGTGTACAGATAGATACGTGTACCATGAGCAGGTACGCGCATTTTACGGTACGGAATTCTAAAATCTCTGGATCCTCTGATCTTCGGTCCAGAGCTCCGAATGCACTGCATAACGTGGGTGAATCTTTTAGCAGAGGTGTACATTCATAAAAAAAAAGGTGTCTTTGCTACCATCTCGGAAGCTCCTCGTGATTTGCAAATTTTTAAATGAGAAAGAAGGTACCTTAACTTTGAGACAGCGGTTTCTCACAGTTATTAACATGCAACATGTAATATTAATAGCATGAATTTCTATCAGCGCGCGTGTTTAGTTAAATAATGAATATTAGACTATTATTAGTACTATAGACTGAGACACGTAGCGTGAAATAATGCCGATTGATCATCGCAAAGGACAGATCGCCACCTTTTCCGCAGCTCTGCGGTTGGCCATAACGATCTCTCGTTAGCGCAGCTAATTACTTCAGTAGTGTGCAGTGGACCGTGAAAGGTCGTTAGTCAGTTAGTACCATGGGTTAGAACCTAAAGTGATGGGATCTTCACTCTCCTCTTTCCATCGATCTCTCTTTTCTATATATATCAATATATCTAGCATTGTCTTACGAAACTGTCACGATGACATTCTCCAAGTGTGCTTGGATATGTTTGACAGTCTCCAGATCTTTGAATTTTTGCCTACGCTCAGAGCTTTTATATTTAGAATTCTTGAATAATTATATTCGAGAATTGGAGCTTATCTTGTTAACCGCTTTCTGTTAATAGCTTTCCGCGGATTTAAAGGAGACTTCTCTGGGAAAAATAAAGACGGAAATAACTCACTTGGGGGGGGGGGGCCACGATTACGCGTAACTAAAAATCGTAATTAGCTATTCTATCTATTTCAAAGATTTTTAAGTTATACTAGTCAATTCTCTCAATTAGTTATGTCGATATTCAGTTACGCAAAAATAACTTTCACTTAAGGGGCACTAACCAAAATGTTAATTAGAGTTACGATATCCAAATAATTTGATTATCTAAAATCGTGGACCCCAAAGTGGATTATATTTTTCCCAGAGTTTTAAAGTTTCAATTATCTCAAGATATTTTAAACTTTGGAATACTTAAATTCTTAATATCCAAATTAATTTAATATTTTAAAATCACTAAATACCTAATTTCTCAAATTCTCCAATTATCGAATTAGATTACACGTATCCCCACAGACACCTATCTGAAACTCTTGAAACTTAGGATTCGTGGAATTTTAAACACCGAGGAATAAAAGTTACGCACATTTCTGAATACTTACATGGGTAGTACACAACCCCAACTCTTTCGAGTATATTTACCCTTCTTGTAGTAACTGAAAGGAGCGCTGAACGCAAGCTGGATATCAGGGAAGGTTTTTGTGAAGAGGCAGGAAGGAGACGGAAAAGGAGGGAGAGGGTGGGCTTTGCTCCGGATTCTGCATGCTCGTAAATAGTCCCGATAACGTGCCTTCTACGCGAGATACCCGATATTCAATGGCGCTGTTCATTGAATTTAGTCGCGGGGGCGGTCGACATCGCGGTTTCCCTTCCTGATTTTTATATGAGTAACGAAGGACCTTTTTGCTGATTTTTTATTCCGAAACGTAAGTCCCCTTCTGAATCCTCATATTTTTCCTATCTTTCCTCTTTTTATTCGTCTAGTGGAAAGAAGTTGCAAAACATCTTTTTATTACGCTTCTCGACGGACTCATAATTTTCCAACCTCAACGACTGTATAATTGTTCAGACGAGAATCAAAAGATAAATTTCTGAAAGCAAGATACAATGATCCTGCAACTAAAGCAAATGTTCGCAATCAGAGCGCGGAATAAGATTACCGAGCGATGCGGCAAATTAGTGAGCATTTGTATTCTGGCATCACGCTTGCATCTCTGAATTTTATTTCGCGTTTATTTCCGCGAGTGAAAGAAGACACAATACACGCGAGAGAAAGGTATAATGGCGAAGATAAAGGGAGAGAACGACGATTAATGGCAGTTCGCAGTTTGAATTTGATGGTTTCGTGTTTGTTTCGAAGCAAGGGGATCGAGTATCGTCCTCAAGCACTGGTAACACATTTCAGCTGAATAAATTGTCCGTGGAAAGTGCTCTTGATTATACTAATATTATCAGCCGAAATAGTATCTTTAAACAAAATATTTGCGGGCAATTTCTTGTGCTCGAAATGGAAAATTATTAGCTGCGCGTGCAACCGGGATTAAAACTTTATTCGCGGCGATATTAAAAGCGATGCATTAATATTCCGTGCATTTCGTGCATGTTACGATGTCTCACTTTAGAATATATTCCGTCGAATTGCGATACCAAGCTTGTATATATCTCAAATGTGTTTGTAATACTTGCAATGTACATCTTGAAAGATTGTTTAACTGGTACACAGATAATAAATTTAACACATCATTATTTGATGACGTAACTTCTGCGATTGAATAATCGTACTTCAATTTATATTTTACGAGATAAAATATTTGCAACTTTTGATGAAAAAAATTTTTCGAAAATTTCCATCATCAATGGATTCTTTTATATCTTTTTAATTATGTACAAAATGTATCAAGACGATTATGACGAACAAAATTAGAAGAAGGATGCTACTATTATATGATAGCTTAATTTAACGTAATGTCAAGACACACCTGCGCTTTCATGTCTTCCCGTTAAATTTATTTCAGTCACGGCGTAATTTTGCGCTTCATGTGCGAGCGTGTACACTGTACACACACGTCTCCGGGGGTCTCGCTAATTTGTACCGAGATAATGTCAGTATATACGCTCCACGCTCCTACCATTGATGGTGCGTGCATTCGTGGCGCTATTATTAATACAAAGTAGACAGCGATGCGTATACCACGCGGTCCGTATGCGCTTTGAAACGCGCTAGGATCGTTTCGACATGAAATAATTTCGCGTCTATGTTGTCCGCGAAATTACGCGCGACATTAGCGAGCACCATCACCGTCACTTTATTTCAATAATTCCGTCACGTACTGGATACCAAATGTTATAACCGTTGTTAAAAATTAAAGTCGGTCGTCGTTTAACAGAATATTAAGTTTTTGAATCTTTATTAGATGATTGATAAATCTCTAGGACGAGGTTCTTTTTATTAAAACGATCGCCAACTGTTAAGAAAATTTGGAACGAATATAATATTTAAAGATTTAAATATTTAGACCAAAAGGAGACAAAAAGTCTATATGGAGGGGTTAAAGCCATAGTGGTGTAAGTCACTTTTTTTAACCTATCGATTTAAGTTCATAGATGCAGTCTACACATGCAGATATGTTGAAAAAAGAAGAAAAAAAAAGTGGTCAAAAAAATTGACTTACACCACTATGGCTTTAACCCCTCCATATATACAATACACTCAGAGAAATGGACAGTTCATTCAAAAATTAACAAATGGATAATCCGATATTTTAAATCGGAATTATGAATAGCCGATCAATTATCAATGATATCCGGCTATCATTGATTGGACATTATTCTAATCTTGATCGGCTTTTTATAATTCCGACTAAAAATATCGGATTATCCATTTGTTAATTTTTGAACGAACTGCCCATTTCTCTGAGTGTACAAAAGAATCAAAATTATCTGCTTATTAATTATGTGCCGATTACATCGTTTTTTAATCGCCGAGAACTCTAGACGCTCATACACACATCAAAACACATATACAAGAACAGGCGACAGACACGTTGATGGTGTAAAAAAGGACCGCGAATTCGTTAACATTTTAACTTCTTTTATTTTCGCCGAAATTCAAAACTAATTTCTTTTTGCGACTCGACGCGATGCATATTGCAAATAATACCGACGTCCGTGTGGTCACACCGGAAACATAGGAAGCGATCGGACTAAACTGACAAATATAAATATGGGAAGACTTTTATTGAAAAACGTTTTTGAAAAGATTCTTCAAAGGCACAGCGCCTGAGCAAAGGAAACCGATTCAGCGCAGCCGACTCCAGAGAACGGAATTCGACCGTCGGACTTTAACGCGTGCAGATGTGCGAGCGATTTGCCGCTAACCTGTACTTATTGCTAGACTTATAACAAATCGGACTGTGACTATATATATATATATATATATAGAGAGAGAGAGAGAGAGAGACTCGCCTTGTATCATCGCACATTTCCTTCTTTTCGCATTAAACTTAAAACAAATCTTTTTCGAATAAATGGTTAATTAAATTATAATATCTCTACTAAATCTCTTTTTCGGATATTCTATAAATATATTATAAAGGCTGTAGTACTTCGACATGATTCGATTCTCCACGTGTAGTAAACACTGGTTAGACATCTTGCTCGAGCGTTTTTTCCCGAGTATCGCCGGCGCGTTTGCCGGCCGGAAATATTGTCCCTCTTATTAAGATGACGTCAGGATTGGAAACGGGCTAGCTATATCGGTTGACGGATGTGCAAATCGCGTGTGACGCCTGCGTAAATCGCATTCTCGATGCAGGAGGGGCATAAGCGAACGGAAATCGCGTGTCACGGCCAAACGCTCCGCTTTATCCGAGCGCGCTCGGCTCTCCGCAAATTTTGATTTTTCCCCGATATGTTGTATTGCTTCATTAATCCCTTGACGCGATCATCACGACGCCAGCTGCAAATTCATTCTCTGTGCTCGTTACCTTATAAATTATTCGAATCCGTTTTTGCGTAGACAGAAAGAAATTAATACCCTATGCCGAGTATTTTAATTTTTATATAAATGAAATAATATCATTTTGATAAACGGATAAAAGAAATTTTTCACGTTGCTCTAGGATTCGATTCGGCTCTAATTTAAATGCAATAGACGTTGCAAAAATCCATGACAACCGGATCCCCACAATATTTCAAATCGCTGAAAAATTACCATCACGATCGAAAAATTAAAAGAGGTTGGTGGTCGGAGCAAATCAGTTTACCGAGAGCTTTTACGCGCGCTTTTATCGTAAGCGGCAGATGAAAATTGAACTAGCCGTAAAATTTCACACGGCGACAAATGGATCTGCCTCTCGCCTGTGTAGCTCACCGAATATATAATATATTTATGAACATATTCCTCGGTTTCCTTACAATCTTCAGCTATTTTATCATGTCCTCTTGTACCTCGATAATCTAAAATTTTGTCGCTAGTATCATTTAAAAAATCCGACTTAATAAAAGTTTGAGATCCGCAAAACTTATAATTTCCAGTTTTAAGTTCTTCGGCGTTTTTTTATTTTTGGGCCGTAGGACATTATCTTAATAAAAGGGATAATGTTCAGATTCTTCGTTCCTCGGATTTTTAAATCGGTGAATACTTATATTCATTCAACATCTCAATCGCGTCTGGCGCGATGTTATTCGTCGACAAATCCCCAATCCTTCGCAAATAATCCCTGAATGACCCTTCGATGAGTCGCGCGATCGGGTGATTGATGCAACGCTAAATGAGCCTACTCTTAAATAATTGAGACGCTTCATTTGAATAATTGATTGATGGTAATTGCAAGAACGACATCGGCGGCCGACACTAGCGCGTCCGCCAGTTTAATAATTTATTGTCGTTAATAATTGGCGAATAATTAGCGTGCCGCACTGACGTAATGTTTATTCATGGAGCATCGTGTCGGGGTAAAATTTAACCGGCAGAAACGAATGGGCACCCCTCTTTTTGATGGACGATTCGTCCGTGACGACGCGGAATATCGATGGCGATCCGCAGATATCGATTCCCCCGAGGGTCGTAACGCTTAAGATAGACATGATAAAGTCTGCATCTTGTATCCATACTTAATCCTTTTGTAATTCAAATAATCGAAAAACTGCATTTTAGATGACAGTTTAAATTTCACGATATTTGAGTCTATTATAAATTCTCAACGTATACGTATCATTATTTTCTAAATTCTTTAAAAATTCTATAAATCCAAAGTATATCGATATACGATTATCGTAAGAAACGATTGCTTATATGCCTTCGTCACGAGATCTCCGATAAAAAATACAATCGTTTTTCGGGCAACGCGAGAGAATCCTCTACGACTCGATCGCGCGTTGAGGGATGCGGAGAGATGCGCCTCTGTATTTCCCTCGCAATACCGTAACATCTCTCCCGCGCCGTCACGATATCCAGAACGAAGATGGACCGCGGCACGTGAAATATGGTAATTCGTCTGATAATGCACTCCATCTCCCCGGCGTCCGCCTGTGCACCGCGCGTTGCACCGCGTTCGCTCGCAGCAATACGATCAAACCGGCACTGAAATTTGAAGAGGGTATTCGTGTTTCGCGAGACGTTTCGTTATTGTCGTGGCGGTTTGTCGCTCGCGGCAGGTACTACCGTGTTTTTCACGGCTGTCAGTCATCTCCCCGGGGATCTAAACCACCACAGGATCTAAAAATATATGGTATTATATTTTTAGGATCTGAAAGGTAAAGAACTCCCCCCATGAGGCAATTTTTTTAAAATTCATGAAGTTTGATATGCGATTACAGTTATATAAAATTATTTAATTCCATAGAAGAATGTAAATACGTAGAAAATGTAGAATAAAAATCGAGTTTTAAAACATAATTATTATATTAAAAAATCATTTCTGATTGTTATAATTTTTTACAATCCTCGTTTTACAACCATTAAATTCTCATCTTTCTACACCCTCTAATTCCATAACTTATTCGTTCGAGGCCTTATTTTATCTAATTATCATTCGCTCGATAAAATGATTTCAAAATTTCTAACTGTGGGATTGCACGTTCAAGCGGAACGACAATCGCGCGCGGAAAACGTAGTTTCATTATCGACACATCGGCGCGCCAAGCAGAGTCTCGATCTCGAGGATTCGGTATCGGGGTATGTCTCGGTACCAGAAACGAGAGAAGGGCGCTAACGATAGCCGGCCGACGTGATTGGAATTGAGAAAGTTCCGGTCAACCGCGCGGCCACACCGTCTCGAAAGTCGAAATACCGGCTACGAACTCGGAAATCGATTCCTGCCCGGAATATATATCGTCAACGTGTCACCCCCGTAACGAGGAGCTTTCGACGGAATAATGAAGTTTTCACCGGGAAAAAATTGGGTCGCGCGCGTGCGAGTTCCTTTCCTTTCGTCGTGGCACCACTTTCGATCGATACTTTTTATCTGATTGCACCGATGCGATCGCGGTACCCGCGCACCTGAACCGCGTCAGCGAAAGAAATATCTCACACGCGTCGAAACAAATTTTGCCAACTCCAACTCACCGGCGCGGCGGTGGGGACCTCACCCCGCCTCGCAAACGAACTTGGTCCGGCAGTCTATCCGAGGACGACTATACACACTCCACTTTCCGTGCGAACGAACGAGGCCGCGGCCGATTGCGTTACAAAAGATATTTATTACTCTAATAAAGATATATCACAATGACGCGTGGATATAACGTTTAACGTTTATTTACGCCGCGATATTATCGGATGCGCGGAAACTTTAGTTTAACGTGGGCGCGAGGTACGCGAACGTCAGGTGTTCCACCGGGATTGTTTGAGATTGCCGCGCGGCTAGTACAATTTGAATGGAAGAAGTTACGTGCTCATAAGCCCGATGTAATCAGAATTTATATATGCTGTCCGCAGAATTGCGGAACACCATGTTCGCCACATATATTTCCTACATTCAACTGAATCTTTAGAATCGCGGAACCATTAACATTATATAAACTGTATAAGTTTCGTAGAAAGTTTCGTAGAAATTTATACAGTCGAGTTGTTATGCAAAGTCAAATTAATATATTACGAATATAAAGACATTGTCTTCATCCTTTTCCCATTATCTTCTAGATTTCTAGAATAAATTCACACTCAACGAAGATATGTTATGTTATTTTTTTAAGTATATTACGTATTTTTATCGGATTATTCGAAAGCGATTATAACTTCGATATTGTTTTATTACGATTTTCGATTTTAATTAATCTCTAGAATATTGTACGATGCGGTTGCGGGATATGTATGTATAGTTACGTAGTCAAATTAAACTACAGATAGGAAGTGGTTAACAGGGGTTTACTTGTAGTTAGAATACATTTGCAATAAAATACACACTGTACATTTTACTTCAGTGTTTTCAATCTAAGTGAAAGCTAAGCACGTTAATGTATTATTAATATATTCTTTTCGATTTAAATTGACCATGAAAATTTTTATTTATCCTTCTCAACCTGTATTTCGTGGAAAAAAGTCATTGAGGCTAGTCGAATCCCGAGATAAACTCTACGGTCTCTCGATTCTCGCATGTATACGCGCGTAAAACGTGCGTCCCATAGATAAGGCAGACCTCTCGTCAATTTGCACTTTTTCAACAAAACATCGCCGTGTGTCCGAAGTAGTGCGCGGACGCGAATGGCATGGCGGCGCTGTGAATTTTTCTCTCGTAAGCGAAAAGCTGCCCCCGGACGGATGAAATTGCATTCTCTTCGATGGAGTAACAGCCGCCGCAGTCAGCAGGAATGAGAAACGCGTTTCAACGACCGGGCGGCCGAGACGCCGCGAATAAATTCGAGCGAGCTCGGTCGATTCTGGCACGCTCGAATTTCAACTCCGGGCGCCGATGCCCCGCCATCGTAAGCATCTAGTTTAATTACGAAGCTATTTGGTATCGAGTATGGGGAGGAGGTGAAGGATACGAAGCTGGCAAATGCTTAAACGGCGTAACGGTTGTTACAGCCAATTACTGTGTTTGCGATTTTTGCGAAAACTCGACTTCGAAATTAAAACGTTATTTTTCTTCGCGCCTTTCAATCGCGCGCATGTTCACATGTTCCACACACTACGAGTCTCGTGGTGTCAAATTCTACCTTTGTGTCCTGCACTTTCCTCGTATCCTTCGGATCACTAGGATCCTGATATTCTCAAGATCTGCAGATACGATGACCTTATGCTATACGTTTGAAAAAGCGGCGCCCAGAGCGGCGCCTGGAAAGCGCCGTCGCGCTTTTGTTCGTCGTCCCTTTCCGAATTCCAGGAGTTCCGACAAAATTCTCCCGCGAATTCCCGCCTTGCGACGACGACCGCTCTTCTACAAGAACAGGGTGGACAAGGCGTACGACGGAGGGTAATAAAACGGCATAAAGGTAACGGTGCTTTTTTTCCCCGGTTAATTACGAGCGTTCTCGAAAATATGAAGGTTGTCCTGCGCGATAAAGTTACGATCACGCGCGTAATGAACCATGCCGGCCGTTTTGCAGAAACGACGACGATACTTGGAAACTGAAGTGCCAAAATTAATGTCACGAAGGGCGAACAGTCTCCACGGCGAACAGTTAACTCGCGTACGAAATAAGTTTTGAAAAAAAAAAAACAAACAATGAATTTTTCTCATGTTATTTTTTGTCACATTATGAAAATTTTTAGAAAGCAAAATATATCACGTTATTTTAAAATACATTAACATAAATGTCATAAAATCATTGCTGTCATTAATACTTCATAAGATCATATCTTATCGTTTCTCAAATAATAAATCCACATTATCCGTTATCTACTATTTCTTTTAATATTTACATTCGCGAATGTATTTTCGAGATAACAGGTTACCATCAAATATATAATTTATAAATTCCTATTTAATTTCGGGATTATCTCGCTATTATAATATGGATTCAATATTTATTATTCATCATCGAGAGCGATTATTATTTTAAATCACGATAAAAGCTCGATTATTTTCGGTTAAAAATAATCGCAACGCCGTGCGAGAGATTTGAATCAACGCGCGAATGAACTCGTCGAGTATTACGACTGTACACACAGCAACACAGCTGGCACTTAAATGTCAAGCATGCCTATCAACGTTGCACATCGGCCTACAAAGCGCTGTTATGTCACGGTAACGTCGGTTATAAAACAAATCCTCGACGGAGCAGCAGTTTACGCATTATATGCGCCTCGTGGCGCATTCTGCGCCATCGTGCGCAATAACAAATATGATACAACGGGGTCCAGGCGTCCAGGCATCCGTGCCGAAACTCTCCGCTTCCTCCTGGGAGCTCCAATTACGCAGCTATTACTTCGGTAATTAATAACCGATATCCCTTGATATCCAACCCCGTTCAGCGGGCATCCGAATAGCCAGAATTTCCGTGAAGCGGTGCATTATGTCCCGCGAGCAATCGGCGTTGAATTAAGTAACGAGTGAAACGACGTACGAAGAGAAAAGAATAAGAAGCATAAACAAAATAAAATATCGAGTCAGCGTATAGGTAAATACCAGGAAAATGAGAAAGGAAAATGAGAAAAAAGTAATCTAATTGTAGTGTATAGATGTACTTTATAATAAAAATTAACTGTATTGTGATAACAATAGGGGAGAGTTGGATATTACCGCGCGGTTGACAATTCCGCGCCACTGTTTAACTCAATAACTATTTGTATTACGCGCCTACAATGATCTTAATATCATAGACTAACACGGAATACCCCCCGCGAATGCGCTGTCAGTTCGTTCCGGCCGTCCATGTGAAGACACTGCGCTCTGCAAGATTTTCTGCTTATTCACTGTAATTTTGCTGGTAGTTTCGATAAGAGGTGAGTAATATAATATTTACATTACAGAATTAAATTTGACGCATTTGATAGGTTAAAACACTATAAAATTAGGTTGCAAAATGATTTTAGTAACACGCGTTTCTTTTCTATATATTTTAAGGTTGTAAAGTGAAATGATTGAGTTTGATAATTTCCAAAGTTGAAATTTTGAGACTGATTGAATTTTGGAGACTGATAAGATTTTAAAGTTGTTTTTGTAATTCATAGACAATAGGTATAACGATAACTGTGTGTTAAGAGTTACCAAGACTGTTTAGTTTACAATGTAAGGTGCTTACAGAAAAGATCGTTGCTTAAGTTTTGATTTGAATTTATAATGATCGTTATTTGTTAACACATTCACTTATTTTTATATGTAGGTATACCTACTAGACGATATTAATGCATAAATATAAAAAAAAAACATTTTGTTATTGTGTTCTACTTCATGTCACTGGCTGAAGCCAGAGTAATTTTTATAGGCACGATATTATCAGACCAGTTCGGTAATACCGCGTTTTCTCATTTTTTGGAAAATTGTTAATATTTTAGTTTGTGTTTAACTTTGAAGATTATTACTATTATATATGGATAGCCAAATAAATTACCTATCTAAAACTGCACATTTTGTTTTTTTAAAACATTTCTAAGCTTAGATATACGCTTCAATTCTTAGGGGCTCGGTAATATCCAACTCTCCCCTATACCTCTAACAATAGCTATGTAAAGTTTTAAAAAAATGCTATATATTGATTAAAAACATGAAACAATGTATTAAATCTCTTCCGATAATGGGAGATTCTCTTCTCGATGCTCCGTCCATCGGATTTTAATCAAGTAACTTAAATCCTCGTGGGCTATTGTCCGACAAGCCGACAAGTGACATTTGTATAGCTTATAGCTTCGCGGGGAATAATAAGACTCCGATTGTAGAATGAGCCGGGGAAAACGGGAAGTGGAGCCGGAAAAGAGCACAGCAACGACGACAAGTCGAGGGAACCTAATAAAGCCAATATCGGGTTGCCGAATGCCGGATTGGAAAATAACCGCTTGGCGACACGCGGTAAAAGAACAATAGCCTGTTGCAGCCGGGGGATGGGTTTTGCAAAAAGAAGTGGAGTAAAGGGATTTACGCGGACACACACCGCGCTATGGAGATGATCGAGGTTTCGCTGATATCACTGTTATTGATCATCCCTGCGTAGCGTCGAAATTCAAAAAGAGAATAACGGAACAACGTCCACGTATTAATAAATAGAATGGGACTTGCGCTTTATAATTTAGATGACGGTCGGTATTATCCATACGGCAGTCGTAATTACACGTCGCCCGATAAAGGCAAGAACTATTACGATTTTCTATGAGAGCTACCAGTTATTTAAATAGGACTCGCTGAATATAACATATCGCAGAATTCGTGAACAAAAACACAAGAACGATGTTGCGCGCTCTAAAATATTTCACTGTTTAAATGCAGGATGTTCTTTAAACATTTAAATGGTCAATGTCGGACGAAATTATAATGTTTGAATTTATAGCGATTAGAATCGCGAAAAACAAAATAAAATATTTCTGAAGTTTCTTTTCAAGAGACAGCGAAAATTGGTTTTATTCATCTGATTTCGACCAACAGAGAAAATTTTACATTATCCGCAATACATATTGCGGCCATAGACATCCGGATCAAAGCGCACAGAGAAACATCAACCGGCATTGCATTCAAAGCAAAGCTTCGTAAACCTCGTTACCGTGGGTAGCGACATATAAGCGGACAGGATCGTGCGACACACGAGAGCGTGTTGAAAGTATACCGGCCCTCCTAAAGCCACTGCAACACGTTGAAATCTCGATTTTTCGTCCAGTTCGGCAATTGCTCGCGGAGTAACAGACCTAATAGATTTCGGATTCTAATTACGACTTTTATATATCGAAGTCTTTTGCTTCTCGATGATGCCAGGGGGCGTTATGCCTCTTTGTTCCTTCGAACAAAGGGGTATAACGTTCCACCGAAACCGTAAATATTCGCGTTGATCGCCGAGTATTAAAATCTCGAATCTTTAAATTTCGTGCCTCTCTTTAAATCTCTCGACTAACGAGTTCCAAAATCGTCGTATCCTCGAGTCCTTCGGCACAAATTCTCAAGTGGAATCGCGTTGCCGGGAAGCAACGTTTTCCACAATTAATCGGCAGCCGCAAGTTCGTAAGAGCACTTGCACTCGCTACACGGCAAGCCGGTGGAACGAGTGGCTTTCGTCTGTACGACGCGACGGTGAAACGACGTTCGATGTCGTGGTGGTGTTCCTATTCCGCGAGTCGTTTCTCAGAGGCGAAATACCGTTGACGTCACCGAGTATTGTTCGCCGGAATTCTCGCCGCGGTGCATAATTTCGCGGTGTTTGTTCAGGACCGTGTCCTCTCAACGGTGGCGATACCCTCCTCTTTTCAGACATTTCGAAACTTTCAGGTAGTTCGTCTCGAGTATATTTTACCCCGTTTATCTCGCGGGATGGTCGATTGAGATGCTTTCTATCAACGAACGCTAACGTCAAAAGGATCTCTTCATCTACGCAGTTTTGGATTTAAATGTTAATAAACACCTGCGTCGCGCGAAATGCTAAACATTCAATAGTACAAACATTTTAATACTTATGAAGCTATGGATACAAAGTACGCATCTAAACATGCAGTGTTTAAACTATTAATAAACGTGCAATATCTAGCCCCTTCTCAATTAGCTAGCCACCAAGGGATAATAAGGATTAAAGGATTAAGCTTTAAATCTGTATGTAGAAAGAATCGATAAATTCAATTTACGTATATTAATTAACCTCATAAAACTCATCGTAAACTGGCTATCCTCGGCGGAAATACTTAAATTAATCATTTATCGAACGCAGGACATTCTTCTATTTTCGATCGGGGGGATATATAAGTGATCTTGCGAACTCGTAATAGTCGAGTAATTGCGGAAAGCGCGGCATCCCGGCATCCCGGCATTGCGATTCCGCTTCAAGAGTACAACCGATTAATATTTTTAATAGCCCTGTCGGAGATTGGCGGTTTGTAAACCGTAATTGGTTTCAATTTTGCCGTCACTTGATTCCGTGGAATCGCGGCAGGTTATCGGGTCGCTCCGACAGGGCACTATTAATCTTCCTTGTTAATAAAACGCGCTTTTATCCCTGCTACGTTGCTACGGGAATGCATGACGCATGAAATTGTTATTTTACAAGGTCCTCTCGAAAAGTCAAAGGCAAGCGTATTGATAGCTATGATCGCATTATCTGTTACATTTTTCAACATGACTATAGCATAACCGAATTATCAATACGTAACTCGAATATCTAAAATGCATAATGAGCTTTATAATAATTTTTACAAAAACGTATCGTATTCAGACAATTCAAAGTTCGTTTGATTAAATCCGAATTTAAAACTAATAAATACGGTCTGAAGACAATTAATACTTAAATTAAATAATTTTTTTTTATTTCGTGACAAACATTTCCGAGCTTTAGCTTATCGTTTTCTTAAAGTAACTAGTTATTTTCATATAGAAAGACATACGATCTTTACAAATGCAAGAAAATAGCATAGAAGCTGCGACAAATTTAGTTTCTCTCGTAAAAGTGATATCGAAAACCTCTATTCGGGATTTTCAGTCGTCGATTCGCTTTGATCACGGTCTACAAGCACTGTGATACGGAATTCGATCGAGAGAGTGGAACCAAGAAAGACACGTATCGATAGTGTCCTTTGCGAGATGAATCCTTTGCGGAACGAGTCAGACAACGCGGTAATTTGATGTATTTACGCCCCGGACAGAAAATACAGAGCTCACTTTGCAATGCCAGACTACGCTGGTTCGCAATTTGTAATTGCTTCTCCATTAGCATACGGAGAGCTCTGTAACTTTTTTCATTTCTCCTACATTCTCTTTTTCTGTTTAATACAATCTCAGTTTTTTACATATACAATCTGTCTCTATAATTGTAAGACTGATTCTGCTTAATATATTCTAAATCAACTATTTAAATATATGTAAGATTTCGGGATAAAAAAGTTTTTATAATTAAATATTAAATAATATTCAAAAATGTAAGTAATAAAGTAAGTACATGCTAATATTAAAGATAAGGGAAAATAGGATTATTCATTAATTTAATGAATACTGAATAATAAATTTCACCGACAAAATGATTCTCTCCGGCAAAGATTAATTTTCTATCGATCCGGCTGCGAGCTCGCTGATCCGATAGCATCTGAGCTCGTGATGTCGTGACCTGGCAAGTAATTAATATCGGTCTTCTGGCTGCTGGAACTCTATAATGCACAACCAAAATGCATCCGCCTTCGGAGGGGCATATTAGTCGCGTCAAGCTCGTGGTATTAGGAATCCCGATAGTGCTCATGCGTATGCAGATTGATTAGACGCATGCACGCGTTTAACGACGCGGATGCGCGCGAATCACGCAAATTCACGAGGGACCTCCGCGTGTTACGTTTAAGAGAGACGTTAACAGTTTATCGTACATGTTATGCACTCGCGATCGACTTCGCAGAAACTGCAGGGCTAATATCCGCACGATAATATTGAACTCCGATTTAATAAATTACCGTGCAATGAGATAACATCAAGACAAAATATACGATATCAAGATCTTCAAAGTTCGGAAGCTGTGAAATCTCATTTAATCTTTACACGCATTGAACTGTGAAATCTTGGATTTTGGCGTCCTCGAGAATTCTGAAACTTAATCCTTTAACGCTTCAACCCACAAATTCTCTCTTTTTGGATATAGTCTTTTTCGCGATTTTATACATAATGATAACATCAATTAGGAATCAAATTATTTGATTCTTAACATTTTTATGTATGCGACGTTAATAAAATAAAGGTTAAAAAAATTTGGATAATCCAAACTTTTTTATCCTTTAATTTCAAAGTTTTCTCTCTTTTCCATCTTCCTCAAATTCTGAGAATTTTCCGAGTGTGAGTCGTTTTAACGATTTGCCAAACGAAGTTGCTACTACGCGGTGGTATTTTAACGTAACCCATCTCCCTTTCCCTCGCGGCATTCCCCTGTCGACGATGCGAAACGTGCGCGGAAAAATACACTCGCGCGTATCTGAAAAATGCTTTGACATGCGCCTCGGTGGGTACATTCTTCCTCCTTGGCGAGGACAAGTTGCAGACATGCTTAAGCGGGCGCACATTGTCCTGTTCCAACAGCCGGCACCCGAAACTATTTCCCACATTATGCTCGCGGTAGTCACGGAAGGATGACTAAGGAAGCGCAAGGCAAGCCGTGTAAGAAAGCGGACGGGCGCTGAAGACGGGGTGCGGGAAGTTGCCGCGAGCAAACAGACTTCCTTCCAAAATTCAACCGTAATTCAGTTGCTCATTGTACGCGACTGTAACGCGAATTTTGGGATCGTCTTGGAATGAGATCTCTCGCGGCGAGAAACAAAATCTTTCGTTTTCTTCTTTCTCCCTTTCATTTTGATCACGCGAGCGCGCGTGCAAATTGGAACGCGCGCGCGTTTCTGACTGTGCATCTCCGCGCATTAATTCACGCACGCGATAACGAGAAGGCGGTAGGCGAAAAGAGAGAGAGTGTGTGTGTGTGTGTGTGTGTGTTGACAACAATAGAGCACGTTTAAGACGAAAAAGGAACGATTATGGCAGCGTGGGACATACTTCCTCGTCCTGGGGCACTTTGTAACTGGAATGGATGCGGGCGGGCCGGGAACACGACGTCGCTTAAAGTTG
The DNA here is from genome assembly GCF_030848795.1 of Temnothorax nylanderi. Lineage (NCBI taxonomy): Eukaryota > Metazoa > Arthropoda > Insecta > Hymenoptera > Formicidae > Temnothorax > Temnothorax nylanderi. The sequence continues at coordinate 1,667,080 of NW_027249082.1, forward strand.
AAACAAAGTTCCCCCGGTGGTGGAAGGAACTGACTCCGGAACGTACGGGGTGACCCATAATTCCCGGACATTGTTCTAGCTATCTTGCAACAGCGGGGCATGCCGACTCTTTATACCGTTCCCCGTCACGTGGCGTTAACGATACGTAATCCAGACGTTTGAGAAATGTGATATCTACCCATTGCGCTATTCGCGTAAAGAGTACGACGTATTCAAGAGACCGCTGTTTCGTAAAATCGGATACGATGTCGGAAACAAAGGCAAGATGTTCGAGAATTTACGCGTATAAAACTTTACGAATCGTAATCTTACATCCAAGTCAAACAGGGTTGTGAAAAGGCATTGGGAGAAACTCCGCATGCGGCGAAGGCAAAAACCACATATATTCGGGATGCCGATAACTGCAGTTTTCCTGCTGCGCAAAATCATTGAATACCCTGCGACGAGTGCATGCCGCATACCGAATGAAACGAGCATGCATTGAAATTTTATATCTAGCAGCGCGTCGCATCGCGGTAAGAAAGGGATCGGGACGAGGTAGAAAATTGCAGGAAGCGTGTAACTCGGCTAACTTTTCGGGATTTTCCATGGGAGTTTGACCGTCGAAATAAAATGGAACGACAATCGCACCGATAGTGCGAAACAGTAAATTCTATTTTCAACTTTTGTTTAAACAAAACGATTCGACGGAAATTATAACAATATATTATGCTTATGTGTCCTACTTTTTCGATCTCGCCTTAAATTCTTATTCTTTTCGAGGCATTAGATTTTTTGCAATCTCAAAGAAAGCAAAGAACTCAGAACTTTTTATTAAAAGTCAAACTGTATATTAAATTGTTTATACGTATCTAAAATATATCCTTCTCTACTCATTAAGTCTGATATATCCTAATAAGTATCCATTTTCGTGTCATATCTGTAACGCTCAAATAACGGAATTCGACTCTTTGGGAAGCGACGTAGCGCGCTTTAGAGAGAATGCCCGAAGGTGAATACTAGTTCTCCGGGAATGTTTCGCGGTACGTAATAATGTTAAGGCTCGTTCATCGTTCACCAGGTGAAAATCGAGTACGGGGTAACGCAACAAGCCATCGCGGCAACGCGTAACGAGATATGTGCAATAACAGCAAACTGCAGGGTACGCAACGCGTCTACTACCGCTCGTTCCGAATGCAGATTATCGGAAAATGTCGCACCTTCGTTTCCGGTGGATTGCCTTCACCGGGCAATTTGATACTAAGACCAACACTGATATCGCACGCGCGGCGCCAGAAAAATGTATAAGTATAAGCAATTCCATTTTTTTATATTGGCTGCTCTACTTTAATCGGATACTGTTATTACGATTAAATGTATTTTGATTAAACGATTAAACTTATTGTTAGCTTCGAAATATTTTCTTAAATAAAACTACAATTTTAGAAAGAAATCTATGGAAACCTGTTGTCATTCTCGCCTTCTCGTTTTTTTAATCGACGCTCTTCTTTTCTTTGCAAATATAATTTTTTATATTTTATTGCTTGTTATACAATTTATTTTATGCAACCTATACAATGAAATTGCTTACATTTAACAATACATTTAACAATATAAGACATATTGTGATATGACACTCACCAATGCGCGGAGCCGTAGACTGTATTGTAGCTGTAGTCGATCTTTAAAATACAAACATAAGATCCAAATTAGCAGTGTGCAAAATAATTAATATTTTTAAAAAATAATTATTACGCGCATCGAAGATTTTATTCATTTTTAAGATATTTAATAAAATGATTCTTCAATAATCGTACAATTTTTTGGTCTCTATTTTAATATAAGCTTTTATAAAATTTCATGAAAATATATATCTTTTTCTCTTAAATCTTATTTAAATCGAAACAAACAAGCGGAGATAGATTATTAATTCCGCGACTTGTAAATAATATATAAATAATAAATTGCTCACCTTATGACTGCTTCGCCGTTGCCCGATGCCTCCCAAGCCTCCTCCTCCTCTCAGATATTTTCGTTGCACATATACACTGCACTCGCGAAAACATGGTTTATTACCGCGACGATCGCGTCAATTAATCATCGAAATATGACGATTACGCGATTTTGCGTGGCACTACCGAAGATAAAATTAATTAAAATCCGGTTTAGCAATTTCCAAAGGCATTTGGCCAGTTATAATGACTTTAATTTGCGACACAACTACAGAATACAATGTTTTAGATACGTTACGTTACGATGGAAAGATTAATAATATATGATTGATATTATTACACCACTTTCTGTTCCTTCTTTTTATTCGATTTGCGTATTGTTTCATGCCATCAGTTTGAAGACGGTAATGAATCAATTACATTTAACAATAAGTCGAAAAATACGCGCGATAAGCGTGATATCAAAGATATTAAAATCTAATCTCATTAAAGAAACGCTTGTTCGCAATGATCGTCCGTCAAAATATCATGATAAAATAATTTATAATTTTCCATTATCGCGTAGACTTCAATTTCCAACGAATAAGTCGCGTAGAGTGTTCAATCCGTTAGACATAGCTGTCTCGACACGAATTAATATTCACGAACCTTACTCGAACAATCGCGCATTATACTTGGCAATCGCGAATTATGATAATCGTAATAATTACGTTTAGCGTCTTGCGTGCTCTGCGTCTCGAGAGAAAGTGTGAATGATAATGGAGCGGAGCGACGCGCGGCGCGTGCCTCGTGTGCGTAGGCCGAAGTATCGAAGGAGTGGGGGGTGGGGGTAAGCCGTTGTAGGCCGACGACTTCGCGTAAACAACTACCCGCTGTGCGCCGCGGCGCGCCGCGTGAACAAGTGCCGAGACTGCCGAGGCCGCGCGCGAGCCTATTGTCGTCGCGAAATATTTAACATTTTATAATATTCACGTTTTAAATCTTCACCGACTTAAATGTAATTTATCTACTATTTTCAGATTGAGAGCGTAGTAATATACGAATTGCTGAATCGAGTAAAAGAGAAAGGGAAAGTTTAGAGTTTTGCAAATTAGATATTTAAATATTCCGTATATGTAATTTTCTACATGTTCTTCCATTTCAAATTATATCAGTTATTAGTTACAATTAACAAATAGTTCACGGTTTTCTGTTAGAGTATTGCTCGATTTAGCGCAATTCATGTATTAGATTTATTAGATAATCAATGTTCTCAATCCGAAAGGGATAGGAAAATCACATTTAAATTTAAAAAGCGACAGAATTAATGCACAATACGCGAGATACTTTCAAAAACCAATCGTTAAGAAAATAATATCGCCCATAAATGCCGGAACGGTAATTTGTAACTTCCACCCGCTATTGTTTCGATTGCGAATAATTGTTTCCGCAAATAGACTCGCCCCGATGTGCTCATGAATCGTTAATTGTAATCACAAATTTCGAATTGATAAACACTTATAAATTATTACAAAGTACGATTATATTTCGAGAGATAATAACGGCTCGCGGCAGTACGCGCGCCGCTTACTCGAGTGGTGGGGCAACGATAGACTGATCTGTTTGTTCGGGTGCGTACAGCCGTTGTCGATACAAAGTCGCTGTATCATCATTCGCGCTACGTCGTCTACGACCCCTCGCCCCCTCAGGCGTCGGCAATATCGGCAGACAGTTACGGGGCTACGGGGTCGGAGGTATCTTCGCAAAGAGACAAGATGCTACGATTACTGTAATTCGCTATAATTCTGCGATTGCCAAGTGATCAATTAACGTCCGTGATTACTCTTGTCGAAATGACAGCTATTTATCGGAACAAGTGTTTTATACGATTTATTCATTGAAAATTGAAATCAAGGCAATAGAGTATAAATGATTTTATCGCGATATTTACGGACGATAATCATTTCTGAAACGAAAGTTGGATATTAATGTATCTGTGTGACATCGCGGCTCGTATTTTTTGCCTTATATATAATTTATCTATTACCGGTTTTGTATTTTGTAAGCGCGAAATAACACGAATTACCGGATCGAATAAATACAAGTAACGAAAAGCCGTGTAATATCGATCATGCATAAGTAATATTTACAACGGAATATAATGTACCTAAAATATTGTATTGCCACGAATCGAAGCCAGTGTAAATTGATCATACAGCACGTTCGATGCACGTTGAATATTACAGCTGTTTTCACCGAGAGGTCGGATTTTAATTAGTTTTAATTTCGGGAGTGCCGTGTAGTATCGCGCGATCGTCGTATTTTAATAATAATAAATTCACATGCGATCGTAATTAACGGCGTTTTTACGAGTACAGTGCTGTGTATGTGCAACTAAGGAATTCGAAAGGAGGAGGAGATCTGGGAGGCATCGAGTAACAGCGGGAAGAACAACCAAAGTGAGTAATTTATCGTTTATATATTTTTTACTTGTGACATTAATCGTCTCTCTATTCCTGCTTATTTTAATATAATTCGAAGTTAACGAACAAATCTTTTATGAAAGACCGTCTTTTGTATGAATTATAGTTATGTCGTTAAATAATTCAATGTGCACAATTGCTATTTTTTTCTATATTTTAATTATTTTGTACGATGTTGTAATTTGGATTTTGCGTTTATATTTTACGGATCGATGTAATTACGATGTAGTCTACAACTCCACTGTTCCGCATCGGCGAGTAGCAAATCGTCTTTTATTTTAATCAGAGATAATGGATCTGCAATGTGAATATTGAATTTTGAGAGAGATATAACATCTCATAGATCAATTGCCTCGCAATGGATGGGCTACGATAAATTAATATTTAACCTTAGAGCATACACGAGTGTAATCATCTATCGATCATTTTGCGCATACAAGAATGCACAAATACAAAATAGAGCTTATTGTTATCTCTGCATTAGCTATGCATTACTAACCAATTCATAGTCATTTACTGGCACATTTTGTCGTCGTATGAAGCAACAGAGATATTATTAACAATGCATAAATTATTTGAAAATTTATATATAAATTATATATAATTTATAGAAAAAAATTTAAACTTAGGTAAAATATTATACCTAATAATACATTTTTTACAAAAGAGAAATTATTTTTAGACTTAGTGAAGATATTATTTCTTTTTGCAAAATATTCTATTCACAGACAAGATTTTCAGAAAACAACGGTTAAGAACTTCATAAATAAAAATATTGATTTTAGTATCAAGTTTATTATGATTGATTAAATTTTTTAGTTCAATGTTAAGATGAAAAATAAGAAAAAAAGGAAAAAATTTGATAAAACTATGAATAAAAATAAAATGCTAAATATTTTTGGAATAAAGAGTTTTCATTTAATTTTATTCTCTTCATAATATTCATACCTCAGGCGCACAATGAAGATCGGGAAAAGATGTTTCTTTATTATAAATATTTATGTTATATTATTAATCATTGGATAGTAATTTATTCGTATTTTAAATCGTGAATTCTCTAAAGTATACTTTAGAGAAAAGTATACTAAGGAACTATTAGACGTGAATAATTAATATTTTAATACACTATTGTAAATAAACTAGATTTTATTTTAAATTCCCAACATCCTTATTTTATTGGTAATTTGGCCGTTGGCCGTTTTACATAATAACTTAGTTTATAAAGAGCATTGATTTTTCTATTAACGTGAAAAATTAATTTTGATTATTTTCTGCTGATGATTTCAATATCGAAGTTCAATAATTGAAAATAGGTAGTACAGAAAATTGTACAACATTGTTATACAATTATAAAATTTTTTAAAAATGTAGAAAAAACAGGAAAGAAAAAGTTTCTTTATAATATGAACGTAATGCGTATATACGATTAAATAATTTGCATTTATATAGTTACAATTTTCCATTAATGAGACCAACTCGTCAATACATCATGATTGCTATATATCGCGTAAAAAGTCAAAAGGCAAAAACAGTAAAAGTAAAAATATACGACATCATTTGGCTAATTTTGATCCCTTTTAATTCGCAAATTCTTTAGTTCGGAAATTAATCTCCAAAATACGCCGTTAAAATATTCTATGATAAAATTTCTATGATATGGGACATTTTCTGTATATCTGTATATATTCTATATATCTGTATATCTTGTCACATTTTTACTCTGTAGGTGGCTTCATCGGGTTGTCGATGTCGTTTCGATTCGCTACGTTTTCTAGTAAAGGCAAACCATTGCTCCATTTGTGTACATAGTTCACTTTCAGTAGGAAACTGAATCGCGGCGGTTGCGTTTGAGCGACGCGACGCCGACGCCGTGAAATGAATTTCAAGTCACGTTCGGCATTCCACTAGTAAGAACACAGATACGAATATTTAAAGATCGCGAACTTTTAGCGCTACCGGCAGCAACCCTGAACACCGCAAACCAAGAAATCTAGGGCAAAGTCGAGTTGGAATCGGAATCGAGTATAGTTAACCGTTTCCCTACGGCACACTGTGCGCGAAGTTCGACTGCATTGTTACAGAAGTGCGGCGATTTATTTTTCCGCGAATAACTCTTCTTTCACCGAGTAATTTCTGTTCCAGATATTTGCTCGCAATGTGCGCGAGGTCACGTTGTTACAAATTGAAATGAAATTTATATTATGAATTTACCGAAAAAGAGAAGGAGAGAGAGAGAGAGAGAGAGAGAGAGAGAGAGAGAGAGAGAGAGAGAGAGAGAGAGAGAGAGAGAGGAGAGAGAGAGAGAGAGAGAGAGAGAGAGAGAGAGAGAGAGAGAGAGAGAGAGAGAGAGAGAAATAATACACGCGTTTGCGATAAAACATTTCCAAAAGCATAGATTTGCAACTTTATAGATAAAGTGAACGAACAATTCCGCGGAATGCGAAACACGTGCGGGCACCGAGCGCGAGATTAAAATTGCAAGTAGCCGAGAATTTCAATCAAAAATTTATCCGCCTTACCACCGGCATTCCGTTACATCGCGGTAAGCGATACCGCGCTATTACGCGACTGACTCCGACCGGGAGGAACCGATAAAACGACTATTAATAATCTCATCCGCCCTCTCAATAAGACCTCGCGATTTCTCGTACCGACGATCAAAGGAGGGAAGAGGCTCATCCCTTACTTGCCATAAGCAAAAATATCGACATTTTCCCGCAGGGTACGTCGATATTTTTGCTTATGGCAAGTAAGGGATAAGTATCACGAGCATATGCTCAAGATAGCTATAAGGAATATAAACGGTTGTGAAACTGAACGCTCAAGATATATGCGTGCAAAAATCTGAAGTTACTTTAATGTGCAATGCTTTCGAAATTTAAGAGAAGACTGAAAATTTCGTAGCTTCGCGAAGTAGATTTAGCTTTTACTTAAAAATTTGTAACAACTCAAAATGCGAGTTAACACAAAAATATCTAAGCTTAGCTTTTATTTTCAAGCACACGCGGAAAATATTAGTCAACGACGAAAAGACAAACTTTGCAGCAGCAAAGTTTTCACGTGACATTTAAGTTACTGCGTTGATCAACGTCCCTCTAATTACGGCCGGCGGAAGTTACGATGAAGGAGAGTGTCAGGGATCGTTAGGGAAATTACCTAATTCGTTTTGAGCATCCCCAAAGGTACACGAAGCTCGATGTACTCGGATTCGCGCTATATGGCGCGAGAGTCAATAAATCTGCAGAGTTTAAAACGAGCGCTCAAGTGTCGCGAAGACTAACATAAATTTTAAGACCGACTCAGTAGATAATATTCATACTTTACAATAATACCTTTTAGCTCACAATTTTCATCTCGTGAAATTTATCTTGAGAATCAACGGGAAACTTGTTAAAATTGTCCGGTTCTTTCTCTATATTAAACGAAAGTCAGGTCTTTATTGTCCAACGAAACAGAAAAGGGGCTTTCGAGTAAACTATACTATTTGACATAACTGTATCCTTGACATTTCGCTTATTGGATCAGGAACCTTGGTCGAAAATATCAAGTATCTAAGGATGGCGAATCTAACGACGCCAGATGCACGTGATGACAAAGCAAATCTTTATACGTCTGACGCTAAACGGCTCTACTTCTTTTTGCGGAACGAGTTTGTAACATCCGAAAGGAAAAGCGCGGCGAAAGTGAGCCGATTACCGTTGGACCTTACCGCGACTTTTGCGATTGCGATTGGAAGCGATCGATTCGTACGAGACGGAGCTATAAATAAAACCGAAATCAGATTGAATCCCATTTCGGGGTCGTATCATATTGGCCGCCTTCCAATAGCAGTAACGCACGTAGGATCCAGCCCGACGGGGTAAATCCAATCCATTTGGCGTGACCCAGAATTCTCCGCTCACATCTACTCGGGTATTCATATACTGTCTCTTTTGCATGTGCAAGTATGGCGTACGCGAGCAAAACAAATTACTGACGCGAGTGCGAATTAACAATTTACGTTGGAGATGTGTCTAGTCTTATAGGATCAAATTTATTAGTCGCATGAGATACTGTTCCGTATATTGTAAAAAATATTAATTCAAATTAATTGAATTACTGTGTGTAAAGCGCTATATTATTTCTCCAGAAATATCATAAAAATTCTTTGAATCGTGATCAAATTAAATTAATTAATAACTAAAATTTGTGATTTTCTTAATATTAATTTATAATTTGTATCTTTGTTATTTTTCAAAAGCTGTGTTCGCAATTCGTTCTCCTTTATTTAACTGAAATATTTGATAATAAATATTATTAGGAATCGGAAAGTACGAAAATAAGTAGCGGAAGAGTCGCGGCTATGTTTATCGATGCGAGTGGTTAGGCAAGTAGATTGTACAACGTTATCTCTAAATAATAAGTGTTCGGGGAGAAGACAAAAGCGGCGCATAATAAAACGAGAAGCTTGAACGGCGACTACTTTAAAGTTTAAAGGCGGGATACACGGAAGCTTTCAAGAGTCATTTTCAGCGCATAATTCGATGCTTTTATTCGATAAAATCTCAGACGGTGGCCCGTCCGTCCTTGCGTCGTATATTTTCACAGACGCCACAAAACTTTTCCCGCAGCGGCACGCGATATCGCGAATGATTAAAATATTCCGGATAATTGACTTCGCATTCGTGCTTCAAACATTAGTATTAAGCAAATGAGAGAGGTACTGTATCGAACAGTGTGTATTACAATGATGGTGTTCACTGTCGCGATAATTGATTCCATTTACATTCTAGAGATTAGAGATTTATCGGACGCTTCACAAAAGGGTGGGAAAGAGAGAGGGAGGAAGAGCACGCGTAACGATTCGATCCAATTTGAGCATGCAAAATCAGCATAAAATATCGATGCTATTAACGAGACTGCGACAAATCCTTAAGCCGGTTACTTTTAACAGTATTGAATCACAGACGGCCGCCAGCAGATTCATTATGTGTCATAATACGATTAAAACATTGTTTCGTAAAGCAAGCATTAATCAAAGAGAGATAACGGTAACGAGCGAGATGAACGCAACAGTTTTAATTGCTCGTAGATCGTACTAAGTAACATTACGCGCGAACTTTTCCCCGTAAACTCATTTAAAAACGAATTAAGCCGGAATGTTCATGTACGTTTACGTCTACCTCGACGGCACGTTAACACGAGCAAGTCTAATCAGAATGGCATTACGCTATAAAATTTCACTTTACAAATGTACACGTCGTAACGGAATGTATTTCTGAAATTTTCGCGCTTTTGCGAGTGCGACAAGGCTCGGATACTGTCGACCGAATTTCGATTAATAAATTAGTTCACCATTAATTAAATTAGAGTACTAATGCTTTCGAAAACTAATTCGATCTCGAAGCGCTTAAAAATTGATGAAGGCAACGACCTGATGGATCAACGCTCTCTTCCGCGGTGCATTGCGGGATAACGATCGATTGGCAAATACGTGAATGAGTAAAACACTCCACCGCGACTGACTTAGCATAATAATGAAATAGCGGGGAAAGGTGCTGGCACCGACGTTGAATTAATTCGTCCACAACGGAACCGCGACGGTAGGCAGACCGACTGTTAGCAGAGGTCCTGAAATAATAATTCCCGTCTCTGTTTGCTAACGAGGTTACCGTGGCCGAGATTATTCCACGTGGAGACGCTCTGGTGGCGCGATCGGGCCTGAGAGCAAGGCCGAGGAAAGACAATAGGATAGATGGCACGATGGTGAAAGGAAGCGTAGGATCAAATAGGATGCGAAGTGCTCGCACGACAATTGCTAGGTATAGAACGCCGCAAATGAAATTGCGAGGAAAGGGGATGAATGCAGCGTATGCAGAGCGAAAACTTCGGGGTATTTCGAAAAATCTGAAACAAGTCTTTTCGCGAGAATCGAAATAACTCATAATTTAACGTCTTTCCATACGAATGATAACATAAATCTCTATCTATACAATACCTCACTAAATCCCTAATTACATCTCCTCTTATTACGCTAATCTAGGAGCAGAACGGGCGCGCTTAGAATTGCAAAACCGATTCTATATATATGTACGTGTACGTATATACTTCGCCAGCAAGATAAATAATTATTACGGCATGGCGGTGTAATACGAATCATGCTGTAGGTACTAACGCAGTAGCGAGTTAGCCCGTAATTCGTAGTCACGCGTTAGGTAACGTTACGTACGTACGTACGTTCGTATATTCCGACTGTGAATTATTTCACCCGGCCATTCACCCTCGTGACGGTGCGGGTGAATGGTACAGATTTATCCGGGTCTGACTTCTGGTCGGCGCTGGCTCTACGCCGTCAGTAGTGTGACCAAGGCTCGAGCCGGACAGAGAGCCCTCGGACAAGCTTCCTGCCTTATACCGTATAGCGCCAGGACGGAGGTAATAAAGAGTGTCATCGTTTAGCAAAGCCGCTGGAAAGGTCGGCGATAAAGCCACGCTGACTCCGTAAACGTAACTCAAGGCAGACGGGCGTTAAACCGCGGGTAGAAGTGCCGCGACGATAAAAGCACCCGGGTATATCCTGCTGTATGCAGGATTATTCCGGGATACAATGTGGCGGGCGTTATAGCGGGTGCTATGTCAAACACAGTGACGAACGATTCGTGCGCGCGGCTCTTCGCGATTTTTGACGCGGCACGCGACGGTTTCCGATGCGCGCGAGTGAGTATTGACATTCCAGAATAACACCGCCGGAAATGAAAAGCTTCCGGTCTTTTTTTTTTAAGTCACTTTTACGAGATTTCTTGATATAAAGTATCGTTCGATATTGTCGTAAATAAGTTGGACACTTGCGGCAGATGTAATATTTTCCTGAAACTAAACGCGCATCTTTTACCTAAAAATAAATTTATATTTCTATGGATTTATGAATATTACGAATTTATTTATTTAGGTCTCTTTACGTTGTATAGGTACGTCAAATTAAATATATTAAATTCGCACGCTTAGCAAATGAGATTAAGACAAGCGAAGAAAGAAGGAACGAACGTATTGAAATATCACAGATGAGTAAAGATCGGACTTCCCTTCAAGCGTGGCGCATATGTCACGAGTGAATTTATCAAAGACGTGTTAAATTACGTTTTATAAATTGACTCAATTCGCACGATCGCACGCGCAACAGCGGAATTTCCCTCTCTCGTTCTCGATTTTACGAGGCATGATAAGTCTATATTACTACGCGAAAAGAATTTATTGCGCTTCACTCGCGCTACCATTTTTGACACCTCATTAATCTCGACGAGAGACAAATAAAAGAATAGAGCTAATGTTCCGTCGAACCTTTTCGCGCTTAAACGGTTCTGTCAACAGTTGTACTGTCGATTGCGAAATTTCTTGCAAAAAAATTGCAAAAGAAAATACATTAGCGACTTACGATATATCCGAGAATAAAATTTGTAGAAAACAGATAATTCTTACGGATAATTCGCGTATCTTGACAAGAAATCATTTCTTCGGGTTGCGAATTATCTAACATTCTCGACTATTTGTACGAACTTCTGTAATGAAAAGTTAACGCATTAAGCATTGCCGCTATATGCATGCAGAGATACTCTAATGCACATTGCACTTATGCTTATTTATGTTCCAGGCTAAATCATCCGAACTATTATAACGGGTTATAGGCGTTCGTGTTCGCCAACAAACAAAGTTTAAACTCGTCCCTGTCACGCGAGAAATCCCGGTGAAATGTCAACGGATAGAAATTTCAGGTATCTAAGTCTGCAATAATTGATGTCGAACTATTTTAAAATTGTCTAGCCAGCTATTTTTTTGTGTCTGGTTTTAATAATCGAATCCTGTGATCGTATGCGTAGTTATTTCGAGATGCATGCGGAATGTACGTGAATACAGGCAATATACAGACATCTAGTTTGACATGGAGATAGATAATTGAGAGAGTAAATAGACATGTAGATAGCCAATGTGCACATGTAGGTAGTTAACGATGTAAATAACTGGACGCGTATATTATGTGATAGGAAACGCCGATGATTAAGTGCACTGAGCATCACACAGACGTCAATATTTAAACGTATACATAGGTAGTACATAATTACAGATTTAAAATTAAGATTTGAATTGACTCGCGGCTGCGAGTATCCCTTAATGTGATTAAAGGTACAAATATAATTCGAAAATTGGCTTGCCACGCTAAAGAAATAGCAGCATTATATTCGTAAGTACAAGCTTACGACAATGTTCCTGCAAAGAAACGACGTAACGTATTTCTCGGCCTTCACTTACGTTTCTGCGACCCGTAAAGAGCCACTTATCCTTTACGATAACGCCGAACATAGCCGTTCGCGTCGATTACTATTCCCATCCATATCGCATTTTACCTTCAAATATTTTTAAGCGATTTTCAAGCCATTGATATTTACCGTTGGTATATCGATATTGAGAGATAATAATCATAATTCTCGTAAATAAATACAATATTATTATCAATTAAAAAGTACGTCAATGAATCCCACGCCATTTAAATGTTAGCGTACTCTTGACAAAATATTCACCACGTCGTGCGATACAAATATACGCGCCTATTTTCTCAACATATAAAGACTAAAATTTGAATTTATGACCAATCAAATAAATTTGAAAGGCGATATAAATATTGGCACCGCGTTATATTCAACAGCGACTTGGCAGTATTTTCATATTTTCATCACTCTATATCGATATTTTGTTCCGAATGTGTCATAAATCCAAAAATAGAACCTTGTTCTCCAACAGCGAACGATAAAAGGAAACGACAATTTTTAGATGACGTATAATTTTGTCAAATACAGTTTGAGACGTGGACGACAAAGTTTAGTATCGACAATTATATAAAGTTTAGAAAAAGAAACTTATTTCGAAGTGCAAGATTAATCAGATTAGGTTTTGATAATGAATTTTTCATTAACAAAGTGTTTTACTTTTAAAGAATTAATTCTAATAAGAAACTGCAATCTATATAATAATTCTTTTATTATGTTGACGTAATTTAAACTTGTGTACGCTAATTTACGAACGAATCACCGCGCTTTGATCTCCGGGAATTCGGTCACGAAAATTCAAAGACCGCGATTGCCGTGGCGCATTGTAAAAGGAAAAATACGAGCAAACCTTTCATCTCACGAACATCGATCAGACAGCGCTAATTAAGGTAACCCTCGAAAAAAAACGCCCAGTGCTTGAATGCCAGCGGCTAGAACAGTACAAAAAACGCAACTCCCGGCGCGGGATCGCTCCGACGAATTAAAAATAAAACAGAAGGAACGAAGACATGCTCTCTCGCGGAAAGTTCATCATAGGAAAAATAGAATAAACGCGCCCCGCGTTTCGGGCGTCGTCGGCCCGCCCCGAGGTGAAATAGAATCCTGTAAATCAGAAATTTTTATTCGTGGAAATTTCAGTCAATTTGCAATTCAATTTCTACATGTCTCTGCTGATGATTCGCTTTTTTTCAGGCTTTATTCATTTAAAATCCGTATTTTTCAGCATGTAAAAATCCAAATATCCAATAATCCAACCGAAGCTCTCAAGTATCACGAGAATTAAAGTTTAACAACTTCAGAATTCAAATGCGCTTTAAAATCGAAATAAAATTATCGATGGACATTTCTTAAAGAACAATTTCTACGGAGACATTTTTCCGGTATGCCGTGCGCAATCTAACAAGTTGCTCGACATGAGTTTCGAATGATAATAGGTGTCGATGTCTTAATTGCATTCGAAATTTGAATACGCTCGTAAATTGGAGCTTTATTGGTCAAAGGTCAAGAGATGCAACGGGCACATCAGGAAATGCGCTTGGACCTCTCAACGGGATAATAGATGCAAATATAATCTGGCGGGCTTTCACGGTGCATTTAATGTTTCACGAGCGTACAAAATGGATAGTGTATGCCGGTGCAGTTGCATCAGCGTTGCTGCAAAGTTCTACGCCACATGTAGTATCGAAAATCGAAAGTGAAGTTTGCAAGTATCTAAACTTTTTTTCATAAGTTCGCCAAGTTAGTTATATCATTTACATATACAAGATTATTTCCCAATACTTAAATTTTTTCAATTATCAACATTGGGTTCCACCAATATATATAATTAAAATACACACATGCCCTGATTTAAACAATTAACTTACTATATTAATTACTATTGAAGGAAATCGATTCTTTTGCAGTCTCATTGCATTAATAGCGCATAATGTACCTTCTTCATTTGAACAGAATGAAATTTTAATAAATAATATCTTTTAATTTAAGCTTTAGCTTGCTGCAACGGATTCATTTAATATTTCTTGAAACACGATAGACACGCGTATGAAATAATTTTATTTCTTATATTTCCCTCGTATTCTTGGCTTCCACCGCGACTTTTCGCGTTGCATGCGTTCTTTTCTGCGAATATCAGACGTGTATAAGTATATAAATACAGTCTATTACGTACTGAGATTAAATTCCATTTGAAAACAAAACGGTCTGAATAACAGTCAAAGTAAAATACAGTCGCAAAACAGCCAAATGCAAAATTAGTCTCGCATTAGCAAGTGGCTATGAACATTTCTACGTGTTAATTAAATTAAATGTAGAGTCGATAAAAATACTTGACCTAAACCGTTCATTTAAATTTTTAAGATGCCAAATACATTAATGTATGAGAACTTTTAAACATCTTGATCTATACTCAATTAACTCGACAGACACGTACATACATTATTCCAATTTTTTTCTAAATTTTTGTATTCCTCTATATACAAAACATATACATATATAGAATATTATATACAAATATCTATACAAGACTCTAAATATGTTACGTTATAAATGTAACTAAATATGTTACATTTATTACAATTCGTATATTATCATTTTGTCAATTCGAAAATACTAATAAAATTGCATTTAAATCAGCGTAAATATACTGCGTGAATATTATAAAACATTAAATTTTTGGAACAATAGTCGGTTGACGCGTAGTTTTGTTATTGTTCAGTTCATTATTTTGTATGAAACATTATTCAACATTATACGGTATGAAAAGCTACTCACTCGGCAACTCGGGCAAACAAATGCTAAAGCAATATCTTTTCATATAAGTCACAACTTTTCAAGACAATATATATAAATAAGTAATGTTAAAAAATAACCCAAACGCAATTATTTTTTATGACTCTTAGAATTCGTGATCACTCTGTGCTTAGTTTTCACGATTAATAATTCGTAAACGAATTGAAACAACGGCTTTATAGGCTATCGAAGCTAACTTTCGCGTGATTTACTTATTAAAAGTAAGAATTGAGATAGAAGATGCGAATTATAAATTATTATTCCGTATCTCGCGACGATTATAGATATCAACTTAATTCTTATGTTCGAATAAATCTTTTCAAATCGTCACATCGTCTTTTACTTCAATCTAAGGTAATGGATTTGTGAATATTAGAATGTATAACATTTCATAGATCCATTATCTTGGTATCGAATGCGATGACAGAACAAACATTGGTATTATAACGTCATATTGGCGATTATCGATTCCGATCGATTATACTTGTCTGCGACAGTAAACGGTACAGAAAGAAAACTTCGGCATTCTGTTACTGTACGATATTACAGCGGCGAACAATAAACCGCGTCATGTATTATTTGGTGGAAGCTGCGACTATGAATCTTTCATGATATCGTCGAGAACGAAGGAGGAGAGTAACAGAGCATCGTAGCGGGAGATAAAAAGAAGTTTCAAAATGCACCTTAACAAACATATATTTACATATTGATTTATTCATTTAAAATGACTTTCCCGACATTCTGATCTAGCAACCGGAGGTCTTGTGGAATTCAAAGATTCCGCAACTTTGGAAACTTACAGCAATAATATGCTAAATTACACGACGAATGTTCGCGTAACATTCTTATACTTTTCCCCTATTTGATTATGCTTGCAATAATAATCGTGTATTTTCCTTCAGAAAACTGTATTAAAAGAAAAATTTAATAGTTACAAAGAAGCGTATATTACATATCATATTAAAATTTATATATCTCAAATCCTTCAATTTAATGCTTAAATATTTAGAAAAATAAGTAACTAATTATTAAAACGTGATCGAATGCAAACAAGAAAAAATCTCGATGATATAAGGATAACAAGAGCTAAAGTTTCGCGAATATCGAGAAAAATACTAAATAAAATCAATCTCTGGAAGAAGTAGATTAAAAAATTTACCAGGCCATTAGAGAATCGTACGACCTCGAGAAAGAGATCTCGAGATACGCGTTACAATCAATTCACGAGGCGAACGAGAATTACATAAATATAAGATACGCATTGCTGGCGCGCAGTAGAGCTAGTACGGTACTGGTCAGACGTGGCGTCGTCTATTCGAGAACGGAGCACGGAGAGAGGATTTCAATGTAGAAGCGGTGGAACGAGGGTCGACGTGCCACCGCCACCGAAAGTCAAAGCCGGGGATTAGTACGTACACGGGCGAAGCCCACATGGTCGGGAGATAATGGATTATCAGACGGCGAAATTAGTAAGTGGCTTTGTCGTAATTGCGTGAAAGCGTCGCCTCGCGTACGTTTGTCAACGACCGATCTCTTTTAATACCCGTAAGAACTCACCGGGAAACAGGACTATCCCGCGCGGACGTCGCAATATAGCGCATTCCAGGACTCGCCAGGGGATGAAAAATCGCTCTTTTCCTGCCTGAAGGGACATTACGATAACGAGGGGAAACGGCACGATTGCATCCGCGTGCGCGCGCGCGCGCATGCTGTTAACACGTGTTTGTACTAACCCTCCGCATAGTTATGATTATACTGCACTGCTAGAAACTACACGATGTCGGGGCGCACGAAGTAATTCCGAATTCGTGTATACGCGCGCTCTTAATTGAGCAAATATAACACCGCGATGTTTAACGAAGGAATATACGGTAACACGAAGGATACGTTGCGGATCCACCTACCGGAATTTCGTCCTTGTGTGTTCGCGTAAAATACGGCTGTCAATTTCACGCGCTTCAATTTCTGGAACTCGCGAATCCGCAATGTCGTTAACATTTTCGAAAACTTGTAATCCTTACGTTTATTTTTTTTTCTTCTTCCGATAAATTCCTCTTTTCGCGAAATAACTTAATACTTGTTGAGTCGATTCCTTCAGAGCGATGATAAAGATATCGAGAATATCTTTAATGTGGTTACGAGTGCGGTAGTGAATGACGAGAACGACGCCGACGGTAGTACCGCCATAATCCGGCATGCCATCGGAAAATCCAGTACTAACCTCCGACAAGCTTATCTACCTCGTTAGCACGCGGGATTCCCGGAATAATTTTTCTTCCTTCGAAAGGAGGAAGATCCAGCGATGCAAATTCGTTATCCGCGCGATACCCGAGGCAATTAAAGTAAAAGCGATTCAAGTTAATGATGCTAACCCGATTATGTCGGCGCTAAGTTAGCACCCACGGTGGCAGTACGCTACTCGTGCCGACTTCTTAACATCGCGACCATCAGCTTTAATTTCCTCGAGGCGGAAGCTGTTAATTGAATTCGCAAGTTTTTTACAATTGGTTTTTTGGATGCTCAAACAGTCGTGAGTGCTCGAGAGTTTCCTCATCCTCTCGTCTCTCGCCTGATTATCCGTTTTCGTTAATTTCGTTAAATTTGACTATCGACAGTCGACACTTTCCAGGATAGAAAGTTCAGAAACTTTTAGAAAATTTGCACTCCTACATCCGCGAGGCATATTGTTATCTTTACAAAATACTATTTTCGTAGTACTGTGTAAAGATACGGAAAAGCGCGTATTATAATTGACGTATATTGTATAATCGTTATAAAATAAGTGATGCGAATAAGATGGTAGGAAAGTGACTGCGACATCGTCGGCATTGCGCTTTCCTCTTACCAGAAATTATATCAAATGCTTATACCGACGGCAAAGCCAGGAAACAAACACTTGGGATATAGTGGATAAATCTGCAGTATCCTCGAGGACATAATGCAACATAAAGTTGCACCCGTCGTACCGCATTGTTTTCCTTACTTTCACCGTTCTCTTCTAAGCCTGTGTTCTCTCTATTGTGTATATCCAGTGAGTTTTTCGCATTTCGTCTCTTCTTTTACGTCAAATAAATGTTTCGTAAAAAAAAAAAGAAAAAAAATTTAGTTGTAGTCGAGCGCGCCGTCTCGATTCGATCTCATAGAGAGAAGAGAGTTTGCGATAATGGGGGTATCGTCTCACCGGATAGCTTACCATCGATGTGGGCTATACTTTACCGAACATTATCATTAAGATAAAAATGCCGGCGATAAAAGAGAGATGGGATGCCGGGGTCTCCGTCGGGCGATAACCTTTGACTCGCGTTTAGTATAGCGAGCCCGAAGGTTACAAGGGCGAGTGGGAAGCAAAATCAATAGCGCAGCTAATAATAAGCACCGAATCCCCTAAAGTGATGACGTTACATCCAATTTGTACCCCATTCTCCTAGCGAGACATAGGAGGCTTCAGCTTTGTAGATTTTAAAGGTGATCGCCCGGAAGTATAAGAGCTCGGGATAGTGTGAGAGACGAAGCTTCCTTTGTTTTTTTTCCTGCCTCTTATATCTTTTATCTCTTGGAGCTCTCGGTTTCTTCCGCCTTTTATAAGTAAATTTATAAGTAATCGCGGAAACTTTCTAAATAAATTCTCGTACAATCACGAGATATTCCATATTACAACGAATACATAATACACGTAATACGTAATCTTCCTATTGTGTGGAGTCTTTAATCGAGTACCGACGAGCGAACGGCGCCAATATACGCTTAACAGCTTTCGCGCTTAACTGACGCTCTAAACAAATGACTGCAACTGCGGGCGAGCGATAGTTTTCGCCGTTCGCATAGTTCCGACCTCGCATACCGGCGGCGGACCGAAAATTTACGCTTCCCGAAATCCCTCAGAATTTCGTGATCGCCCGTACATCTATCTAGACGCGCGTGCGCCGGCACAAAAGTTCTCCGCCGTTCGCTCCTTTGACAACTTTTCACCGTGCGCAAGATACGCTGAGAGGGAAACTGGAGATCGTAAGTCCTTCAAAGAATGGGGAACTGTAGAAGTGATGAGATTCGCGTTCGAGGAAGCCGAGAAGCAACTGTGAAAACCGACGCTCTTCCGGGATTCGTGACACGCAATTTGCATCAATAAATCCCGCATTTAAAATTTCTAAGTTACTTTTGGTCTGAAATACTTAATTCTTGCGAGCTTTAAAATCTTTGAAGCTTCAAGTGGTCTTATCGAATTGTTGCATTAAATTATTTAAACTTGATATTCTTCACAACGCAAACCTCACGTTTTACGATCGGTGCACTTTTTTCTCGAGTATGTCTCGGTAAGAGAAACATGATCCTTTCAAGTCTCGTAAAGAAGTTTATCGTCGTGTAGAAAAATAGAAATAAACAGCAATACTGAGAGCTCCTGGCTAAAAGTTTTTCAACCGGGAGGAAACTTACGATCGCTGTGTATATTTACAAAATTTTGAATCGAGTGGAAGAGATCGTGGCTGTCGGAAGATGAAAAAGAACTAAATTAGGTAAATATATAGGACTGCTAAGAAAGTCAGACATGATTAACGAGACGTCACGATTCAATATTTGAATTATTTCGCGTTTGCGAAATTTTAAGACATCGAGACGACTTTCACGAGGCTAATCGTTCATATAAAATTGAAGGAGAAATTCATGCTCGTAGCGCGCTTGCAACAACGCGCTAACTTTCCGCCGGCAATTCCTTAACCAATATTAAACCCCCTTAATAAATCAAGTTATAAATTTCAATCAGGAATTTCTCGGAAAACTTTTGTTTCTCCCTTCCCTGGAAGCTTCTTTCATCAGTCAAAGAATTTAACGTCGATTAACTACGCTACTAGTAATTAGCGTCAATATATCGACAGAGATGAATCCCGGGAGCGCAAGGAAAATCTCAACAGGAACTTTGACAAAGACCGAGCTGGAAACTTCGGACTTTTTGATCTCGGTTTAGATCTTAAAAATTGCAGGAAACTCTGCACAGGGGAATATCCCTCGAGGACTTACGATTTCTTTTCTAGCCGCTCGACCTTCTGCAAGAAGGAAGAAGTAACGAACGAACAGACTGAAGAACGAATGGACAGATAGAAAAATAGTTCACTACATCCACTGGTATAAGGTTGTAGAATCAGAAAGTAAGTATAATAGATGATCAGTAAAACAATGAGATAACATTACGTACTTTTTTGATAAAATTATTCTTTTAATAAAACAATTACTATTAATTAATTGACTATATTTTACATGGCACATTGCGCTTTCTAAAAAGTAGTTTTAGTATAAAAAATCTCTCCACATCATAATTTTAATATTAATATGTAAAATATCCGTTTTATGATAAGTAGCAATGCAAAAATCACCGTGATTTTGTACGACTGATTTAAATCGAGCTTTTTAAAACGCGTTTGTCGAAGGTAAAGGTTTCTTAAAATACTTTTACCTATCATAAGATATATCATCTTTGCTAATAACGTTTAAGAAAATATCTTTATATAAATTATTTTATAAAAGGTCTTTGTGAATTATTTTAAAAATTTATAACAGGTAGAATTCTCTCCCTTTCTCTATACGACTCGCGACGCGGAGCCGACGATGCGGCCAGTCGAAAGCGTCGGCCCTTTAAATCAAAAGTTCTTCATCGACATTCCGATCGAGTGGACACGAAAGCGCGGAAAGAGCTGCTCGATTATTCTCATTTCGTTCCGCCGCCATCACTTTAATGGCGTTGTTTCGTATCGGACATAGGCCTTTGTGCAGAATATCGAATAGCAGCGCTTTGAATCCTCTCGGGCTAAAAAGTTTCTCATCGACATAACGTTTCAACGAAGTATCGACGATAATTTTTGTCAGCGTCATCGATAGAATATATATATCCTTGCGACAAATATTATAAACGATTTTCGCGAAAGAGAGAGATTATGATTTCATTCACAATATTATACCTTCGTGAAGTTTAATTTTTTAGAATTTCGATGTATAATAATCGAAATAGAATTCTAATACTTCTGCAAAGTTCTGAAATTTCTGATATGCTTCAAAAGAAGTTTTAGCTGCTAAATACAAAAAATTAAAGTTCACAAATACTACCTTTGTATTTCCAACATTGATAATAATTTTTTTATTTCAGTCAATATTAAGTTGTGCCATAAATGTTTTAATAAAACTCCTGAGCCATTATTCAAAACTCTCAAGAAAATATCAAACATGTGAAAAGAGTTTGTATGATTAATAGAAAATTCCTACCTATAAGTATTGAAAAATCGCCAGAACTTTTTTGTTTTTCTCTCGAGTGTTAATTGTCAAAACGCTTTTTAGAATATATCACAAACTTTAGAATTTTTTGCGTAAAGTCTCTAAATTATATCTATTGGAAAATAAGATATTGTTAAAGTATCTTTAATGCAACGAATAAGTTTCTGTTTTATTTGATTTATAAATGTTATTTCTTATTCTCTCCTATTACATAGCTTTCCTTTAACTGCGGTAAAAAAAGCTTATAAAAGTATACGAATTTTTCTATCCATTGCGCTTTGTATTTTTGCAAAACTCATTTCCATAAACATAAAAATGAGAGATTGGTTTTATTGAATATATACATATATAAAGGGTGTTGGGGCTATGTAACATGATTTCCGCTGAAACAGCTACTCTTGTATTGGACACGTTGCGAAAATTGCTCAAAAGCCTGTGTTTTGTGGTTTGAAAAGTTATCCATCACTATGCACTAAAAACTATAAATTCCGTTTCAATGGTCGGCCATTGAAACTGTAGCGCATTCGAGCGGTGTCGCCCGTAGCGTTGTGTTTGCATGCGCAACGTCAGTTCTAGCCAGCCAAAAAACACATTGCCTCTGTCTATTTGAAATATTTTAATCGGACGGTGGCGAAGACAAAGGGTCTACACGTCGAAAAATCATTTTTCGATTCTTCTATCTCAAAGCGAGTATTAAATCGGTGTTGCGAAAAATATCGACCACCGCTTTTTCGCGACATCGTATCAACTTTTGTGAGCTACCTAGAACTGTTGATTCCGCGAACAAATTTGAGAAAAAATCTTTCAAATTCTCTAATAGCATTTTTCAATAACCAAAGCGTTTTAACACTTAAAATTAAAAACCTGTTGCATCTTATAGGGCGTGAAATCGTTACTTTGTTCAGAACATCTTGCAGATATTAGTGGTATCATAAAAGATTACTAATACTTAAGAATTTATGAACACTGAATAGAACTATTAAATTTTCAAGTTTCTTCTAATTTTTGAATCGCAATTCTTAATTTTCATAGTCACATATATTTTTTATGGATATATCCAACTATTATTTATTCGATAAAACGAATAACAAATGGTTTGGCAAAAAAGATTGTAACTTTTAAAAACAGTAGGAATAAAAATTAACGCATTTATAAATAAATCAGATAAAACAGAAAATGATTTATTATATTGGAAATATTGTAGCACCATAGTACCAGCCTTTCTGTGAAGTTAATATCTTATTTTCAGTGCTCAATATAATTGAGAAACTTTTCGCAAAAAATTTCTGAAGCTTCTGATACGTTTTAAAAAGAATTCTGATAATTATTGATCTTTGATTATTTTGATAAGTATGAAATAGTTAGAAAGTGAGATGAAAGGAATCTGACGGAATACTCGACGTAGCACATAATAAACTCTTGTACTTTTCATATAAAGCTTTTGAATGTTCTCCATTGAGAGATCAAAGGCGCCACTGCCCATAAACTAGAAAGTTATCAACATTGTTTCCAACAAGAATGTAATAACCATGTAATATAAATTATTCTACGAAAGTGAGAGCATGTAATAACAATTACCTGCTAACGTTAATGAAAACGACTGTATAATTTCGTTGGACATTTTCATGTGACGGATGTTGCGACGCAATGTCGCGAATGAATTAATAATACATTGAATGCAAGCATGCAGATAAATTCTCTACAACTAAATTCTCAAAAGCATTGCCGCGCGCGCAATATTTTTTTAATTCAAACAAAGAGTGCAATCGCGATTCCCACACTGATCGATAGTCCCCAAAGTCTGACTTTCGCTTCCTGCGGCCACGATCTGACACGTATGACCTCCCGGCGAGTCCACTTCGCAATTAACGAACTTATAATTAGCGCACGCCACGCGCTGACAACTTTCCTCAGTTCGGATTACGGCCCTTCCTGTCAGCGACAAACGCGTGTTAGCGTGTTACTTCGTCGCCAGTGTCAGATAATAATTGTTGCGTGCACGCTTATACAATATGTACTCGGTCAAGCTTCCGGTTCCCGCGCCACGGCGTTAACGGCAGGACGATGGATCGATAAACGTATTTTCGTTTGTCAACCGTATCGTGTGCTTTTATTAAAATATAAACGCGGCAATTGGAAAGCGAGGCAGCCCATATTTATCGAAAGACCAACATTTTATCGGCGTCGTTTCGTACAATAAAATATCAATGTAAGAATGATACGAATTATATTCCGGAATAAATAGAATAAAGTAATTATTCGTTTAAAATATAATCTATTTATTTAAAATATGAATTGGAATAATTATATTAAAAGTGTGATTCAGTTTATTTTATCTCGTGTTAATGAAGATATTATCTAAAACAGTATATTATCTAAAACTTTAGATGAAATAATACTGACGGTATTTTCAGTAATAAAAAAGTATAATGGATAGAGATCCATCACGTATATCCTTTTTTTTTATAATACTCGTCGTAGTAAAATAATAAAATATATATAGCGTAAGCCGTAAGAGGTACTCTAAACAAAGTGCATCAAGCCATACGAGACCGTAACACAGGGCTCTGTTTCAAGGGCAGTTAAGCCCTAATACATGCTTTGCTTCTCATCTTCAGAAAGACCGGTTATATAGCAACGCGAGTGCAGATTACGGTAAATCGAATAATGGAAAGTATTTTTAGAAAAATACGAATTAGCTAAAAATTGTCAAAATATTTATAGTTTATTTTCTTTTATAGATGTTTTCTAATTAAATCGTAACCCAAATATTAAAAAAATGTTTGTTCTTTGTGATAATTACACGGAATGATTATTGCATATAATTCCACAAAGAAATTTGGCATAATGTAGCATTGTAAAAAGCGTAATTTTATATTAAAAAATAATTATTTAATTAAAAATAATTATTTATATATTCAAAGATCTGGAACTAAAAATTTAAAAATGTAAAAGATACATATCGAATTAAATATGGGTTAAGCAAATATAATGTTATATGGGAAATATCAAAAAGTTGTATGAGGTATAAAATTCTATTACCGTCATGTTTTTCCCGGTATTTTGCACACGACTGCTACAGTAACGAATTGTAACCGGTATCGTAACGCTGTATGTCGAAAATTGCTTTCAAAAATTTTTTTTCATTTTATGAGTCGTAGGTACTCGTAACATCGATTAGAGATATTGAAATCGAGATTGAAATAGTCACTTGTATCTACATATTTCAAAGTTGATACGTCGTGTAAAATGATTTTTAATAACACTAGTAGAGGATAAATTAATTATCCATCAATTAATATATATGAAAATACAATAATGTAACATTTAACATTTCAGATTTTGAAGGACGTACGAACATAAATCAATAAAAATATTGCTTCTTTTAGATATTTTTAAATCGACAGAATCCAATATTGTATTATGTCATATTTTACTTGATTTTTAATTAATGAATCCGCGAATTCTATCTTTAGATTCTCGAATTTTTCCATCGTCTAACAAAAGAATCTAAATATCCTTCCAAACTTTTCCTCGACGAACCTCGCGCTCTCGAAACTCGAAACGAATGCTCCGCCACCGTCGAAACAAATTACGAAATAATTTTGTTGCCGAAGTTCAGCTAGCGGTAGGTCCATTTGTTGCAGCGGCGGCATGCATTTCGATCTCGAGGAAACGAAGGCGCAGCTTGGCGTCGTTCTTTCTCATTTTGTCGACGACGGCGAAGTCAGCGCGTTCGTTAAGACGGCCGGCAGGAATCTCGGCGCAGTCGTCGCTGATTGCGCAGTCTAATTATAATTTCCGGAGGGCTCGAGCAATTAGCATCCAGCAGTTGCAACGGGCAACGCTGCACGGCTGCGCATCTTATTATATCGTCTTTTGTTGCGCGAGCGAGCGACTCGAAACTGCCGGACGCGCGTTTGAATCGACGACGTCGAATGAAGAACGGCATTTCTAGGCCTTCTTGCTCTTACGAACAACCGATAATTATTACAAAACGACGGTGTGTATCGACTCAAAGGCGCAGGAGCAAACAAGTCGAGGAAATATGCCCCATTAGGCGTAATTATTCCAACAAGAAGCATACGATTGCCACACCTGTCGCCGCGCGAGAGAACGCCGCGAACGTTTTGCAGGTAGTGACGTTTATCATGGATATTATTCACGTTATATGACGACTCGTTTTACGTGATGCAAATTTTGTCGATATATAAGCGTCTATTTCAATTAAAGGTTCTGTAGAAATGCGATATAATATAAAAATATCTGAGAGGTTTAAATTTCGTGACGGTAAACAGATGGTATAATTATATCAGTGAAACATGTCTGTATGCTTGAGTATTTTTGGATCCTTATGAATTTATGAATTTTCTAAAATTTAGAATTTTTTAATTTCTAAGATCTTAATCTTTTAACAATTCTGGATTTTCTATATAATCTAAAGTTCTGGAATTTTAGAATATTATTTTTAAATCTTTGAAGCTTTTTATTATAATAAAAGATCGAAGCTCTGTTTTAACATTCTTATCTAGATCGTTAATTTTACAGTGACAAAAATTCTGAAAATTTATATCATGCCCTAAGCTCTAGTTATATTAATTATATGTAGGTACTAGCCGAATTCTTTGCATCTTAGAGTTAAGTGATAGGATTTCGCCTGAGACAGAGAGAGACCGGTGTCTCTAACTAAGTCATTTCTCAAACGGATGTCAACGGATTCTTATATGTACATTTGACTATATACTGCGAGGAAGCATTGATCTTGCAAAGGACTCCATTAGTAGCCATTTAGTTCGTATCGTACGTCGATCGTTGCTTGCTCTCGCGGAAATTGCGTCATCGGTACACAAACGTGACGCGCGGATTGCTACCGCAGCGTTCGACGCCTCTAATCGAGCATCGAAATCGCACGTGAAAACCAACCGGCAAAACTGCGGCCGGCGGAAGGTGCTCCATGAAACATTCATAACTTCCGGCACTGGTTGCGGTCACCACTCCGCAGGCAACTCGTATATACGCGAACACGCGTGTGAGTGATATGTACGATCGTGTCGGTGAGTCGTCGTTGTACCGGAGGCTGTCACCGGTCCAGGGCTAACATCGATTTCAATCTAGGGTCGCTTCACTCCGAGATCCCTCGCAATGAAATCGAATGTACCGGTTTTACGAGATCGTTTGGGCATACCGGGGTCGTGGGTCACTGGTTTATGCTCAAAAGCACGTCGATGTTTCGTAATGTATCGTTATATACTTCACACGCGTATATATTTTGTCACGTACATAAGATAGGTACTTGAACATATAGTATAATCGCAAAGTACTAATAGACTCGAAGATACGATGATAAAAACTTAATATTTGAAGGTATAAAAAATTCGAAGATATGAAAAATTTAAAAGCAATCTTAAATTTAAAAGCAAGCGATATCCATCGTAAAAAATTAAATAATCTTGAAAAATCTGGACAAAATGCGAAGATCAAAATATCTTGCGATTCAAAGGTCAATAGATTTATGTGCAAAAAAGATGTATAAATCTCTTTTGAATAAATCAAGTAATTAACTGAGAAGTTGAATTTCCAATCTGTATACAATTATTCCTACGATTTATCGCTTTTAAATTATTGTTCTCTATCACAATTTTAACCATTGATTCTTGCTACACTCGTACATTTCGCTCAAAACCCCAAGCTAGACCTCCCTTTTCTCGGTAACTTAATGAACGGTCGATTATTTCCAAACGATTTCGCTGCCCCTAACGCGCATATACCCTTGACAGATGGTATAGCGATAAAATTACATTTCACCTTCTTGGAAATCTGATGAGGGAAGCGATTACTTCAAGGCTGACCCTAAACCCGAATACACTTCCCTTCGTACGTTTCGCGATAATGAAATTACATTTCGCCTTCTCGCGAGCGTCGGGAAACTCGACGAAGGAGCGATTACTTCCAAACGATCCGTCGTCGGCGGCAGTGAATATCGACGGGATATTCCGCAAACCCCGAAATACCGGGGAGTCCGAGAAACTCGATAATCAATTTGCATCCAATAATCCACGATCGTTAAGACGGATGTATTCGGCGAAAGCGGCGTCTCAGGGACCCGAACTACCGGCCCGGAAATCGGCATGCGGATTAGACGCTTTGTCGTCGCCACGACGGCAAGCGTGGCCCCCCGATCTACGCTGGCCCAGGATTCCCCGGTTTGCTTATGAATGGTTCATGTCGAGTTAACGTGCGCCCACGTGCATACATACGTATCTGTGCTCCGCGCATTCAGCCGCGCATGAATGTTTTAACCGACTGCGGAAATTACGGGACACGCCCTGACGATCGAGTACGCGAGCGCGAAGCTTGAGAGATTTGACGATCTTAAGGCACAAAGATGATAGGAGAGAATATACGATATATTAAATATTGAAGAATTTAAAATATCGAAAGCTTCAAAGATTCAATTAAATTAATTAAGCGAGTTTTTAATTATTCAAAAATACGAAAGTATATAAGTTGATCCACGCAAAATGCCACTGTTTTTCTTACAATAGACATTTATTAGAGATAAAACTCGTGTTTTGTTCTTTGTGAAAAAAATTGGCTGCTCTAAAGAGAAAGGCAGCTACCTTTATTTTTTCAAATAACATAATATATTTTTTTTAATATAAAATAATTCTTTTATAAAATATTATAATCGTCGAAAAGTGTAAATACTTTACTAAAAATGGTTATACACAATATAACGTACACGATAAAACAGATTTATGAAAGATAAATAAAATATATGATTTTATTTAATAAATGGAAGAGGTGTGTTGAAATAGTTTGCTTGCTTGATAATTGTCCCATTTAAAAGAATTTTGTACTTTTTACTTTAATGGACCACTTTTTATATATTCAATAATGTGAAGGCAGAAAATTCAAATAATTAAATATTCAAATGCTCAAGGGTTCAATAATATGGTCCAGTTAAACGGAGGATAAGTTGATATTTATCGTTGATAAAGATATTACGATTTTTATTTATTCTCTTAATTATTCATCTCATATTAAAATTGTCTTATATTTAACTCTTTGCACGTGAAATAATATTAATCTTAATGCAATGAAAGAAGAGATACCTTGCTTTATGTAGGAAATATACATAAAAATTCTAATAATAAGTGAAACAAGACTGATATGGTATACAATCAATTAAAGAGAAAAACGTCATTTACGATCCAGATTGGATCTAGCCTAATAATATTGCGTAAATTTTGTATACTTTTTCTAAATTTAGTAAACTGCGCGCCAATTTTTTGTCAGTCTTTAAAACACAGCTCTTTGTTGGAACAGTAAACCCACATACTTAAATCGATAATCGATTTAAATTTTAATGCTAATAAGCTTCTTTATTAAAACTGTAAAGAATTTATTGCAACTCCAGCCAAGGTTCAACGGGTAAAGACATCCGTCACGGAATGTAGAGAGGTCCAAGTTCGAACCCTGGCTAGGATGATATTTTTCGCAATAAATTATTTATAATGATTTAATAAGGAAGCTCACTAACATTAAAATTCAATTATCGATTTAAGTATGTGGATTTACCGGTCCAACAAAGAGCTGTGTTTTAAAGACCGAAAAACCGACGCACAGTTTATTAAGTTTGAAAAAAATATAAAAAATTCACACAATACTATTATTAAGCTATCAAAACCCAGTCCGGATCGTAAAAAGCGTTCTTCTCTCTAGTTGATTAAAATTCTCATCTTAAAAGTCAGAAATAATGAAATATACAGCAGATATATGATATATATGAAATATACAGGAAATATATCAAGAGATATGTTTAATTATCTTATCGTTAGTTATTTATGGTGTAACATTTCAGATATTTTTTCCTCTATTTTTGCAATTATATAAAACATCATATAAAATGGCTTAAACTTTATACGAAGCATTTTCATTGTTTTTAAATACGATATTAGCTTTTATAATGGCAAAGATATAATTTATTATAACATGAAAGGAGAATTAAATGTGATTTGTGTTTAATTAAAATATATTATTTTAATGAATCATTCGCCAATGCACACGAAAAATAGAATATTCTGCTAATGTTGCCGCATAATTGGAACTTCAATGCAAAAGATTAAAATTAATTACATGATCAAAATCCTCGTGATTGCATCATCGAAATCGAAACGGAATCAAGCTAGAAAAATAACGCTGCCCGAGGGAAAGAAGCAGGGTACAAAAAAATTTCCAATACTCATATCATGTTGATACGTTTTACCATTATTTAATAATCCATATGATCTGAAAAATGCATGATATTACAAATACAAGATACAATATATGGCCGATTAAATTCATAATATAAAGGGCTACATTCCCGTGCTGCGATATACGTTGCGTATGACAATTAACGAATGATAAAACATAACAGTTATTTCGCGCCCTGATATTTTTCTCAAATGAATAGCCAATCTCCCTCGTGCGAAAACATTTCTCCATAGCATTCCTCCGATTCGATTCTCGCGCATCGTGCGTACAAGTGTGCGAACGCAAAGAGTCGTGCATTGCAAGCTCACTTACCTGAGAGAATCCGTTGTAGCTCGACGTGAATGGGCATCTCGAGGCCAAGTCGTCTCCATTCCGTCGGCCCTCCGGAGATCGCTCGACGGTCGTCCGCAGTTGTCCTTTCGCACAATTCTCAGCCAGAAAGCACTCACCCGCGTTCCCGCTCCCGTAAACGCGCACACGTCAAAATGACGCCTCGGCGGCATCGAGTCGTTCGTTTCCGGCTCGTCCCGAATAACGCAACTGCCTGCTGAAAATTAGAAACAATTAATCATCATTATTATAATGAGATATTTTGTTGCTCTCAAAGATATAACCAGAGGGAAGGCAAGAAATATTTCTTTCGAGTTCGAGATAAAGTACGAATATGTCGCTTTTAATGTAGGAGATACATACCCGCCCGCTTGGCGAAGGGACGCGACCGCGACGTAAATCAGCACTCACGAGCCGGATCGCGACATCCCGCGGTGACATTTCCGCTCGACGTCTCCAGCTTAACGACGAGTTGAACGCGAGAAACGCGAGCGTGCATTACGCGCATGATTTTGATCACGAAACTTCTTGCGCGTCTAGCCCAGAGTGTAACAGCCCGTCGCAACCGTCGGAACTCTAATGACGTCTTGAGTGGCTATTGCTCGGGCTATTGGCTACTTTCGATTTGCTGCGAACCTGATTCAAATTTGGACGCGCGGCTAAGTTCGGCGTAGTTCAGTGCTGCCAACGTGTCGGCTTTAATACATCGATAAAGATTGAAGTAATGGAACTGTCCGTTTATCACGTTTAATGAGACATTTATTCGTAATTCGATGCGTTTAAATATATATATTATCAAATATATTTCTGATCATACGCTTCATAATTAATTTTTGGGCTTTAATTCGCACGTCCGCGCGCGCAAATAACAAATTTGACGCAAATTTACACTTTGAGTGAAATATACAATTTTATCGTCCTCGGATACTAAATATATATACGTGCTCTTTACTATGTAATGTATCTTTCGATTGAATTGTCAGATCGGAGGTAAAAATACATCCTTTATTACCTGCTCGAGGAGCTGTATGGATTTCTTGCGAGCGAATATAAACCGCGATACTCATGAGCCAAAATTTGTCGCGCGTCTCTAATTTAACGAATGGAACATACATATGACATACGTAACGGGAAATACACACGCACACATATACATTTCTGCCCGATTTTAATCACGAAACTTCTCGCGTGTCCCTTCCTTCGCGATCGTCTGAACATCGCAATATGGCGGCTCTGACGTCGTACGATTACTTTCCAACGCGAGCGGTTCAAATTTCGACGCTCAGCACTGGATTCGAGCGTGTCAGTGCCGCCAATGTATCAGTGCCGGCATAAATACATCGATAAAGATTGTAGTAATGAAAGCGCTCCTTTAATAGGTTTACATAAATACACCCTTAACGAGAAAATTCCTTGACACGTTTAAATATATATTGTTTGATATATTTCTGGCCACGTAAATATATTTTAGGATTAATTGTTAAACTTTTAGTTTGTCGTAACAAATTAGACGCAAATAGATTTCGAGCGAAATACGATCTCGATTGCTCTTGAATAATGAGTACCTACGCTGTTCTTAATGTATATTTCGTTCGTATTAGACACTGGAGTGTGCGTATATATATCAATGGGAAAAATATTATGCACGCACGCTTATAACCTGCTCGAGAAACTGAATTCTTCGCGACTCCACATGAATCGTTATACTCTGCATTATCCAACTCGATATCTTGACGTGGATTCTATCGCCGCTCGTTTCTGATTTAACGATAAATACAACGCGTAACGAGAAATACGTATGCATTTCTGCCCGATTTTAATGACGAAACTACTCGCGCGTCCCTTCCTTCGCGATCGGCCGAACTTCAATGGCCGAATGGCGGCAGGCGGCGTTGATGCTCGACAGTACGATTACTTTTATTCAGATTTCGACGCTCAGCTAACTTCGGGCGCGTCAGTGCCGTCATTATATCGATACAAAAATGTGTGTAATTAAAAATTATACTAACGAATATAATCTTTTGCTACGATCATAAATGCACATTTTCCATTTAATGCAAAATTCATCCAACATATATAAAGATATTACTAAATTTGACATATTTGGCCACTCATTTCAAAATTAATCTCTGAATTCGTATTCGAAATACGAATGCATTTCAAATGAAATATGACTTTAATTAATGTAGATAAATTTCGAGCGCATTAGATATTTAAACGTACATATATGTAGAAATTAATACATATAGTATATTAATAAATGTGTATATTAAAGGTAGAAAGTATATATGCAACTCTTACCTACTCGCGAGGGACTTATAATCCTCCACGTAAGGCGTATAAATCAATTCTAGAGTCACACATCGCAACCTTACAGTCCCCGTTTTTCTTTTTTTTATTCTTTATAGCGAGGAAGACGAAGTTAATGCATTTTCGATGATTTTGCCGAATACGCGACCGAAAAATTTCGCGCTTCGCACTCTTCGCGGGCAACCGCGTCGCTCGGTGTCCTTCGGCGAATGAGAGAAACACCTCGCCCGCGCGATTCAAACACGTTAGCCGCTGTGTCTCGTCGACAATTCGTAAGTCGTCCTTTCAAGTAGCCGTGAAGAAGACAGCTAAAAATCGTCTATGCTTAATTAGCATTTCGTTATTGCAGGATTTGAGCGAGAAGCACGCGCATTTCTTGATTAGTCTCAATTGCATCTTTAAATTGTATACCTTTTATTCTACGAATGATAAAATTAATCTGTAAGAAGGAGATAAGTGAAAGGATTTATTTCAATTTTATGTACATTTATTCTTGGAATTGTTATTTCTCAACGTATCAACACACACACACACACACACACACACACACAGACATTTCCACACACCGTTACACATATAAGATATATGAGATACGATTTTAAAATCTTACAAGTATGTTTTATGGTAATACTGTTAAATATATTAAAGAATGAGATTTAAACTATTACCTTGTTCATTTTGTTATCTTTAACTACCATATGTGTTGAAATTTATTATTTTAACAGTATTATTTTAACTCCATTGGTTTAGTTAAATTAACATTGTTAAATTAACGGCATATATTAAGTATAGGAGCAATGACGACCTATAAAAATGGTTAAAAATGACTCAAATGGAGTATAATAATTTGACACTACGAATTTAGCAGTATACGCAAAATTATATTAATTATTCTAGTCCGCAGATTATGTAAAGAGCGAACACGCATGTCTCAAATCAGGATCGATATGACGTCTTTAAGATTTCTCCCGATTTGAGGCATTATGTTTACCGAAAGGTTTTGTTGAATAAACAATAGTAAATTAATAGAAAATT
This sequence comes from Temnothorax nylanderi, assembly GCF_030848795.1. Classification (NCBI taxonomy): domain Eukaryota; kingdom Metazoa; phylum Arthropoda; class Insecta; order Hymenoptera; family Formicidae; genus Temnothorax; species Temnothorax nylanderi. The sequence continues at coordinate 1,700,755 of NW_027249082.1, forward strand.
ATCTCTCAATAGAAAATTTTTACGGAATAAAATCCAAAATGGGCTCAAGTCAATTGCGCTTACATTTTTATACAAGCCGTACAAAATATTATCAACCTTTGTTTAATTATAGCTCGTAAAAGAGAATTAATTAATAAAAACTGAAATGTAACATTGGAGTGTAAAATACATCCCACGCGAGTAATTACATTAAAAGAAATTCACACGAGTAATGTGGTAGAGTTAATATACATGGTACGGCTGAACTTGCATGTTCTCTGTTTCTACAGATATCGATCACGTATACGTTATACGGACGAACGTTATGAAAGTTTAAAGCCGTACGTGGACTTTATTAGCGCGAGTTCCCCCGCCGCGCGACGGCAGGTGTAAGATTGAACTTCCCGCTGAAGGACTCGCGCAAAATGCATCATGGCGCGTCGGCGCCGCGTCGTCCGATGCACGGGCACCGTTGCGGACAGGATCAACGCCGGGCGAAAATAATTCTCCTCCCCGCTTGATATCCCTGCGAACTTCGACCTGTTTTCCCGAGGCGGTAAATCTCCGGGGGAGAATTGGCTGGACGGGACACCCCGATATATGGTACTCGTCCGAGGGGTAGCCGAGGAAGCTGCCGTTTCGTTCCACGTCGGCGCACGAAATTCTCTGCGACAAGGAAATGTCGCAGGACGACGACGTTGGATTCCTGTACAAAACGATGCGTAAGTTGTGCTGATATCCGTACGCGAATAATTCCCGCGCTTGTGTCCCGTAGATGCGGTGTAAAATATGTCGTACGCTGGTTCGCAGAGGACAGTGTCGAGACCGCGGGACACATCGGAGTCGATGGAGCGCAAAATAACTTCCTGCGTGTTCTTCCCATTCTCGGTTCCGAAGAAACCGGAGGAAGCGAAAATTGCTTTGTTTTTTTGAACAGTCGATCTGCCAAGTAGAAAGCGACATAATCTGGGATAAATTTAGGAAGTAACTTGCAGAAAATTTGGACGTTTGCGTCAAGTAAATACATAAATTGCAGTGATTGAACATCTCAGTGTACGTAATGTCCCAATAAATCATGACATTATGACGTCTTAAAAACGTCATTAAGATGTCATAAAGACGTCATATTATAAGACTTTTAAAGACTTAGTCTTAATGACGTCTTTGAGACATTATATGTCCAGATTTGGGACATGCGTGTTATCTGGGATGCGTACAGTGCTCGTACAATTTTTCTTATGAGCTAATATAAGGGAAATTCAATTATTTGCGAATAATGGGAATTAACCGAGGATCTCATTATTTGTTATATTAAGCACTTTTATATTTTTGCCATATTTAAAAGTTGTATATCTATTTCTTCTTTCTTCTATATTTTTTCCCATGTCATTCAATGATGTTACAACTACTGCAATCGTGAAATTATGCTCAAGTTATTAAGCAAACATAAACAATATTAGTTGTATTATTTGATTAATGCTAAATGCACTGCAGCAAATTACATGTTCTACAAGTATATTAATGTCCATTATATTTCTGTGATATGTGTGTACATATGTGATATGTGTATATGTGTGTAATACTCGCGCGCGCGTGTATGTTAGTTTCTATCATTACCGTTATTATTGCAATTGATACATTATTAATTCTATTTCAGCATTATGATAATAACAACCCGGTTTGTCCTTTGTGAATGCATGATAATGACCATAATCAACTACTTTATTATTATGGCAACCTCATTTGCTGACACGTATGAAATTAACCTAGCGCGTTATCGGTGATACGCGCGCGCGTACGCGTATGTGTCCTTTGTAAGTGGCGTGCTTGACGGGAGAGAGCTTTAAAAAAATGTATTGACGTTAATACGGTAGAATATTTGACGAGAACTATACGAAAAACGTGCTGATAGGTTGCGCGAAGAACTGCTCCGATTTTGATAAAAGTTTCCCCCCACATTTTAAGCCACTATGACCAGCACATGTACGTACGGGAATATTAGGCAAACATAACCTAAAACTTGCTCGTATTATATTTATTTTTTCATAGAAATATATCAAATCAATACAGCTTTCAGTGTAATACTAGTTATTAAACATTTCTACGTATCGGATTGTGATAAAATATATTTAAATGTTGTACTTGGGAAAAATCAATCAAATTGCTCTTTTCAGTTGAAAGAGATCCCAAAAAGAGAAGGGTGAAACCGGTGGAATCAGCGCAGCAGTCCCTGCTCGACTTTGATCTTGGTGAGAGCTCGGATGATAGTGATTTTAGGATTGAAGACCATTGTGAAGAGTCGGACGACGATTCTGTAGATTCTAACGATGTGAAAGGTAAGCTAGTGCTATTGAGATGGCATTGATGCTACGATTATGAAGTCTATTTTTATGCGGCATAGAAGTATTGGAAGTAATGTAAAAAAGCGTTAAAAAGTGTCTACTTATTGCGTTGAAGTTGCGACTTACATGGACCAGTAAGATCTATGAAATATTTTTTAATTATGTTATCCAAACTCTTAAAGGTATTTCAGGTCGCTGAATATTGATCTGATGTCAAAGTTGACAAATTCATAATGACAGAGCCAATATGGCGAATAATATAAAAGTAAAACTTCGACCATTTTTAATTTTGATATATTCGCCATATTGCAATCCGTCATTTTGAATTTCTCGATTCTAAAATCAAATTAATATTCAGTGACCTGAAAAACTCTTAAGTTTGAATAGCAAAGAATATTTCATAGATTCTTAATGGTCGCAACTTTGATGCAATAGACTCTATCATCAATATCTTTTTAACTATAATCGACACAATAAATTTCTTTTGGGTGGAAAGTCCTAATGATATATTTAATTTTAATCACAATAAAATTTTTCAACACGTCACATATCGTTATAATATGCTAAAATACATTAAAACAGCCCTTTTTGCGATTTTAACTGCTGATGACTAAATTTCTCCAAGTTGTGACGTGATACAGCAATTTGGCAAACGGCATCGTATCCAGAGTCCAAAAAGCTATAAGAAATGATGAATTTTTCTCGTTCTTGTGCTCGAAAATAAATAATTTTTTGTTGAATAATAATATTATTGTGGAAGTAAATTTTGTTGTAAAAAGATGAAGAAAATACATAAGGAAAGAAAGAAATTTTTTTTGCAATATAGAGTGATGTGGTAAGTTAAGATATATTTTTTTGTTGAAGAAGATGTATCTGAAGAATCTGATGATTCGTTGGAAGATCCATTATTGAGAGGAAAAGGCGGCACTGGCTTAACAGTAGGAGATGTAATCGAACAAGCTCGCCAGCAAGCTCTAAAGGGTATTCCTCTTGATGATAAACTAAGTAAAGTACTAATTTGCTGTGGTTGCTTAGGAGACAGGAGTGACGATATAAACGAGATTGTCGAATGCGATGGATGTGGAGTCAGTGTTCACGAAGGTGTATATTAATTTAAAATATTAGTGCACTTGTTTTTCAAGAGTTTCCACACACGTTTACGAGTAAAAATCAAATTTTAGGTTGTTACGGTGTATCTGACGTAGAAAGTTTCTCCAGCACTGACTCCTTGTGCCAATCGGCACCATGGTTCTGCGAAGCTTGCAGCGCAGGAATTGAAGATCCATCGTGCGAGCTCTGTCCTAACAAGGGTGGAATTTTTAAAGAGACAGACGTCGGAAAATGGGTTCATCTAGTATGCGCTCTTTATGTACCCGGTGTTGCTTTCGGTGAAGTAAGTAAATCTCATACTGTGTGTAATTGCATATAATTTTATACATTTATAATTTATAAATACTTATTAATTTAAATATGTATGTATTTTAGGTAGATCGTTTATCGAGCGTAACACTGTTCGAAATGGCTTATAGTAAGTGGGGCGCGAAAACATGTTCTTTATGTGAGGATTCGTGTTACGCGCGCACAGGCGTATGTATTGAATGTGATGCCGGGATGTGCCATACGTATTTTCACGTAACCTGGTAATACTTTTATTGAGAATATATCAATATTATTATCTATCAGAGAGTTTGTGCTACAGGTATAAAATACGAGACATGATTTTTACAGTGCGCAAAGAGAGGGTTTACTGTCTGAAGCACACAGTGAGGAAGTCGATCAAGCTGATCCATTTTATGCACATTGCAAATTGCACTCCGATAAATCTCTCGTTCGTAGACGTAGACGTAATTGGCTAGCTTTACAAATGCGTGCGCAGTACCGGCAACAGATGTTGAAGCAACCTAATCACTTAGATACAGACGAGCAACGTAGGATTCAAAGGAAATTGGCCAAGCACAGACACAAATATTTAGCTCACAAGGCATCGCGTCCGCCACCATGGGGTGAATTAATGTTTTCATTCGAATATATATTCTTAGGCATTTAATATATTTCTAAGTATATATTAATTGTAGTACCGACACAAAAAATGCCACGTTTATTAACTACATCTGCTTCCGCTTGCCGTCAATTGGCAAGAAAGGCTGAATTAATGGGCGTAGATACAGCTGCACTAGAAGCACAAGAATCTCAGCTGGTGGCATTAGTCGATGTTAGAAAAAAATGGCATATCGCTCCCGCTTTTAGTGTAGAATTTATCGGCTATTACTTGGATCGCAATTTACGCGTGACGTCAATGAAGAGGCGGTTGCAAGAACTTCTCGATATCAACTCGCAGTTATTGAACGAACAACAGAGATTGGATAGAAAGTACGACGAAGTGATGAAGGATAATGAAGAGCAGATTAGAGTAAACGTGACGTTGAAAGAAAAGATCGAGTTGTATCATCAAGTACTTAAAAGCGCTGGTTTCGTGAAGCCTTTGCCGTCGATTGGTGATCTAGTGAAGCCAAGAATACCACCCACACTTGGTAAGTTGTGATACCTAGATTTTTTAATACAATGAATACATGAAGCGTTTTCTACAGGTACAGGATTAGGCGTGCCTACCGCAGCCGCATTGAAAATGGGTGTCGGATTTCCACTCCCCATGGGCAAAGGCGCCGAAGGTATACGCGAGGGTAGAGTGTTAAGTAGCCAGGCGCAAGAACAAAATCACAAAAGCGAGCTGACGACCTTACGGCATCAATGCGGCATCTGCAGACGCTCGACTAATCAACATCTTCTCGCTAAATGCGACACATGCCATTTGCACTATCATCTATCTTGTTTGAGTCCGCCTTTGGCGCGAATGCCGAAGAAAACAAGACAAATGGGATGGTATGTATGAATACTCGACATTTCAATTATTTTGTTAAACTTTCCAATGTAATTTTGCAGGCAATGTTCCGAATGCGATAAGGAATCTTCGGGATCAGAAGTGGAACGTGTGGACACATCGGCACCACGTAAATTAAGACATTGTAAAGATGAGGCTAACTCAACACCTACACCGCCACAGGAAGTGCAAGTAGCTATGACACCAAGTACGCCTACTACATCAAAAAATTCTACCAGTAATGTAACAAACGTTACTACTCCTGATATACATACGACACCAAAGGTACTTATTTTACAAATAAACGAAGATTTAGCTTGACATCGTTAATATGCACGTATGTATAAGCGAATATATTTTTACAGCTAACTATTAAACCAATGGGGCCACAACCGTCAATCGTAGAACCGACGCAAGTATCTGAGTCGGTGTACAATCAACAATCTGTTAATAATATCACCATAAGAGAAGGTTCACCAGAATATATGGTAGCTTCAGCAGATGGAACGGAAGTGGTCTCACAAAGAAGTGGGAAAAAAAGAAGAAGGTATGTGCGAAATAGTCTGAAGAAATAATTTAGATATGTTTATTATATTTGTAAAAGTCAGTAGTAAACGATTTAATATTTTTTAGAGAAAAGCATAAGAGATATTCTCCGGATCCGATAACTGGAATCAAACAGAGAAAAAGAAAGCATAAAAGAAAAAGTTTAGATATAGAAAATCCAGAGGTTCAAAGCCAACCAGAGATTCATAGAAGGATTACAATAAAAGTACCTATTATTTTTCTATTTTATTTTATCGCTACATTGATTTGAATGTTAATAATGTCAATTAATCTAATACAGATAAAACCAATTCGTCGACCGGAGGGACATACAGATTCGGAATCGAGTCCGCAAATGTTTGTGGCCACTTCGAGCACTGAAATTACATTGCCACCGCCACCTGTGCCACCTCCGGCTGCAAACGTGCCCCCAGTAAATGTATCCGTGAATAGCAGTGGTCGACTGTCGACGGGAACGAAGAGAGGAAAAGATACGGACCTTATGACACAGTGTAACGTCTGTGATACTTCCGGCACCAACCAAAATCTCGTTATGTTAGTATTACCAATTACAACAAATGATAACTGAAATCTTAAAATTATAGACACTCCAAAATTGTAATTGAGTAATGTCGTTGTAATGAATCTTTTATGTTACGCATTTAATATCTGTTTCAGGTGTGACGAATGTAAGAAATGCTATCACTTTACATGCTTAGATCCTCCTGTGAAAAAGTCTCCGAAAAGGAGAGGCTATTCGTGGCACTGTGCCGACTGCGACCCTAGTGTAAGTTCATAAATTTTTACTGTTCATACACAACAATATTTTTTAATATTAGATTGATGTACTTTCTATTTTGTCTAAGTATACATACATAACAATTTTTAATAAATAGCGATACAATGTAAAAGAAACTATTTTTTTAGATAGTAATTTCTTTATCTTTTTCTATCCAGCATATAAGAGAACGAACATAAATCGGGATAATTGCACATACATCGATATCGAATTAATAAAGACAATAAGCTAAATCTGACAAAATAGTAAGTACTTCAATCTGAAATGTACATGAGTAAATTGATTGAGCTGATTTCATAAGGTGAATCAAACTGAAAGGATAGATACATCGTCTTATAAGAATGCAAAAATTAATATTACAGGGGAATAGGAACAGAAAATTTTTTTGCCTAATGCAAATTAAATTATTATATTTATTTTTATTTTGTGATGTATGTACAGCAAACTAGAATAATGTCTTGAAGCATTCTGAACTCCATTTTGTGTCTTCCGCGTAATATTGTCAATGTGGATATATATTGGCACATTAAATGTAATAAAAGAAAGAAATTTTTATAGTAAAAATATTTCTTTTATTTCAGGCCTCTGAAACTGAGACTTAATATCAACAATTTTCTATCTGCAGCTCCAATTCTACGTTTATATAAATAAGGCATTCAATGTTATTCTGTTTTTTTGTAAGATACGAAAACATAGAACAGACATACTTTGCTGTAATTTAAAGAAAAACGAATTCTATGAAAATCTACAAGTTCCACTTAAAACTGGTTTATTTGAATCTTAGCATAGTTCGCGCTACTTATTTCTCATTATTTCTTTTACTGATTTTTTCGTAATGCTTTGTAGTTTTATATAACAATTCTACGAAAAAGAGATATTGAAATTATATAGCTAGAAGAAATAAAAGGAATATACAAAAGAATATTTTCGCATGAGACAAGAATGATACTATTTTAAATGCGAAATTAGAAAATCAGAAATGAAAAATTCATCGTATCAATTATTTAAAAAAGCATTGATATATAATTAGTAATTTTTTATTCTTGCAACAGTCACTGCGTCAATATTACATTTTGTACAATCTAAGTTAAACTTACTATTGTAGTAAATAAAAATTTAATGTTTATTATCTACTTCTGAATGAAATTGTCATAGGTTTACAAAAGAACAGCGTTGGAGTCAGAAGCAGCGCTGTAGATTATGTAATATTACTCTGAAATAATATGCCATCTTTCTTTCTGCCTAATATAAATCCATTTGCAAAGGCCTGTGCACTCATAACTGAACATTTTTCCACAATTACTTTCGTTACTGAGATCCAACTTGGTCCTTTACATGTCACAATTAACTGTTTGCTTTTCCAATCGAATTTCGCAAAACCTGGAAGAGCCTTCACATTAATCACGCACATTTTATCTTCAAATATGCAATAATTACATTTTCAGATAATTAATTTTCTTCCTAGGAATAAACTGTTTTCAATCCTTGATACTAACTTAGTATCACAGCGAATCATGCAGGAATAATGATTAATTACCTGGTACATCCGCATTTTTTACATCTGTCGACGATATCGACGTCTGCCGGACATCCAACAATTTTATACCCGTGCCATCAAACTTGGTTTTTAACGAATACGATCCTAGAAGAGCACGATGCAGATCATAAACATTCTTCGCCGTCATCTCGTCCCATTTCACTACAGAGATCTTTGATGTAATTTTAGGTGCTACAAAGTGTGATCATCGAGAAATATTAGTGAAATAATTTAAATACCAATGTATCTTGTTACTTAGCAGCAAAGACAAATTACCATACGTTATGCCTACTTTTCCCTGAGGTCTCGAGGAAGATAGTACTTGCGGCAATTTTCTAATCACGTCGATCAAAACATTTGCACCCAGCTTTGCTAACTTCATATTCAATTCTGGTCGAGTTTCATCTGCATGAATATCTATTTTTTCCTGTGTTACTATATCTCCAGTATCAAACCTGCAAGTAACATAGAGCTAATGAAGAACTGTCTACCAGATAATATTAAGATTATATTCATCTTTCTTCCAATAAAACTGATGTAAATGGCTGACATTTCTCTTTATCAATTACAAAATATATGTATATTTAGAAAATCTTTTCTCTTAGGGAGAAATTTTATGTAAACTCATATATTCTCTGATACTTGATTTTCTTAAACATATTTTAGAAAACCAATTTTAAAAAGGAGCTTTACTTCTCTGCCACTTTCATAATTGTAATTCCCGTCTGAGTGTCACCGTTCATTAAAGCATAAATATCTGGAGATGCTCCTCTCCATCGCGGCAATAGACTAAAATGAATATTTAACATACCGCTGTGACAAAAGATGGATATATTAATTGCGTGTCCCATATTTACAGGCTGGATATGTTAAAGACAAATAAAATGACTTACAATGGGAAGGAATTTATAATATTTAATGGTATCAGATGGCCGAAGCAAACAACTATCCCGATATGAAAACCCTGCGGATTAATTGCAAGAGGCCATTCATTAATAACGAGTCCCTTCTCCTCCGCAAATTGTCGGACAAAATTCCTTTTTCTTGTAGGTACCGTTGCGACTTCTAATCGACAAAGTCTCTCAGCTTTGCTGTAGACAAAAATTGCATAAGCCCATTTTACATTTACATATTTCTTCACTCCTATGGTATATTTAATTACCTATATCAAACAAAATTTACAAATGATTTATCGATAAAAGTAATACTAACTACTCGTTATACAAGCCTCGTAAGCTTTCCATGGAACATTCATCCTGGCCGAAAAACAACACACTCCAGGGACTACCGGCTTTAAATGAGTGCGATTGTCTCTTTCGAACGTGATGCACACCGCACGAAAAGGTTATCTCGCGTGACTTATCACTTCTCTTGAATGTCTCGTATAAGAACAGGTGTATTTTTGTTACGCGTGTTAGAAATACAGCATTCAGCATATTGTTCTCACAGAAAAGATTTATTAACTATATGAAACAACGTGTAAAAACATTCGCATGATGCACATGTATCTAGTGCGTGTGTACATGTACTGTATGTGTATTGGACAGTATTGGACAAACAAATCCAATGCACACACTTTCTTCCGTTGAAAAATTATTTTCGTTAATTCCAATTATCTCACAAAAGTGACCCGTCAGAATTGCAACGTGGCAAAATGACACTTTCATCAGTTTTTCGCTCGCAAAAAATCCGTCAAAATATCCCAAAATGACATACATATACAATTATACGATCGATATCAAAAGAAAGCGCGAGAAAACAAATGCAGTGAAAAATAGATCATCAATGGAATTCTTTTTTTTTTTATTTCGTTCGACAGTATTTACGACACTATTTTAGAATTGCATATATGTTGCAGACCACAAAATTATATAATTAGGAAGAAAATTAAGAAACAATTGAACTATAGTCTGTTCGTAAAATTGAACTTCTTTTCGTCTTTCCTCCTTTTTTTCGACGTTTAATTATACGCCTATTCCATATTTTTAATGCAAATTAGCAATTAATTGTGTTAAATGCAAATTAGAACAGTTGTGAAGAACATACTCGAGAAATCTATATATAGCTACAGCCTTAGGTTTGTTCCTTGTAACTGAGCACCTACTGTTAAACATCTTCTCTTTCTATCTACCCGATATCGTTATACATCTATCTCAGTTTAAGCGCAGCCACGAGGAACGCGTCTCGCACTGTAGAAGTGTAGATGACCACCATGTGCGCCGTGCGCGCCAAGTCATTGGCCAAAGTTACGGTCAGTCGCGGACGGAAGTTATACGAAAACGTCCCTATTTCATCCAAGAATTTCTCTGTAATTTCAACGATTATGAGGAAAGTTGTCTGTTCTTTATCCATTGAAATATTTGCGCCATATATCGTTGCCCCAATTTCTCGAATAGATCTCATATCTATATAGTTCGACACTCGAGTCGATACACTAGTACGCTACAAATGCTTTGAAGCGTACGATTAATCAATCAAGACAAGGAAATTTATGCTTTGAAACATTTGTAGCGCCAAGTGGACTCCAGCCTCATCTAAAAGATCAATCAGAAAATTATTTCGATCCCTTTGTTCGCAACGATTAATTTGTATCTGCACCGTTCGTAGAGATGGTAGCAACATGGTGTAGATAATTCGATTTGTCTTTCACGTTTGCTCGACCAATAACTCGCCGGCCTGCACCGCGCCCGCGCACACGCGCGTTCGATGCCTCACTTTCGTATTTCGAATGCGTCATATACGGGCACGTAGCTCTCGGAGATAATTTTCAAATCTGACGATGGAAAAATAAAGGTATATTTCTTAACAAATGTTTTATTTCGCGAGTGACAAAGATCTGAGGAACGAGACGCAGCGGTGAGAGGACCGCGTCTACCAGAATTATTCCTCGAGGAACTTCGTCTGGAGAGTGCCAATGTCGTGATTGCTACGAACATACATGCGAATGTAAACAATGTGCGATTTGTTCACAGCATTCCCACCTCTTAGGTCTTAATATAATATTTGCCAGCGAAGCACCGGTCCTTTGTGTCCTAATTCCTGTCTCGTGAATTTTTTCCGCAACGATAACGACTGATTGCAACTTTTGATTTCTTGTTACATATGCAAATATTATTGAGACGAATTAGCCATCATGAAGCAACTAGAAGTTTTAAATGAATATTATACTAATCTAGATTACGATATCGACAAAGAAGTGAGTATATTGATATGCACAGATTATAACAGTACGTCAGTGTTGTGGATAAGTTATGAAATTTAATATGAATATTAGAAAGAGCCTGAGTCTGTTTTTTTTTTATGTAACGCTGTTTCTTGCGTGTATTTTTAGAAAGCACTGGAAAAAATACGTAATCTATCTAAGACAGTAAGGTTTGATGAAAGCGTTCATTTTGTAGAGAGGTAAATAATGATATAATTTTAAGATGGAATAATAAAAGACATAGAAGTTCCTTTTTATCTTTGTTATTTTTAATATTCTCTCTTTTGCATCTATAGACTGGAGGCACTGGCGAATATAATACAAGATAATATATCGTTTTTTAAATCTATTTGTAGACACGTAGATACAATTGATACCATTTTAGAGCATTTAACTAATGCTACAGACATGATTTCTCAAGGTACAGTACTATTCTTGCAATTGTAGTTATACAAATATCAATATTATGTTATTTGCGTCTTTGTTTTGTTATAAGTAACAATAACAAATGGCAATGAACGTATTAAATTGTTACTTATATGGAAGTCTTATATATTCTTATATACTTTTATTTTGTTTTCTAGAAGTGTCCGAAACTGATCGTATAATGATTTTTAACAGAATGTTATATACAGTTCTCAATATATGTGGCCTACCTGCAATACGATTATTTTTCATACATCCTCTCCTGTAACTATACATATATGTAAAAAAGAACGTTTGATTATTAATATACTTATTGTCATACTTACTAATTCGGAAAATTTTCATTATTAAAAAATAATGTTTTATAAACTTCTAATATTAGAGACATGTATTATTTCTGTATTCTAGCAATGATGTCTTACCTCACAAAGACAGTTATAAACAAATATCATATTGGCAAGTTTCAGAGTGTATAGGTAACAAAAATATTTGTTTATATTGTAATCTGTGCTGTTCACAAAAATGAGTTTTTACTTTGTAATTAAGAACTTTCGTACAAGTACTCATGCAGAACATATTTATACAGTGACACAAATGATAATTCTAGAGGATTCAGATTTGTACGCAGTTATTAGTTATTTAATCATAACAGACAAATTCCCTTTACATAAAATATGGGTGCAAAAACAAGTGAAAGGAAAGTTTGAATGGCTTATGAAGAGACATTATTCAGACATTACGGCTTATGAAAAGATATTACTCATTACTGATACATTTCAGTCATTGGAAGATATTCAACTCCACGAATGTACGACTGATATAAATATAGTATCTATATGGTCCGAAGATATTGTAGCTGCAAAGAATTTAGCGCTGTCTTTAAATGTACATTATTTAAATTAGATAACACAATATATCGGGAAGAATTATCTTAAGCTTTATTAAAATGATTTATCTGTTTTTTAATCATTCAGTGTCACGTAATATTCATAAATACACATATGGAATTCTCTGGTGGCCTTATAACTTTTCCTCATAAGGAAATAATTGAGCAAAAAGTAAGTCAACAAACCTTGAATAAGATTTGCGAACTGAAATCGGATTCAAGTGATACAGAACAAAGTGTGAATGTATTACATTTCTCACATACTGCTGAAATGAACTTTACTTCAATTTGTAATCTGTTTTACGACGGTACGTGGCAAGAACCTGTAAAGGGCATGTATTGGAAGCATAATGACTACCTGTGGGCAAATGCAACAAAGTAAACACACGTTTTCTTGATCTTATTAACTGCAATAATAATTGTTGTATTTGAAAAATTGAACAATTGAACACATTGAACTTTTAATCAATTAATGTATTGTTATTATAGCGACGACATTATAAGATGCTATGAGTCAGCTGAGAAAGGATTTAAAACTTGGAGTATTAAACCCATTAAGACTAGAATACAAATATTATCAAAACTAGAGCCCATATTGAAACTTACTGGGTATTTTTTGATTCACCGAAAAATTCATATATGTTTTTGTATAATATCTTATCTATATTTACTTATTGTTGATAAGTTTTTAATAATTATCTTTTTTTTTAGCAAACTTGTATTGGCAGCTATAGTAGCAAAATGGTTAAAAATCTCATACTTATTTGAGACTGTGAAGGGATATTCTAAAGTTAGTCGAAATGGAATGATAGAAGCAATGCATGTTCGTAAGCCAGTAGGTGTTATTATACTTAGGGAGGAAAATGAAAATGTTTTGTTTTTCCGATTAATGCAAACTTTAATTGCTGGCAATTCTGTCATTGTGATGTTTGATGCAAATTTCTGTAATTTGACATCATATTGTGATATGTTCTCATCATGTGGGATACCTCCAGGCGTTATAAATTTGTTGTCACATGAAGATATAAATATGCTGGAGTATAAATTATGCTCAGCAAAGTATACAGATTATGCGGATAAGATTTTCTTGAAAGGCAACTCAAACGAAACATATATTACATCATATAAAAACCTTACTACATGCCAGTATATTATGCTCCATTTTAAATAATTTTGATGTAGGTCAATGTTAGTTTTATATGTATGTACACATGAAGTATATCATCTGGATATACTTTAATATTGTGATTTTAAGAGAAAATTTATGTCGTTCAAGCAACTGTTGAAGATAGAACTGATGGTTAGATAATTATATTACGTTTTGTAGATAAGGGCCATAAAAATTGTCGCAGATTATGTTTTTATTCGTATATTTTTATTTGTATATATAGAAAATTGTAAAATTTAGTAGCAATATTTTTATGAAAGTACTTAACCCTTCGCAGAACAAGTGGGGCTTTCAAGACCCACTCGATATTTCCATTTCGAATTTTACGGAGATTTTACGAACTCATAAAAAAAACCCAAATAAGAATCAGACATATATAACGGTATAAATAGATTCTTAAAGCCTTTGAAAGTATACCTGAATTTTTTCAGATTTTTTATGGCATCATTACAGCTTGAAAATCTTAACTGGCCTAAAAGACCCACTTGTTCGACGAAAGCAGCAGAATTACACATGTTCTGCAAACAAGGTTAATACTTTCAGTTACAGACTACTAATGTTTCTAAAATAATATACCTACAGCATTTTTTGTAATTATCGATTTTCAGCAATAAAAAAAAGAAAGATATGTTTTGTTTCTTTTCGCTTTTCAAAAACTTCATGTATGATCTGATACAGATGTAGCAAAGTATAAAAGTATCTGTTTAGCTAAATAGTTAGAAGTGAATGGTGTATAAACAAATAATACATATTAATCTTCTTTCTAATATTCTTTATTACGTAATTTGTTTTAGACAATTTAGACTTTACTTCGCATCTGTATGCAACGAATTAATCTTTGTTAATTATGGGATCAGCATTCTTTTTCGTACAAATATTTTTTATTATGTTTTTTGCTTTTTTAGTATAATATTAATATTATGACTTGATTTAAATGCCTTATAATGTAATTCAGATGATATTTTTTTAATCTATTATCTTAAAATATCGCTGTTTTTATTAATCCTCATTCCTCAGTACTCATATCATTTAAAAATTGGATTGAGTTTTGGAATTGATTTCCCAAAAGCGATTATCAATCTTTCTTCTTCATGTTTATTGAATTCATAATTAACAAGTCATTAATAATTTATGTTAACAAGAATTAATTTAGTTAGAACTCACAATAATCCCAAAGGTGTGATTATCCTAAAGTCAATAGAAGATTAAAAAGAATGCATTTAAAAGAGATCATAACATGAATAAAATTAAACTCGAGGCCAATGATGTATAATCAGTTCTTCCTGTTTGCTCGCCCAATAACACGGCGTCCTTCACGCTCGTACAGTCGATTCCTTACTTTCATGTTTAGAACCGCGTCGTACCGGCACGTAGTTTTTGGCGATAAATTTCAGATCTGACGAAGGAAATCAAGGTTTGTTTTATAATGAATGTTTTATTTCACGACTAAGATCTAAGGAACGAGACGCAGCGGCGAGAGGACCGTGTACCAGAATTACTCCTCGAGAAACTTCGTCTGGAGAATGCCAACGTTTTTATTGCTGCGAACGTACATATAAATGTAAACAATGTGCGATTTGTTCACGGCATCCCCACTTCTTAGGTTTTAATCTGTTATTTGCCAGCAGCGAAATACCGATCCTATCTGTCCTTTCCTGTCTCGTGAATTTTCCGCGATAACGACTGATAGCAACTTCTATATCTTGTTACAAATATTAATTTGGATTAACAATCATGGAGCAACTAGAAGTATTAAATGAATATTATACTAATCTAGATTACGATAAGAACGACAAAAAAGTGAGTATATTGAGATGCACACAGAGTATAATATAATGCATTACGTGGATAAGTTGCAAAACTTATTGTTAGACTAATATTAGGAAGAGCCTTAATCAGTTTTTTTTATGTACAACGCTGCTTCTTGTGTGTCTTTTTAGACAGCACTGAAAGAAATACATGAGTTATCCGAGAAAAGATTTAATACTAACGTCTCTATTTCAACCAGGTAAATAATGATAATTTTAAAATGAAATAATAAGAGACGTGGAAGTTGCTCTCCATTTTTGTTATTTTTAATATCCTCTCTTTCGCATCTATAGGCTGGACGTACTGGCAAATTTAATACAAGAGAACATATCACCTTTTAAATCTGTTTGTAGACACGTAGATGTGATTGATACTATTGTAGGGTATTTAAAATATTATGAACAAGACATTAGACATGTCAAAGGTACAGTAATATTATTTTTTTAAATGTAATTGTGTATATCAATATTATTATTTGCATTTTTATTTTTTTATAAGTAACAATAACAGGTAGCAATGAACGCATTAAGTTGTTATATATGAAAATCTTATGTTACATTTTCATTTTGTATCCTAGGTGATACGTTGGAGAATACTCTTGGGATTATCTTTCCATTATTGGTTACACTCTTCAATATATGTGATGAATCTGCAATACAATCATTTTTGCTATATCCTATCTTGTAACTATATATATATATAAATTTTACTTATTAATATACTTATTTTCATATTTATTAATTCAGAAGTTCTTACGTTAAAAATTAATATTTTAAATACTTTTTATAATATTAGTTACATATTTTCTGTATTCTAGCACAGATTCCTCAATAGACTTTGATAAAGCCTGTAAAAAAATAAAACATTGGCAAAGTTCAGTTAGGATAGGTAACAAAACTATTTGTTTATAGCGTTATACTGTAACGTGTGCTGTTCATAAAAACGTATTTTTACTTTATAATTAAGAACTTTGATACAAGTACTCATGCAGAGCATACTTTTACAGAGAGAGAAATAATAGTTCTAGAGGATTCAGACATGTATGCGGTTATTAACTGTTTAATAATAACAGACAAATGTCTTTTACATAAGATATGGGTGCAGGAACAAGTGAAAGAAAAATTTGTATGGCTTATGAAGAGACATTATTCAGACATTACAGCTTATGAAGAGATGTTACTCATTATTGATACATTTCAATTATTCAAAGATATTCAACTCCATGAATGTGCGACCGACATAAATATAGTATCTATATGGTCCGAAGATATTGTAGCTGCGAAGAATTTAGCGCTGTCTTTAAATGTACATTATTTAAATTAGATAACACAATATATCGGGAAGAATTATCTTAAGCTTTATTAAAATGATTTATCTGTTTCTTAATCATTTAGTGTCACGCAGTATTCATAAATACACATATGGATTTCTCTGATGGTTGTCACACATTTCTCCCTTACAAAGAAATAGTTGACTATGTAAAGAGTCAACAAACGTTGAATAAGATTCGCGAAAAAGAATCAGTTTCATCTGAGACAGAACAAAGTGTAAATGTAGTACATCTCTCACATACTGCTGAAATGAACTTTACTTCAATTTGTGATCTGTTTTACGACGGTACGTGGCAAGAACCTGTAAAGGGCATGTATTGGAAGCATAATGACACCTTGTGGGCAAATGCAACAAAGTATGAAAGCATACGTTTTCTTGATCTTATTATCTACAATAATTCTTGTAAAATTGAACAAAGGTACATTGATTTAACCAATTAATGTGTTGTTATTATAGCGATGATATTGTAAGATGCTACGAGTCAGCTGAGAAAGGATTCAAAACTTGGAGTATTAAGCCCATTAAGACTAGAATACAAATATTATCAAAACTAGAGCCCATATTAAAATTTAATAAGTACATTATCAAAAGTTATCAAAAATTCTTATATGTTTTTGTATATCTTACTTGTGTTTTCTTGATAACCATTCAATCATTATCTTCCCGTTTTTCTTTTTTAGTAAACTTGCATTGGCAGCTATAGTGACAAGATGGTTAAAATTCCCATATTTATGTCCTATAGACGGATATGTTTATCAAAATGGAAAGGCAGAGATGACGGACGTTCGTAAGCCATTAGGTGTTATCATTCTTAGGGAGGAAAAAGAAAGCGTCTTATTATTTCGATTAATGCAAATTTTGATTGCTGGCAATTCTGTCATTGTGATGTTTGATGCGAATTTCTGTAATCTGACACCATATTGTGATGTGTTCTCAACATGTGGAATACCTCCAGGCGTTATAAATTTGTTGTCACATGAGGACGCAAATATGCTGGAATATAAATTATGCTCTGCAAAGTACACAGACTATGCAGATAGGTTTTTTCTAAAAGGCATCTCTAAAGATGCATATGTTGGACCATATATTAACCTTACTACAACCAAAAACATTATACTTCGTCTTAGATAATTTTGATGATGTAGGCAGGGTTTGTTTCATATGTATGTACACAAATATAATCATCTTGATATATTCAGTATTATGATTTTAGAAGAAAATTTATGTCGTTTAAGCAACTGTTGAAGATAGAACTGATGGTTAGATAATTGTATTATGTTTTGTAGTTAGAGGCTGTAAATATTCATGCAGGTTTTGGCTTTATTCGTGTAGTTTTATTTGTATATATGTAGAAAATTGTAAAGTTTAACAGCAATATTATTATGAAAATACTTAATACTTTCAGTTGTAGACTATTGTTTCTAAAATAATATACGGCGTTTTCAGTAGGTATCGATTTTCAGCAATAAAAAAATATATTTTGTTTTTTTTTTCTTTTCGAAAACTTTATGTATGATCACATATAGATGTAGTAAAATATAAAAGTACCTATTTATTAAAATAGTTAAAAGTGAATAATGTATAAACAAATAAATGCACATATTAATCTGCTTTCTAATATTCTTTATTATTCGTATATTCGTATATTCTCTCTCTCTCTCGTTTCAGACTTTACTTCGCATCTGTATGTAACGAATTATCATCATTGTTAATTATACGAATTAGCATTCTTTCGTATAAATATTTTTTGTGATGTTCTTTGCTTTTTTTAGTGTAATTACTATTATAACTTAATATAAATGCGTTATAATATAATTCAGATAATATCTTTTTAGTCTATTATTATCTTAAAATATCGCTGGTAAAAATTGAATCACCCAGATAATAATTAGAAGAAAAACGTATGTTAATAAATAAAGAACATTAAGACATTTTCTTTTCTGAGAGAAATATGTATATGGAGAATTTTAAAAAAGTCATTTAAAAGAGATCATAACATGAGTAAAATTAAATCTCAGCCTAAAAAAATGTATGATTGGTTTATAATCTTACAAGAGATTTATATTCTTATCGAATTTCCGTCCTAAATATAATTTATATACTGTGCGCGAGTAGTATATCTTTTAAATCGTTCGAAAAAAGGTAGTAACACGAGGCACAGTCAATCAGGATAGTTCTTCCCGTTTGTTCGACC
The DNA here is from genome assembly GCF_030848795.1 of Temnothorax nylanderi. Taxonomy (NCBI): domain Eukaryota; kingdom Metazoa; phylum Arthropoda; class Insecta; order Hymenoptera; family Formicidae; genus Temnothorax; species Temnothorax nylanderi. The sequence continues at coordinate 1,719,853 of NW_027249082.1, forward strand.
AATAACACCACTGCTGCACGCTCGTACAGTCGATTCCCAACTTCTGTATTTCGAATCGCGTCATACGGGCACGTAGATTCCGACAATAATAATTTTCAAATCTAACGATGGAAATAAAGGTTTATTTTTTAACGAATGACTAAGATCTGTGGAACGATCTTAGTCAGGCGCAGCGGCGTGAGGACGTTGTACAAGAATTACTCCTTAAGAAACTTCGTCTAGAGAATGCCAACGTTTTTATTGCTGCGAACGTACATATGAATGTAAACAATGTGCGATTTGTTCACGACATCCCCACTTCTTCGATCTTAATATGATATTTGCCAGCGATATACCGATCCTTTCTGTCCTTTCCTGTCTCGTGAAGGATAACGACTAACTGCAATTTCGATTTCTTCTTACAATATCATTGAGTCGGACTAGCAATCATGAAGCAACTAGAAGTTTTAAATGAATATTATACTGATCTAGATTACAATATCGACAAAGACGTAAGTATTGATATGCGCAGAAGATATCAATGTACTGGTGCGGATAAGTTATGAAATTTAATAGTTAATACTAATATAAGAAAGAGTTTAGTCTGTTTTTTTTGTGTGTAACGCTGTTTCTTGTGTGTATATTTTTAGGAAGCACTGGAAAAAATACTTAATCTATCTAAGACAGTAAGGTTCCATAATTCCATCAATATTTCAGACAGGTGAATAACGATAATTTTAAGACGGAATAATAAGAGACGTGGACGTTGCTTTTTCTATTTTTGTTATTTTTAATGTCCTCTCTTTTGCATCTATATAGACTGGAGGTACTGGCGAATATAATACAAGATAATATATCGTTTTTTAAATCTGTTTGTGCACACGTAGATACAATTGATACTATTGTAGGGTATTTAAATCATTATGCAGCATACATTAAGTGTTTCGAAGGTACAGTAATATTATTCTTGCAAGTGTAGTTGTGCATATCAATAATATATTATTTACGTCTTCATTTTGTTATAAGTAACAGCAATAGACGCATTAAGTTGTTATTTATAAAAATCTTATGTTATATTTTTATTTTGTTTTCTAAATCTAGATCTAGATGATAGTTTCGAGACTATTGAAGTGACGATCTTTTCATTAATACTTACGCTCTTCATTATATGTGACGAATTTGCAATAAAAGCATTTTTGCAACATCCTATCTTGTAACTATATATATATATATATATATATATATAACAAAAATTTTACTTATTAATATACTTATTTTCATATTTATTAATTCAGAAGTTCTTACATTAAAAATTAATCTTTTAAATACTTTTTATAATATTAGTTATATATTTTCTGTCTTCTAGCACAGATTCCTTATGGCCTGAAAATACTTATTCAGAAATATTAACTGGGCTAGGTATAATTGATTCAGGTAACAAAAGTATTTGTTTATATTGTAATGTGTGCTGTTCATAAAAACATTTCTTTTCTTTATAATTAAGAATTTTCGTACAAGTACTTATGCAGAACACATTATTAATTACAGAGATAGAAATGATAATTCTAGAGGATTCAGACTTGTATGCGGTTGTTAACTATTTAATAAGAACAGACAAATTTATTTTACATAACATATGGGTGCAAGAACAAGTAAAAGAAAAATTTGTGTGGCTTATGAAGAGACATTATTCAGAGTTTACGGCTTGTGAAGAGATGTTACTCATTATTGATACATTTCAGTCATTGGAAGATATTCAACTCCGTGTGTATCATGAGCCTACTATAAGTATAGTATCTATATGGTCCGAAGATATTGTAGCTGCGAAGAATTTAGCGCTGTCTTTAAATGTACATTATTTAAATTATACAACATAATATATCGGGAAGAATTATCTTAGGCTTCATTAAAATACTTTTTCTATTTCTTAATCATTCAGAGTCACATAATATTGATAAATTCATATATGAATTTCTCTGGTACTGCCGTGCTTTTCCCTTATAAAACAATATGTGAGTATACACTAAATCAAGAAACCATAAATGAGATTCGCAAACAAATATCGGAATTGGATTCAACTGATACAGAACACAGTGTAAATGTAGTACACCTCCCACATATCGCGGAAATAAACTTTACTTCAATTTGTGATCTGTTTTACGACGGTACGTGGCAGAAACCTGTAAAGGGCATGTATTGGAAGCATAATGACAACCTGTGGGCAAATGCAACAAAGTATGAAAGTATACGTTTTCTTGATCTTATTAACTGCAATAATAATTTTTGTATTTGAAAAATTGAACAAAGACACATTGAACTTTTAATCAATTAATGTATTGTTATTATAGCGACGATATTATAAGATGCTATGAGTCAGCTGAGAAAGGATTCGAAACTTGGAGTATCAAGCCCGTTAAGACTAGAATACAAATATTATCAAAACTAGCGTCCATTTTAAAACTTAATGGGTATCTTTTGAGTTATTTAAAACTTCTTATATGTTTTTGTAATATTCTACTTATGTTTGCTTGATAACTTTTCAACAATTATCTTTTGTTTTTTTTCTTTTTAGCAAACTTGTATTGGCAGCTATAGTCACAAGATGGTTAAAATTCCCATATTTATTTCATATAGAGGGATATCTTTCTCGAAATGCAGAGGTAGAAAGAACGATAACTCGTATGCCATTAGGTGTTATCATTCTTAGGGAGGAAAATGAAAACGTTTTGTTTTTTCGATTAATGCAAACTTTAATTGCTGGCAACTCTGTCATTGTCATGTTTGGTGCAAATTTCTGTGATCTGTCACCATATTGTGATATATTCTCAACATGTGGAATACCTCCAGGCGTTATAAATTTGTTGTCACATGAAGATACAGATATGCTGGGGTATAAATTATGCTCAGTAAAGTATACAGACTATGCGGATGAGATTTTTTCAAAAGGCAACTCTAAGGAAACGTATATTGCACCATATAAAAATATTACTATAGAGAAAAATATTATACTGTATCTTAAATAACTTTTACGACGTACGGCAGTGTTTATATGTACACAAGTATAATCATCTTGATATATTTCAGTATTATGATTTTAGGAGAATATTTATGTTTAAGCAGCTGTTAAAAATAGAACTGATGGTTAGATAATTGTGTTATGTTTCGTAGATAGAGGCTATAAATATTCACGCAGGTTTCGTTTTTATTCGTATAGTTTCATTTGTATATATGTTATAGAAAATTGTAAAATTTAATAGCAATATTATTATGAAAATACTTAATACTTTCAGTTGTAGACTATTATGTTTCTAAAATAATATACGGCGTTTTCAGTAGGTATCGATTTTCAGCAATAAAAAAATATTTTGTTTTTTTTTCTCTTTTCGAAAACTTTATTTATGATCACATATAGATGTAGTAAAATATAAAAATATCTATTTATTAAAATAGTTAAAAGTGAATAATGTATAAACAAATAAATGCACATATTAATCTGCTTTCTAATATTCTTTATTATTCGTATATTCGTATATTCGTTTCAGACTTTACTTCGCATCTGTATGTAACGAATTATCATCATTGTTAATTATACGAATTAGCATTCTTTCGTATAAATATTTTTTGTGATGTTCTTTACTTTTTTTAGTGTAAATACTATTATAACTTAATATAAATGCATTATAATATAATTCAGAAGATATCTTTTTAGTCTATTATTATCTTTTATAATATCGCTGGTAAAAATTGAATCACCCAGATAATTAGAAGAAAAACGTATGTTAATAAATAATGAACATTAAGACATTTTCTTTTCTGAAAGTCAGGGTGAACCGAATAGCGAACCAATCAATTAATCTCCAAACTATGTTATCATCAAGTAAATATTAAGCTGTACAATTGTTTTATCAATCCTCAACAAATCATCTCATTTATAAACTAGATTGAGTTTTTGTAATTGATTTCCCAAAAGCGAAATATAATCTTTTTCCTTCGCGTTTATTGAATTTATAATTAACAAATCATTAATAATTTATGTTAACAAGAATTAGTCTAGTTAGAACCCTTAGAACTCACAATATCCTCTTAAGTGGATTATCCCAAAGTCAATAGATGAATGAAAACGATGAACATGTGAATGATTATAATTATACAGAAAAATTTGTATACGTGTAAATGTATAAATATATAATTGATATTATAAATTTATAAAAATTTCTATTACAATATATATGGAGGATTTTAAAAAAGGCATTTAAAAGAGACCATAACATGAGTAAAATTAAATCTGAGCCTAAAAAATGTATATGATTGTTTTATAATCTTACAAAAGATTTATATTCTTATCGAATTTCCGTCCTAAATATGATTTACATACTGTGCGCGAGTATATCTTTTAAATCGTTCGAAAAAAAGGTAGTAACACGAGGCACAGTCAATCAGGATAGTTCTTCCCGTTTGTTCGACCAATAACACCCCTCCTGCACGCTCGTACAGTCGATTCCCAACTTCCGTATTTCGAATCGCGTCATACGGGCACGTATAGATTCCGACAATAATTTTCAAATCTAACAATGGAAATAAAGGTTTATTTTTTAACGAATGACTAAGATCTGTGGAACGAGGCGCAGCGGCGTGAGGACGTTGTACAAGAATTACTCCTTAAGGAACTTCGTCTAGAGAATGCCAACGTTTTTATTGCTGCGAACGTACATACGAATGTAAACAATGTGCGATTTGTTCACGACATCCCCACTTCGTCGACCTTAATATGATATTTGCCAGCGATATACCGATCCTTTTTGTCCTTTCCTGTCTCGTGAAGGATTACGACTAACTGCAATTTCGATTTCTTCTTACAATATCATTGAGTCGGATTAGCAATCATGAAGCAACTAGAAGTTTTAAATGAATATTATACTGATCTAGATTATAATATCGACAAAGACGTAAGTATTGATATGCGCAGAAGATATCAATGTACTGCATGCGGATAAGTTATGAAATTTAATAGTTAATACTATTATAAGAAAGAGTTTTAGTCTGTTTTTTTTGTGTGTAAAGCCCCTTGCACAATGCCAGGCAACAGGCAATAGGAACAGGGAATAGAAATCAGAAATCATGTATAAATGCAGAATAAACAGTGACACAAGCAATAGACACAGAGTTTCCGTCACGTTGAAAATTCTGTGCCTATTGCCTGTTGCCAACCAATCATAATATTCGAATTTTTTAGGTTGTAATTAAAAATTTTTTGGTTATTTCCTGTTCCTATTGTCTGTTGCCTGGCATTGTGCAAGGGGCTTAACGCTGTTTCTTGTGTGTATATTTTTAGGAAGCACTGGAAAAAATACGTAATCTATCTAAGACAGTAAGGTTCCATAATTCCGTCAATATTTCAGACAGGTAAATAACGATAATTTTAAGACGGAATAATAAGAGACGTAGACGTTGCTTTTTCTATTTTTGTCATTTTTAATATCCTCTCTTTTCCATCTATAGGCTGGAAGTTCTGGCAAATATAATACAAAAGAATATATCGTTTTTTAAATCTGTTTGTGCACACGTGGATATAATTGATACTATTGTAGGGTATTTAAATCATTATGCAACATACACTAAGTATAAAGGTACAGTAATATTATTCTTGCAAGTGTAGTTGTGTATATCAATAATATATTATTTGCGTCTTTATTTTGTTATAAGTAACAGCAATAGCCGCATTAAGTTGTTATTTATAAAAATCTTATGTTATATTTTTATTTTGTTTTCTAAATCTAGATGATAATTCCGTGACTATTCATGTGATGATCTTTCCATTAATTCTTACACTCTTCCGTATATGTGACGAATTTGCAATAAAAGAATTTTTGTTACATCCTATCTTGTAAATATATACATATATATATATAACAAAAATTTTACTTATATTAATATACTTATTTTCATATTTATTAATTCAGAAGTTCTTACATTAAAAATTAATGTTTTAAGTACTTTTTATAATATTAGTTATATATTTTCTGTCTTCTAGCACAGATTCCTTATGGCCTGAAAACATTTATTCACAAATATTAGCTGGGCTAGGTATAATTGATTTAGGTAACAAAAGTATTTGTTTATATTGTAATGTGTGCTGTTCATAAAAACATGTCTTTTCTTTTTAATTAAGAATATTCGTACAAGTACTTATGCAGAACACATTATTACAGAGATAGAAATGATAATTCTAGAGGATTCAGACTTGTATGCGGTTATTAACTATTTAATAATAACAGACAAATTTCCTTTACATAACATATGGGTGCAAGAACAAGTAAAAGAAAAATTTGTATGGCTTATTAAAAGACATTATTCAGACATTACAGCTTGTGAAGAGATGTTACTCATTATTGATACATTTCAATCATTGAAAGATATTCAACTCCATGTGTATCATGAGCCTACTATAAGTGTAGTATCTATATGGTCCGAAGATATTGTAGCTGCGAAGAATTTAGCGCTGTCTTTAAATGTACATTATTTAAATTATACAACATAATATATCGGGAAGAATTATCTTAGGCTTCATTAAAATATTTTTTCTATTTCCTAATCATTCAGAGTCACGTAATATTGATAAATTCATATATGAATATCTCGGGTACTGCCGTGATTTTCCCTTATCAAGAAATATGTGAGTATACAATGAATCAACAAACCATAAATGAGATTCGCAAACAAATATCGGAATCGGATTCAACTGATACAGAACACAGTGTAAATGTAGTACACCTCTCACATATCGCGGAAATAAACTTTACTTCAATTTGTGATCTGTTTTACGACGGTACGTGGCAGAAACCTGTAAAGGGCATGTATTGGAAGCATAATAACTACCTGTGGGCAAATGCAACAAAGTATGAAAGTATACGTTTTCTTGATCTTATTAACTGCAATAATAATTCTTGTATTTGAAAAATTGAACAAAGACACATTGAACTTTTAATCAATTATTGTATTGTTATAGCGACGATATTATAAGATGCTATGAGTCAGCTGAGAAAGGATTCAAAACTTGGAGTATCAAGCCCGATAAGACTAGAATACAAATATTATCAAAACTAGCGGCCATGTTAAAACTTAATGGGTATCTTTTGAGTTATTTAAAACTTCTTATATGTTTTTGTAATATTCTACTTATGTTTGCTTGATAACTTTTCAACAATTATCTTTTGTTTTTTTTTCTTTTTAGCAAACTTGTATTGGCAGCTATAGTCACAAGATGGTTAAAATTCCCATATTTATTTCGTATAGAGGGATATCTTTCTCGAAATGCAGAGGTAGAAAGAACGATAGCTCGTGTGCCATTAGGTGTTATCATTCTTAGGGAGGAAAATGAAAGCGTTTTGTTTTTTCGATTAATGCAAACTTTAATTGCTGGCAACTCTGTCATTGTCATGTTTGGTGCAAATTTCTGTGATCTGTCACCATATTGTGATATGTTCTCAACATGTGGAATACCTCCAGGCGTTATAAATTTGTTGTCACATGAAGATACAGATATGTTGGGGTATAAATTATGCTCAGGAAAGTATACAGACTATGCGGATGTGATTTTTTTAAAAGGCAACTCTAAGGAAACGTATATTGAACCATATAAAAATCTTACTATAGAGAAGAATATTGTACTGTATCTTAAATAACTTTTACGACGTATGGCAGTGTTTATATGTACACAAGTATAATCATCTTGATATATTTCAGTATTATGATTTTAGGAGAAAATTTATGTTTAAGCAGCTGTTAAAAATAGAACTGATGGTTAGATAATTGTGTTATGTTTCGTAGATAGAGGCTATAATATTCACGCAGGTTTCGTTTTTATTCGTATAGTTTCATTTGTATATATGTTATAGAAAATTGTAAAATTTAATAGCAATATTATTATGAAAATACTTAATACTTTCAGTTGTAGACTATTATGTTTCTAAAATAATATACGGTGTTTTCAGTAGGTATCGATTTTCAGCAATAAAACAATATTTTGTTTTTTTTTTCTCTTTTCGAAACTTTATTTATGATCACATATAGATGTAGTAAAATATAAAAGTATCTATTTATTAAAATAGTTAGAAGTGAATAATGTATAAACAAATAAATGCACATATTAATCTGCTTTCTAATATTCTTATTATTCGTATATTCGTATATTCGTTTCAGACTTTACTTCGCATCTGTATGTAACGAATTATCATCATTGTTAATTATACGAATTAGCATTCTTTCGTATAAATATTTTTTGTGATGTTCTTTACTTTTTTTAGTGTAATTACTACATATTATAACTTAATATAAATGCATTATAATATAATTCAGAAGATATCTTTTTAGTCTATTATTATCTTTTATAATATCGCTGGTAAAAATTGAATCACCCAGATAATTAGAAGAAAAACGTATGTTAATAAATAATGAACATTAAGACATTTTCTTTTCTGAAAGTCAGGGTGAACCGAATAGCGAACCAATTCAATTAATCTCCAAACTATGTTATCATCAAGTAAATATTAAGCTGTACAATTGTTTTATCAATCCTCAACAAATCATCTCATTTATAAACTAGATTGAGTTTTTGTAATTGATTTCCCAAAAGCGAAATATAATCTTTTTCCTTCGCGTTTATTGAATTTATAATTAACAAATCATTAATAATTTATGTTAACAAGAAATTAGTCTAGTTAGAACCCTTAGAACTCACAATATCCTCTTAAGTGGACTATCTCAAAGTCAATAGATGAGTGAAAGCGATGAACATGTGAATGATTATAAATATACAGAAAAATTTGTACTACGTGTAAATGTATAAATATATAATTGATATTATAAATTTATAAAAATTTCTATTACAATATATATGGAGGATTTAAAAAAGGCATTTAAAAGAGACCATAACATGAGTAAAATTAAATCTGAGCCTAAAAAATGTATGATTGTTTTATAATCTTACAAAAGATTTATATTCTTATCGAATTTCCGTCCTAAATATGATTTACATACTGTGCGCGAGTATATCTTTTAAATCGTTCGAAAAAAAGGTAGTAACACGAGGCACAGTCAATCAGGATAGTTCTTCCCGTTTGTTCGACCAATAACACCCCTCCTGCACGCTCGTACAGTCGATTCCCAACTTCCGTATTTCGAATCGCGTCATACGGGCACGTATAGATTCCGACAATAATTTTCAAATCTAACAATGGAAATAAAGGTTTATTTTTTAACGAATGACTAAGATCTGTGGAACGAGGCGCAGCGGCGTGAGGACGTTGTACAAGAATTACTCCTTAAGGAACTTCGTCTAGAGAATGCCAACGTTTTTATTGCTGCGAACGTACATACGAATGTAAACAATGTGCGATTTGTTCACGACATCCCCACTTCGTCGACCTTAATATGATATTTGCCAGCGATATACCGATCCTTTTTGTCCTTTCCTGTCTCGTGAAGGATAACGACTAACTGCAATTTCGATTTCTTCTTACAATATCATTGAGTCGGATTAGCAATCATGAAGCAACTAGAAGTTTTAAATGAATATTATACTGATCTAGATTATAATATCGACAAAGACGTAAGTATTGATATGCGCAGAAGATATCAATGTACTGCATGCGGATAAGTTATGAAATTTAATAGTTAATACTATTATAAGAAAGAGTTTTAGTCTGTTTTTTTGTGTGTAAAGCCCCTTGCACAATGCCAGGCAACAGGCAATAGGAACAGGGAATAGAAATCAGAAATCATGTATAAATGCAGAATAAACAGTGACACAAGCAATAGACACAGAGTTTCCGTCACGTTGAAAATTCTGTGCCTATTGCCTGTTGCCAACCAATCATAATATTCGAATTTTTTAGGTTGTAATTAAAAATTTTTTGGTTATTTCCTGTTCCTATTGTCTGTTGCCTGGCATTGTGCAAGGGGCTTAACGCTGTTTCTTGTGTGTATATTTTTAGGAAGCACTGGAAAAAATACGTAATCTATCTAAGACAGTAAGGTTCCATAATTCCGTCAATATTTCAGACAGGTAAATAACGATAATTTTAAGACGGAATAATAAGAGACGTAGACGTTGCTTTTTCTATTTTTGTCATTTTAATATCCTCTCTTTTCCATCTATAGGCTGGAAGTTCTGGCAAATATAATACAAAAGAATATATCGTTTTTTAAATCTGTTTGTGCACACGTGGATATAATTGATACTATTGTAGGGTATTTAAATCATTATGCAACATACACTAAGTATAAAGGTACAGTAATATTATTCTTGCAAGTGTAGTTGTGTATATCAATAATATATTATTTGCGTCTTTATTTTGTTATAAGTAACAGCAATAGCCGCATTAAGTTGTTATTTATAAAAATCTTATGTTATATTTTTATTTTGTTTTCTAAATCTAGATGATAATTCCGATGACTATTCATGTGATGATCTTTCCATTAATTCTTACACTCTTCCGTATATGTGACGAATTTGCAATAAAAGAATTTTTGTTACATCCTATCTTGTAAATATATACATATATATATATAACAAAAATTTTACTTATATTAATATACTTATTTTCATATTTATTAATTCAGAAGTTCTTACATTAAAAATTAATGTTTTAAGTACTTTTTATAATATTAGTTATATATTTTCTGTCTTCTAGCACAGATTCCTTATGGCCTGAAAACATTATTCACAAATATTAGCTGGGCTAGGTATAATTGATTTAGGTAACAAAAGTATTTGTTTATATTGTAATGTGTGCTGTTCATAAAAACATGTCTTTTCTTTTTAATTAAGAATATTCGTACAAGTACTTATGCAGAACACATTATTACAGAGATAGAAATGATAATTCTAGAGGATTCAGACTTGTATGCGGTTATTAACTATTTAATAATAACAGACAAATTTCCTTTACATAACATATGGGTGCAAGAACAAGTAAAAGAAAAATTTGTATGGCTTATTAAAAGACATTATTCAGACATTACAGCTTGTGAAGAGATGTTACTCATTATTGATACATTTCAATCATTGAAAGATATTCAACTCCATGTGTATCATGAGCCTACTATAAGTGTAGTATCTATATGGTCCGAAGATATTGTAGCTGCGAAGAATTTAGCGCTGTCTTTAAATGTACATTATTTAAATTATACAACATAATATATCGGGAAGAATTATCTTAGGCTTCATTAAAATATTTTTTCTATTTCCTAATCATTCAGAGTCACGTAATATTGATAAATTCATATATGAATATCTCGGGTACTGCCGTGATTTTCCCTTATCAAGAAATATGTGAGTATACAATGAATCAACAAACCATAAATGAGATTCGCAAACAAATATCGGAATCGGATTCAACTGATACAGAACACAGTGTAAATGTAGTACACCTCTCACATATCGCGGAAATAAACTTTACTTCAATTTGTGATCTGTTTTACGACGGTACGTGGCAGAAACCTGTAAAGGGCATGTATTGGAAGCATAATAACTACCTGTGGGCAAATGCAACAAAGTATGAAAGTATACGTTTTCTTGATCTTATTAACTGCAATAATAATTCTTGTATTTGAAAAATTGAACAAAGACACATTGAACTTTTAATCAATTATTGTATTGTTATAGCGACGATATTATAAGATGCTATGAGTCAGCTGAGAAAGGATTCAAAACTTGGAGTATCAAGCCCGATAAGACTAGAATACAAATATTATCAAAACTAGCGGCCATGTTAAAACTTAATGGGTATCTTTTGAGTTATTTAAAACTTCTTATATGTTTTTGTAATATTCTACTTATGTTTGCTTGATAACTTTTCAACAATTATCTTTTGTTTTTTTTTCTTTTTAGCAAACTTGTATTGGCAGCTATAGTCACAAGATGGTTAAAATTCCCATATTTATTTCGTATAGAGGGATATCTTTCTCGAAATGCAGAGGTAGAAAGAACGATAGCTCGTGTGCCATTAGGTGTTATCATTCTTAGGGAGGAAAATGAAAGCGTTTTGTTTTTTCGATTAATGCAAACTTTAATTGCTGGCAACTCTGTCATTGTCATGTTTGGTGCAAATTTCTGTGATCTGTCACCATATTGTGATATGTTCTCAACATGTGGAATACCTCCAGGCGTTATAAATTTGTTGTCACATGAAGATACAGATATGTTGGGGTATAAATTATGCTCAGGAAAGTATACAGACTATGCGGATGTGATTTTTTTAAAAGGCAACTCTAAGGAAACGTATATTGAACCATATAAAAATCTTACTATAGAGAAGAATATTGTACTGTATCTTAAATAACTTTTACGACGTATGGCAGTGTTTATATGTACACAAGTATAATCATCTTGATATATTTCAGTATTATGATTTTAGGAGAAAATTTATGTTTAAGCAGCTGTTAAAAATAGAACTGATGGTTAGATAATTGTGTTATGTTTCGTAGATAGAGGCTATAAATATTCACGCAGGTTTCGTTTTTATTCGTATAGTTTCATTTGTATATATGTTATAGAAAATTGTAAAATTTAATAGCAATATTATTATGAAAATACTTAATACTTTCAGTTGTAGACTATTATGTTTCTAAAATAATATACGGTGTTTTCAGTAGGTATCGATTTTCAGCAATAAAAAAATATTTTGTTTTTTTTTCTCTTTTCGAAAACTTTATTTATGATCACATATAGATGTAGTAAAATATAAAAGTATCTATTTATTAAAATAGTTAGAAGTGAATAATGTATAAACAAATAAATGCACATATTAATCTGCTTTCTAATATTCTTTATTATTCGTATATTCGTATATTCGTTTCAGACTTTACTTCGCATCTGTATGTAACGAATTATCATCATTGTTAATTATACGAATTAGCATTCTTTCGTATAAATATTTTTTGTGATGTTCTTTGCTTTTTTTAGTGTAATTACTACAATATTATAACTTAATATAAATGCATTATAATATAATTCAGAAGATATCTTTTTAATCTATTATTATCTTTTATAATATCGCTGGTAAAAATTGAATCACCCAGATAATTAGAAAAAAAACGTATGTTAATAAATAATGAACATTAAGACATTTTCTTTTCTGAAAGTCAGGGTGAACCGAATAGCGAACCAATTAATTAATCTCCAAACTATGTTATCATCAAGTAAATATTAAGCTGTACAATTGTTTTATCAATCCTCAACAAATCATCTCATTTATAAACTAGATTGAGTTTTTGTAATTGATTTCCCAAAAGCGAAATATAATCTTTTTCCTTCGCGTTTATTGAATTTATAATTAACAAATCATTAATAATTTATGTTAACAAGAATTAGTCTAGTTAGAACCCTTAGAACTCACAATATACTCTTAAGTGGACTATCTCAAAGTCAATAGATGAGTGAAAGCGATGAACATGTGAATGATTATAAATATACAGAAAAATTTGTACACGTGTAAATGTATAAATATATAATTGATATTATAAATTTATAAAAATTTCTATTACAATATATATGGAGGATTTAAAAAAAGGCATTTAAAAGAGACCATAACATGAGTAAAATTAAATCTGAGCCTAAAAAATGTATGATTGTTTTATAATCTTACAAAAGATTTATATTCTTATCGAATTTCCGTCCTAAATATGATTTACATACTGTGCGCGAGTATATCTTTTAAATCGTTCGAAAAAAAGGTAGTAACACGAGGCACAGTCAATCAGGATAGTTCTTCCCGTTTGTTCGACCAATAACACCCCTCCTGCACGCTCGTACAGTCGATTCCCAACTTCCGTATTTCGAATCGCGTCATACGGGCACGTAGATTCCGACAATAATTTTCAAATCTAACAATGGAAATAAAGGTTTATTTTTTAACGAATGACTAAGATCTGTGGAACGAGGCGCAGCGGCGTGAGGACGTTGTACAAGAATTACTCCTTAAGGAACTTCGTCTAGAGAATGCCAACGTTTTTATTGCTGCGAACGTACATACGAATGTAAACAATGTGCGATTTGTTCACGACATCCCCACTTCGTCGATATCCCCACTTAATATGATATTTGCCAGCGATATACCGATCCTTTCTGTCCTTTCCTGTCTCGTGAAGGATAACGACTAACTGCAATTTCGATTTCTTCTTACAATATCATTGAGTCGGATTAGCAATCATGAAGCAACTAGAAGTTTTAAATGAATATTATACTGATCTAGATTACAATATCGACAAAGACGTAAGTATTGATATGCGCAGAAGATATCAATGTACTGCTGCGGATAAGTTATGAAATTTAATATAGTTAATACTAATATAAGAAAGAGTTTTAGTCTGTTTTTTTTTGTGTGTAACGCTGTTTCTTGTGTGTATATTTTTAGGAAGCACTGGAAAAAATACGTAATCTATCTAAGACAGTAAGGTTCCATAATTCCGTCAATATTTCAGACAGGTAAATAACGATAATTTTAAGACGGAATAATAAGAGACGTGGACGTTGCTTTTGCTATTTTTGTCATTTTTAATATCCTCTCTTTTGCATCTATAGGCTGGAAGTTCTGGCAAATATAATACAAAAGAATATATCGTTTTTTAAATCTGTTTGTGCACACGTGGATATAATTGATACTATTGTAGGGTATTTAAATCATTATGCAACATACATTAAGTATAAAGGTACAGTAATATTATTCTTGCAAGTGTAGTTGTGTATATCAATAATATATTATTTGCGTCTTTATTTTGTTATAAGTAACAGCAAAAGCCGCATTAAGTTGTTATTTATAAAAATCTTATGTTATATTTTTATTTTGTTTTCTAAATCTAGATGATAATTCCGAGACTCTTTATGTGATGATCTTTCCATTAATTCTTACACTCTTCCGTATATGTGACGAATTTGCAATAAAAGAATTTTTGTTACATCCTATCTTGTAACTATATATATACATATATAACAAAAATTTTACTTATATTAATATACTTATTTTCATATTTATTTATTCAGAAGTTCTTACATTAAAAATTAATGTTTTAAGTACTTTTTATAATATTAGTTATATATTTTCTGTCTTCTAGCACAGATTCCTTATGGCCTGAAAACATTTATTCACAAATATTAGCTGGGCTAGGTATAATTGATTTAGGTAACAAAAGTATTTGTTTATATTGTAATGTGTGCTGTTCATAAAAATATGTCTTTTCTTTTTAATTAAGAATATTCGTACAAGTACTTATGCAGAACACATTATTACAGAGATAGAAATGATAATTCTAGAGGATTCAGACTTGTATGCGGTTATTAACTATTTAATAATAACAGACAAATTTCCTTTACATAACATATGGGTGCAAGAACAAGTAAAAGAAAAATTTGTATGGCTTATTAAAAGTCATTATTCAGACATTACAGCTTGTGAAGAGATGTTACTCATTATTGATACATTTCAATTATTGAAAGATATTCAACTCCATGTGTATCATGAGCCTACTATAAGTGTAGTATCTATATGGTCCGAAGATATTGTAGCTGCGAAGAATTTAGCGCTGTCTTTAAATGTACATTATTTAAATTATACAACATAATATATCGGGAAGAATTATCTTAGGCTTCATTAAAATACTTTTTCTATTTCTTAATCATTCAGAGTCACATAATATTGATAAATTCATATATGAATTTCTCTGGTACTGCCGTGCTTTTCCCTTATCAAGAAATATGTGCGTATACAATGAATCAACAAACCATAAATGAGATTCGCAAACAAATATCGGAATCGGATTCAACTGATACAGAACACAGTGATACAGAACACCTCTCACATATCGCGGAAATAAACTTTACTTCAATTTGTGATCTGTTTTACGACGGTACGTGGCAGAAACCTGTAAAGGGCATGTATTGGAAGCATAATGACTACCTGTGGGCAAATGCAACAAAGTATGAAAGTATACGTTTTCTTGATCTTATTAACTGCAATAATAATTCTTGTATTTGAAAAATTGAACAAAGACACATTGAACTTTTAATCAATTAATGTATTGTTATAGCGACGATATTATAAGATGCTATGAGTCAGCTGAGAAAGGATTCAAAACTTGGAGTATCAAGCCCGATAAGACTAGAATACAAATATTATCAAAACTAGCGGCCATGTTAAAACTTAATGGGTATCTTTTGAGTTATTTAAAACTTCTTATATGTTTTTGTAATATTCTACTTATGTTTGCTTGATAATTTTTCAACAATTATCTTTTGTTCTTTTTTCTTTTTAGCAAACTTGTATTGGCAGCTATAGTCACAAGATGGTTAAAATTCCCATATTTATTTCATATAGAGGGATATCTTTCTCGAAATGCAGAGGTAGAAAGAACGATAGCTCGTGTGCCATTAGGTGTTATCATTCTTAGGGAGGAAAATGAAAGCGTTTTGTTTTTTCGATTAATGCAAACTTTAATTGCTGGCAACTCTGTCATTGTCATGTTTGGTGCAAATTTCTGTGATCTGTCACCATATTGTGATATGTTCTCAACATGTGGAATACCTCCAGGCGTTATAAATTTGTTGTCACATGAAGATACAGATATGTTGGGGTATAAATTATGCTCAGTAAAGTATACAGACTATGCGGATGTGATTTTTTTAAAAGGCAACTCTAAAGAAACGTATATTGAACCATATAAAAATCTTACTATAGAGAAGAATATTATACTGTATCTTAAATAACTTTTACGATGTATGGCAGTGTTTATATGTACACAAGTATAATCATCTTGATATATTTCAGTATTATGATTTTAGGAGAAAATTTATGTTTAAGCAGCTGTTAAAAATAGCTGTTAGAACTAATGGTTAGATAATTGTATTGCGTTTTGTATAGATAGAGGCTATAAAAATTGACGCAGATTATGTTTTTATTCCTATAATATTTTTATTTGTATATATGTGGAAAGTTGTAAAATTTGAAATAAAGCAATATTATTATGAAAAACTTATTACTTTCAGTTGGAGACTATTGTTTCTAAAATAATATACAGCGTTTTCTGCTTCGATTTTCAACAATAAAAAATAATTAAAAATGTTTTGTTTTTTTTCTCTTTTCGAAAACTTCATGTATGATCAGATATAGATGTAGCAAAGTATAAAAGTATCTATTTAGCTAAATAGTTAGAAAAGAATGGTATAAAAACAAATAAATACACGTATTAACCTTTTTTGTAATATTCTTTATTACGTATAGTCGTTTTAGACTTTACTTCGCATTTGTGTGCAACAAATTAGTCATTATTAATTATATGAATCAGCATTTTTTCGTATAAATATTTTTGTGATGTCCCTTGTTTTCTTTTTTTAGTATAATTACTATTATGACTTGATATAAATGTGTCACAAAATAATTCAGATATCTTTTTAGCCCAACCTTGAAATATTGCTGGTAAAAATCGAATCACTCAGATAATTAGAAAAGAAAATGTATGTTAATAAATAAAGAATGGCATTAAGGCGTTTTCTTTTTTGAAAGTCGGGGTGAACCGAATAGCGAGCCAATTAATTAATCTGCAAACTATATTATCATCAAGTAAATATTAAGCTGTACAATTGTTTTATCAATCCTCAACAAATCATCTCATTTATAAACTAGACTGAGTTTTTGTAGTTGATTTCCAAAAGCGAAATATAATCTTTTTCCTTCGCGTTTATTGAATTTATAATTAACAAGTCACTAATAATTTATGTTAACAAGAATTAGTCTAGTTAGAACACTTAGAACTCATAATATCCTCTTAAGTGGATTATCCCAAAGTCAATAGATGAATGAAAACGATGAACATGTGAATGATTATAATTATACAGAAAAATTTGTATACGTGTAAATGTATAAATATATAATTGATATTATATATTTATAAAAATTGCTATTACAATATATATGGAGGATTTTAAAAAAGGCATTTAAAAGAGACCATAACATGAGTAAAATTAAATCTGAGCCTTAAAAAATGTATGATTGTTTTATAATTTTACAGGAGATTTATATTCTTATCGAATTTCTGTCGTAAATATAATTTATATACTGTGCGCGAGTCTTTTAAATCGTTCGAAAAAAGGTAGTAACACGAGACACAGTCAATTAGGATAGTTCTTCCCGTTTGTTCGACCAATAACACCCCTCCTGCACGATCGTACAGTCGATTCCCAACTTCCGTATTTCGAATCGCGTCATACGGGCACGTATAGATTCCGACAATAATTTTCAAATCTAACGATGGAAATAAAGGTATATTTTTTAACGAATGACTAAAATCTGTGGAACGAGGCGCAGCGGCGTGAGTACAAGAAGAGCGACGTTGTACAAGAATTACTCCTTAAGGAACTTCGTCTAGAGAATGCCAACGTTTTTATTGCTGCGAACGTACATATGAATGTAAACAATGTGCGATTTGTTCACGACATCCCCACTTCGCCGATCTTAATATGATATTTGCCAGCGATATACCGATCCTTTTTGTCCTTTCCTGTCTCGTGAAGGATAACGACTAACTGCAATTTCGATTTCGTCTTACAATATCATTGAGTCGGATTAACAATCATGAAGCAACTAGAAGTTTTAAATGAATATTATACTGATCTAGATTACAATATCGATAAAGACGTAAGTATTGATATGCGCAGAAGATATCAATGTACTGCTGCGGATAAGTTATGAAATTTAATAATTAATACTAATATAAGAAAGAGTTTTAGTCTGCTTTTTTTTGTGTAACGCTGTTTCTTGTGTGTATTTTTAGGAAGCACTGGAAAAAATACGTAATCTATCTAAGACAGTAAGGTTCCATAATTCGGTCAATATTTCAGACAGGTAAATAACGATAATTTTAAGACGGGATAATAAGAGACGTGGACGTTGCTTTTTCTATTTTTGTTATTTTTAATATCCTCTCTTTTGCATCTATATAGACTGGAGGTACTGGCGAATATAATACAAGATAATATATCGTTTTTTAAATCTGTTTGTGCACACGTAGATATAATTGATACTATTGTAGGATATTTAAATCATTATGCAACATATATTAAGTATTTCAAAGGTACAGTAATATTATTCTTGCAAGTGTAGTTGTGCATATCAATAATATATTATTTGCGTCTTCATTTTGTTATAAGTAACAGCAATAGACGCATTAAGTTGTTATTTATAAAAATCTCATGTTATATTTTTATTTTGTTTTCTAAATCTAGATGATAGTTTCGAGACTATTGAAGGGACGATCTTTCCATTAATACTTACACTCTTCATTATATGTGACGAATTTGCAATACAATCATTTTTGCTACAGCCTATCTTGTAACTATATATATATAGATATATATAAAACAAAAATTTTACTTATTAATATACTTATTTTCATATTTATTAATTCAGAAGTTCTTACATTAAAAATTAATCTTTTAAATACTTTTTATAATATTAGTTATATATTTTCTGTCTTCTAGCACAGATTCCTTATGGCCTGAAAATACTTATTCAGAAATATTAACTGTACTAAGTTTAACTGATTCAGGTAACAAAAGTATTTGTTTATATTGTAATGTGTGCTGTTCATAAAAACATATCTTTTCTTTATAATTAAGAATTTTCGTACAAGTACTTATGCAGAACACATTATTACAGAGATAGAAATGATAATTCTAGAGGATTCAGACTTGTATGCGGTTATTAACTATTTAATAATAACAGACAAATTTCCTTTACATAAGATATGGGTGCAAGAACAAGTAAAAGAAAAATTTGTATGGCTTATGAAAAGACATTATTCAGACATTACAGCTTGTGAAGAGATGTTACTCATTATTGATACATTTCAATCATTGAAAGATATTCAACTCCATGTGTATCATAAGCCTACTATAAGTATAGTATCTATATGGTCCGAAGATATTGTAGCTGCGAAGAATTTAGCGCTGTCTTTAAATGTACATTATTTAAATTATACAACATAATATATCGGGAAGAATTATCTTAGGCTTCATTAAAATACTTTTTCTATTTCTTAATCATTCAGAGTCACATAATATTGATAAATTCATATATGAATTTCTCTGGTACTGCCGTGCTTTTCCCTTATCAAGAAATATGTGCGTATACAATGAATCAACAAACCATAAATGAGATTCGCAAACAAATATCAGAATCGGATTCAACTGATACAGAACACAGTGTAAATGTAGTACACCTCTCACATATCGCGGAAATAAACTTTACTTCAATTTGTGATCTGTTTTACGACGGTACGTGGCAGAAACCTGTAAAGGGCATGTATTGGAAGCATAATGACAACCTGTGGGCAAATGCAACAAAGTATGAAAGTATACGTTTTCTTGATCTTATTAACTGCAATAATAATTCTTGTATTTGAAAAATTGAACAAAGACACATTGAACTTTTAATCAATTAATGTATTGTTATAGCGACGATATTATAAGATGCTATGAGTCAGCTGAGAAAGGATTCAAAACTTGGAGTATCAAGTCCGTTAAGACTAGAATACAAATATTATCAAAACTAGCGTCCATGTTAAAACTTAATGGGTATCTTTTGAGTTATTTAAAACTTCTGATATGTTTTTGTAATATTCTACTTATGTTTGCTTGATAACTTTTCAACAATTATCTTTTGGTTTTTTTTTCTTTTTAGCAAACTTGTATTGGCAGCTATAGTCACAAGATGGTTAAAATTCCCATATTTATTTCGTATAGAGGGATATCTTTCTCGAAATGCAGAGGTAGAAAGAACGATAGCTCGTGTGCCATTAGGTGTTATCATTCTTAGGGAGGAAAATGAAAGCGTTTTGTTTTTTCGATTAATGCAAACTTTAATTGCTGGCAACTCTGTCATTGTCATGTTTGGTGCAAATTTCTGTGATCTGTCACCATATTGTGATATGTTCTCAACATGTGAAATACCTCCAGGCGTTATAAATTTGTTGTCACATGAAGATACAGATATGTTGGGGTATAAAATATGCTCAGGAAAGTATACAGACTATGCGGATGAGATTTTTTCAAAAGGCAACTCTAAGGAAACGTATATTGAACCATATAAAAATCTTACTATAGAGAAGAATATTATACTGTATCTTAAATAACTTTTACGACGTATGGCAGTGTTTATATGTACACAAGTATAATCATCTTGATATATTTCAGTATTATGATTTTAGGAGAAAATTTATGTTTAAGCAGCTGTTAAAAATAGAATTGATGGTTAGATAATTGTATTGCGTTTTGTATAGATACAGGCTATAAAAATTGACGCAGATTATGTTTTTATTCGTATAACATTTTTATTTGTATATATGTAGAAAGTTGTAAAATTTAAAATAAAGCAATATTATTATGAAAAACTTATTACTTTCAGTTGCAGACTATTGTTTCTAAAATAACATACAGCGTTTTCTGCATCGATTTTCAACAATAAAAAATAAATAATGTTTTATTTCTTTTCTCTTTTCGAAAACTTCATGTATGATCAGATATAGATGTAGCAAAGTATAAAAGTATCTATTTAGCTAAATAGTTAGAAAAGAATGGTATAAAAACAAATAAATACACGTATTAATCTTTTTTGTAATATTCTTTATTACGTATAGTCGTTTTAGACTTTACTTCGCATCTGTGTGCAACGAATTAGTCATTATTAATTATATGAATCAGCATTCTTTCGTATAAATATTTTTGTGATGTTCCTTGTTTTTTTTTTAGTATAATTACTATTATGACTTGATATAAATGCGTCACAAAATAATTCAGATATCTTTTTTAGCCCAACCTTGAAATATTGCTGGTGAAAATCGAATCACCCAGATAATTAGAAAAGAAAATGTATGTTAATAAATAAAGAATGGCATTAAAACGTTTTCTTTTCTGAAAATCGGGGTGAACCCAATAGCGAGCCAATTAATTAATCTGCAAACTATATTATCATCAAGCAAATGTTACGCTGTACAATTCTTTTATCAGTCCTCAGCACTCATCTCATATATAAACTGAATTGAATTTTGTAATTGATTTCAAAAGCGAAAGTATCTATAATCTTTTTCTTTCATGTTTATTGAATTTACAATTAACAAGTCACTAATAATTTATGTTAACAAGAATTAATTTAGTTAAAACTTAATCCCATGGGCGATTATCCCAAAGTCAATATATGAGTGCAAGGGATAAAAATATGAATGCTTATTAATATACGTATACAGAGAAATTTGTATACGTGTAAAATTTATAAATATATAAGTGATATTATATATTTATAAAAATTTGTATTACAATATATATTAGAGAATTAAAAAGAAGGCATCTAAAAGAGACCATAACATGAACAAAATTAAACCCAAGCCTAAGGATGTATGATTGTTTTATATTCTTAGACATTTATATTCTCGTCGAATTTTCGTAAATATAGTTTATATATATAGAGCCGCGAGTATCTTCTCTCAAATAAAGTTTCTGTATATCGAGGAGCAAACGCACGCGTGCAAAATTATCCTGATATAAAGTAACATACTCAAATAGCTGCCGGAATAATAACTCGTGTACCAGATGTATTTCTGCGATGAACTAAATTGCACTTTCTAGTAACAACGCAGTTACGCATTCTTTAACAAGATACTCCCACAAAAGTATTATCTTCTTATTAGTTTCCTTTCCAATTATATAACGAAATATAATAATCAAGCATCTACATTAAAATACTAGAGGACACCCGAAATGTACTTGTCTCACATTCTTGAGAATTTTATAAAAAATATTGCTAGTAATCGGCGTTTTGATTAGATCAAAGAAACGTAGGTATACTACAGTAACTTCTAGTGTACTTTATACAGTATATAGAGATAGTCGAACAATTTGATGCTAATTGAGCCTTTCGATTGATAATAAATGATAATGTGTTAATGATTCGCTTATATAATTCGTCTTTCGGCTATATATCTTCATAATATGCTTTTAATATTAAAAAAGGATTACGCGATCGATATTAAACATATACATATTATCTATGTCCATGTGTAAAGTATTGCACTAAAAACACTGATAATTTACAATGACAATGATTTATTTTGATCTCTTGAAATCGTCATTTCCCTCGCTGGCAGTTTACTTATTAATGATATGTTATTAGAAGAGTATAAATGCAGATCTATGCGACACGAATAATGCGTTTATCTTATTTAATACTATGAGATTATTAATCGTTCACTGGAAGTGCGAGCATAATTATTCACCAAGCACGTAATTAAATACAAATATAAAATGTATTAATCCGTTTATTGTATATATTCTATATTAAGTTGGCACTTGTATAGCTATATACGAAAATAAGTTATATCTGTAATCGATGTAAGGAAGAGGTCTGCATAAGTTCATTTCGCGTGCATAGGCTTAAATCCTGTGGGGAAAAAGCATTTATTTGTTAAGACAGTCGCTGTTATGTTTTATTACTGCCGACAATTCGTCCCTTTAGTTAAGTGACGCAAACTAGGCCATACAAGACTTAAAAATTAGCGATTTTAATGCAGTACTTCACATAAAAAATATTTCGCAAGCATGAGATATGTATTTTGTTAATTTCGCAACGCTGTTAAAAGCGTCAGCAATCCTTACTCTTATATAAACAGTATAATTCTTCTGTTGATATTTGTACATGTATGTATATTTTGAGACAATATTTTTTAAACAATTTTTAGCAGTCTAATCCCGAGAAAAATATAAAAAAGCCGCAAGTTAAAGTATGTTAAAAATCACAAAATCTGCGGCTATTAAAACCTTGTCCGCGCTTATATCTTGTTACTACTATTTTTGTCACTGAAACGATTCGGTCTTTCTTAAACGCTTCGTAAAAGAAAGATAATCTTCAAGCAGATAATAAACATACGATATCCTCATATTAAAAATTAATAACCTTTTTCCAAAAATCTGATCATTATACCGTCAGATCTGGAAAGGCATGTATAACAAGGCCTATCCATTTAAGACACTTTTTTAAGGGAGCAGACACGTCAGAAAACATTCTGCGAGTTTCGCCAGTTCTGCTCTCTCTATGAATCTTGTTTTATATATATTACATAAAATAGATAAATTTCAACTACTTAAATTCTTTTATGCAATCGTTCCGTTTTATAAAAAAACCTATAAATGGCAACTTTTCTACTACTTTCACAGCAGCTGTAATACCTACTTTTTTGGCGAATTCAATAATCTGACTCTCTCTTTTTCCTCCTCGCTGACAAAAACTCTAGTAAATACTATATCACCTGTGCTAAGCGTTTGACAAGCCACACTAATTCCAGCGGCCTGGCGATCCGTCCGCGGATTATCGGTCTTATCGTCTTGACACGTGCAGACGCATTTGATAGGCGACACATCCGCATTGTTGGTGGAAAGCTGGTCAGTCGCGGAGCTAGTAACAGCTGATAGTATGGCTTCCAGTTTCTCAATTTTCTCCAGTTTGTCCATCCGACCGTCTGAGAGTATTTCGTCCATCATTTGCATTGACTCAGTTAAACTTGGAGTGTCGGCGTTCCGTGGCGACAAGATGCCACCTGAAAAAATTGATTTTTAGATCGTAAAATTATATTCATATAAAACCGCTAAAACTCATTAATGAGATAAACCCATATTTTTATATTTTAATAATTTTATTTAATACTTAAAAAATATATATATATATAATTTTAAATTTTCAATAATTTTGCATTCTAACTTGTGTATATTAAATGGCAAACAAAATTGTCGTTTTGATATTTTACCAGAGTGAGAATTTTCCGATGTGTAGCTTTCCAAGCTCTGATACTCATGATCGTCCGTTTTATCCTCGTCGTCATCATCGCTGCTATCGGCCTTATCCTGGCCCATATTCTCTAGCTTTTCCAATTTTCTAGCAACTTTGTAACTTCCTTTGAGCTTTTCCTTTTCGTCTTCGGTAAGATCCAAGTAGCGAAGAAGCCGAATTTCGCGATTACTCAATACGATATTTTTATTCGTCGCTTCTTCCATTCTCCTTTTCAGATCCGCCACTTCGGTCTCGACCTTTCGCTGCTTCTTACGTGCCTTTACATCCGACGGTCTTATGTGCATTTGAATCTGTTCTTCGCACAGCTCTGCAAAAAGACCTTGTACTTCTGGCTTTATAAGTCTGTCAATAATATACAGAAAACCGTTATTAGTTTGTAGCCCATTAATCATGAGAAAAATCTATTATTCACAAGTAGCGAATAAAACTATACCTAGACATAGCATTATAAACTTGAGGTACAAGGCTTAAAACATCGCTGCTCGCGTAAATTAGCATGTCGCGAGTCATGGGTCGCCGAGACCAATAACGTTGATCTTTACGATAAATATTTTTCAATTGTTCTTTCAATGGATTACACGGTGCACCATAATGATCGCACAAAGTGTTCAGATTAACGTTTTTAACTTTGTACACAGGTTTCCCTGTTTCTTGAAACTGAAGCACTGCGTGCGCAGCCTATAAAAGATATTACCATTTTATACAAATGTAATAATATATTATTTCAATATTAAAAGAGCAAAAGAATATTAAGTACCTGCGTATCAAAAACATTCGTTAACGTAATCTTAAACTGATTATATAGATTGACACTGTCATTTCTACAATCGTGAATCACCTGCAAAAATCAACACAAATTTACAGGCTTGAAATAATTGCCTATGTTTGTAAAGTAATTATATACCTTTTATGTATTTCTATTTGTTATGTATTATTATGACATTATTTTATAAATATTTTTACCTTAATAACATAAGGATGTTCCAGCAGTTTCTGGAGACCTCCAGCTTGAATAAGACTCGGGCACGTGACCAAATCGAACACATACGCTTGACCGCTCATCGTACCAATTTGTACAAGAGTCAGCTGTCCTTTAACGCCAAGATTTATGCCCTCGCAATCGAAAGAGACGACCACCTTGCCGTCAGGGGGAGGCTTTCGAGGATTTATTATATCCTCTACAACTTGAAGGCTTTCCCGCGAAGTCACTATCACCCTGGTCTGCTGTAGCACCTTCAATTTCCACGCGTCGCCCATCTGGGCAGTTTGCAAACTACGATCCCGTTCCGTATTATCCGCCAGAGTTCTCATAACAATCGTATTGAATCTCTGCTTCAGAGACTGCTGCTGCAAACTCACGGGCGGTGAATTATTATTGCTTTCAACAGCGGGCGATGTGCACGCATTCTGCAGCGAATTGGATTGAGATGTCGCGTTGTTACAAACGTTTTCCAATCGATCCGAAGGCGGGGAGAGTTGGATCTTGCTCGGTGGAACGATCGGCACCGCATTGTTCGTGTGAGCCACGTTGTTACTCTGATTGCGCTGATTGCCGCTCGCGGTCTTCGTTTTCGCGGCCGCGGGTTCCATCACGGAAGATTTCGGTCGGGCTATCACCGTCACCAGATTGGTTTGCACGTGGAAAGCATCCGGGAACATTTTTATAAAAGTGGACAGATCTTGCGGCGTCTTGAATATACTCGTCCAACTCTCGTGGGTGAACTTCTCATCGACCATACTGAATAACTGATCTATAAGAATCGGGCCCTTCTGCTCGATGCACACGCAGAAAAAGTCCAACAGTTTCGCCGTTACGTCCGGATCTATTGGAATATCTGGCTCCAGTTCATGAAACGGCTCCGGCTTCATGCCTTCGTATTGCTTCAATATTACGTTATCCTCGCTGATCACGAACGCATCGGGATACCTCAAGAGAAAATCACGAAATTCCTTATAGTGCTGACCGGATATGTGCCTGACTTCCGGCGAGGCTTGCGACCGATGACCCAGGAGGCTCTTGATAGGCACTTCGGTGCCTACCCCGTATTGCAACAGCTTATTCGTAAAGTATTCTACGGCCTCGCGGGCGTAGTCGCGTTTACCAGAATTATTCCCGCTCTCCTCTTCCACGACCGGCTGAAACGTGTTGACGGACACGTACTCGCCGTCGATCAGGAAGAGTGCCGGATACTGCGCCAGAAATTTCTTAAGGCCACTTTGCGATCCTCCCGCTATTTGACGCATCTCCTTCGTGAATCCTTTAGCCCCGAACTGGCAACTTAGGTCGTGCAACGTACGCGGACCGCCCTTGTCCATCAGCCGTTCGAAGAAGAAGAGAAGAGTCATGTTTCTGACCATTTCGTATTCGGAGCTATCCATCTTTCGGTATGTATGGCTGCACCGTCAAGAAATTTATATTTATCGCATACACTCTTTTCTTCAAAATGTGTCAAGACGTTTCCTATAAAAAGAAACATTAATTTTATCACGGATGTTAGATCGTTACTGTTTCTAAAAATTAAATATGGTCACGTTCTTTGTAATATTACACTTACTCTCATAGTAAAATTGAAATACCGAAGATAAAGGCACATCACTAATCTATCACCATTTTGTATTCATGCCTTTGCAAAAAGTATATGAGGGATTCGTCCGCGATTGATGGAAATGATTTCTACTGGGGTTGAGCGATTTCCAATTGAAGCAAACACTTTCAGAGCCAGCATAATGGAGGAAAAGGCAGATCTGAAGAATATTTTCGGTGCTTCAAGGTACGTGTCGCATTCCATTGAAAGGTCTTACCGAACAAAACCGTACCTTAGTCCCGAAGTAGACAAAATTGTATTATAATAATCGCAGTCTGTCTCCAATCATCATTAAATCGTCTCTGTGCTTTTCAGAAACGATGCATCGTAAGATCTTCCTCCTCCTCCGCCTACTCCTCTCCTTCCTGCAAAACGAGAATAGGTATTAACAAGATTATTTTGATACACGGGATGTTGAAAGGCTTCCAATGCGACTCGACTTGGAAAATGTAAACATGTTACACAAGCTAAGGCCAAGAGCTACGTTCGCAGCCGGAATCACGCCCGAGTCTGAGCGAGATGCAAACAAGTGTCACGTCGTGCGACGTGCTCGAGAGACATATGCCTCTCTGCGCATCCGTTTTGAACGACAGCGTTTCGTGCCGCGACTGAATCCTCGTAGCTGAATTGGAAACAACCTCGTGGATCCACGTTAAGGACGCGAATCTCTCGGCGGCGCGAATTTTTTTTTACAGGTTCTCACGGGAGAGACGGTAGGAGACGGGAAGGCGAGACGGCGCGCGGGCGCGCGGTGTTCGACCCGGGGGCCCGGGGGGGTCGTCGCGACCTCGTGCGCTCTCCTCGTAGCCGGACGGTTCTCGCCGCCGGCGCCGCTCGCCGTGTCCCGTCCCCCCGTCGCTCGGCGAACGTACGGCGGCATACCTCGGCGGCGCGATGCACGGCAGAATCGCAGTTAACCCCAACGCGGCGCGCGATACGTAGCATATCCCGGAACGTATCGTATCCAGCACCACCCGACGGACCTCCCCGCTTGGGAGAGACACCGCCAGAGGGACCGGGCGACCGAGTGAGTGCCGGAGCGCGGCCCAACCCGGGCCGTTCACGTCACGCATCTCATTACCGCGTTCCTAATTAATACGTCCGACGGCACTCTGAAAATAAACGGCCGCGGAAGACGCGTCGGCGCGTTGCTCGATGCCCGAGACCGACGATTCAATATGTTCCAAGGTTTCTTTTATTTTAAATTGCATTTTCTCTCCTATTGAATCTCGTTGAACGTCGTTTATCATCGGCAAGATTCTGTGGAAGTCGCGTGGAAATTTACGATTGCGATATAAAATTAAGTTTATGATTTATTATTGTTCTGATATTTCGTAGATAACATATGTATGTTTTTATGTAAGATCATTTCCATTTTTATCATTTATAGGCTAACTGGGATATTCATATCAACGGTCGAGAAGAATATTAGTCGATAATGTCTAGATCTTTAATTATCCCCAGGTCCCTCTCTCTTTAAAAAAAAAAAGACAAGCGGAAAGAAAATTAGAAAAACTGAAAAGCTGAGTATACTGAACTCGTTGCAGCAATTGTTTTCACTTACAATAGCGGAAAATCTAATTTTATTTTGCACTGATATAATTTAATACGAAATTTTTTAGCATCTTCTTTTCTTTTTTTGTCAGACGTGTGTACAAATCGTAGTCTTT
Organism: Temnothorax nylanderi; assembly: GCF_030848795.1. NCBI lineage: Eukaryota > Metazoa > Arthropoda > Insecta > Hymenoptera > Formicidae > Temnothorax > Temnothorax nylanderi. Next base: position 1,748,971 of record NW_027249082.1, read on the forward strand.
TTTTCTTTAGTAACTAGACGCTTGAAAAAAGGAAAACATTTGCCAACGGATGACATTACGCGGCAATATTTAGGATAGACAATAATAGAAATCAACACAGTATTATACGGAAGGTTAGCGGAGTCAGGACTGCTTTCAATATGTACAAGTGTTATAATAATCTGTTTGATATAAATATAACTGGCAAATTTTTCAGTATGGACAATAACGAGTAATGAGACTCAATCAGGTCTTGCTGTTTAGAGAGAAAGAAAGCTATTGATCTTAGAATCAAAGAATTATCTTGTAAAACAATTTTTTAATGCACCTGATAAGAGTGAAAAGAGGAAAAAATGTTAAAGCCAGGGTCGCACGATAGTGCTAAAAAAATTGTGGAGGCACAGGTGATCGCCGCGATGCAGAAGCAAGGTAAAAACTCTCTTCTCAGTTATATATGGATTAATTAGATGCATTATTAATTGTTTATCAGATCCATAATTAATTGTTACATTTAGCGATGAATGCTTAAAACTGTAAAGCAGTCATTTGTACTCTGGAATTGTATGCGCATTCCGGTTAAATTTGTAAAATATTAAATAAACTCGTGACAAATTTTCTTGAAGGATACACTTTGAACGCCGTAAACAACTACGATGAGAATCTGCTGCATGTAAGCGCGGCGAACGGTTGTCTCGGGATCGTGAGGGAAATTTTGGACCAGAAGGAGAACTGCCGTGTCGTAGATAGGAAGAATAACTTTGGCTGGACTCCGCTGATGCAAGCAATTCGTAATGGGAATGTCGACACTGTGAAATTACTTTTAGAGAAAAACGCCGACGTTAATCAAATGACTTATCTCGGTAAGCAAGCAGCTATTTATAGTTACAGTTAATTCTCAGGATTAACATGACAATTTTAAAACGTCTGCATTGATATCTTTTTAAAGCGAGATTTTTTGAGAAGAAAATAAGTCATTTTGCGTAAAGATTAGGAACACTGTATTATTATGCGATTGAATTGAGAAAGAGAGAATAGTGACGTTGAAACCAAAGCTGTGACGCTGTGCTATTTTAAAAGACTTCTTGTTTTAAATTACCATAGGTATGTCAGTCCTCGCATTAGCCGCTGCGATAAATAAGGAGATGTTCGAAACGGTGTACAACGCCTGCCCGGACGCATTGGCGAACACAGTTAATGATGACATTACTCCACTATGCGTGTGTGCCATGAAGAACGATAAGGAGCTGTTCCTAAGACTATTGGAATTAGGCATGCCGTCCTCGACTACCAGTTAGACGATTTTTCTTTATAAGATTCACACGAACCAACATTTATTTATAATAAAACTTACATTTATGATCCATTGACCCAACTATGTTATGTAAAAAATGGATATGGCATATTCTTTACACTATTGTAACTAAAAATTTGATAAAATGTTAATTACTTTCATATTGCATCACAGAATTTAGTCGTATTAAAAAAGAAAGCATAATTGGTCCTTATCAATTGTAATTTTTATGTTTTTCCATTTTCTCTATCATTATCCGCTTGAAATAAAACGTAAAGAAACTACATTTAAGAAACTTATGTTTTGAGCATAGATGGGTACACTCGCACCATGATGAAACGTTCCACGGTACCGGAAATAGCCACTTTGGCGACCGAAGAACTTCCCACGGATGATTATTGGAATGATACGTCGGATAACATCGAAGTGTTAAGCGAACAGGACATTGATAGTACGACGGAAGATCGTTATACTTTAAATGACGACCAGAGTAAAGGAGAAAAACTCAAGCTACACCTGTTAACCGTAGTTAGGGAGTCCGACAAGCAAATATCACCGAACTTAACGTACGACATGTTTATGTTCCCGAAAATCGCCGATTTTGAGAAGGACAGTTTTATAGAGAAATCGGACATTCTTTCCCAAGATGCGAACGAAAAGACAACGGAAAATGATTTGGAAAAACGTTCTGCGACAAGCAAGGATCAGCCTGAATCATCTTTGGCTGTACTTCAAAGGTAGAAAGGCAGTAACAAGTTTAATAATTATTTACCTTTTTTACATTGAATAAATGATCGTTAAGACATTATTTCTTAGATATATTGTGTGTGTATATATATATATATATATATATATATATATATATACACAATATTTAAATGTTATATATATATATATATATATTTAACATTTAAATATTTTAAAATAATATTTAATGAAACAAATTCGATTCTTTGCAGATTACAGTCGGTACGACCTACGGATATTGACATGAAGAATCTCCCGTGCAATTTTAATGCCACTCTCGGGTTCACGCCCGAATTCAGCCCAGTCAAATCGCCCCATGTGCCTCCGGACGTTAACGAGGAGGACGTGTTTGGCGAAAATACCCCGACGCCGCCGCGTTGCAAAACGCCACCGAAAGGAATGCTCCTGAACTGGCCACAGACGAAAATGATTATGGTACTAAAACGTTTCGGACTCAGCCACCACAGCTCTGTATTTCTCAAAGAGGAAGTATGTTTCTAAAGAAATTGTGCATGAAAAATGTTGAAAAGTAGATAAGCGATAGTATTACTCCTTACAATTATAATAGCTTAACTCATATATTTTGATTGTCATAATTTTAAAATTGTATATACACGATTTGTTTTGTTTTATCCTAGGTGGACTTTGACCTATTTTTAACACTTAAGGATAAAGACTTGATAGAGATCGGTATCGAGTACGAAAGAGACAGACGCGACTTGCTGGAGGCAATAAAGGAATGTATAAACCATAAAACATATTAATATTTGATCATTTTTATTTATAGATCGATACGAATACAATTTGTTGCTGTTTGAATCGGAAATTTTAACGCATTATGATCTTTCTGTTTATGTGTGGTCTAAGAGATAAGTTATTTATAATGAAATTAATTTATAATTTATAACTTTAATTTATTTATTTATTCTGATTTAAAGTTAATTCTCTAATTATTCTATCAAAGATATTTTCTTGTTATACAAATTGTGATACAATACCATGTTTTAGATATAAAAAAACGAGTAATAATAATTGTTATTGAGACGGCAAATCGTAGGAATATTTCCTTAAAAGTTCCTTAACAATTTTTCCTTTAGTTTTTGTTTATCGGGCTTCTCTTCTTTTTCCGTCAACTCCTTCGACATAATATCGTTATTAATTGTTTCCTTATTATATAAAAAAATTACTATAAATTTGCTTGTATAACATATTTACCACGAGAGGTTTGTTCTCGGATTCTTCCTGCTTAAAATAATGCGAGTTGCTTTCATCTTTCTGTACAATTGGTTTGCTGGCCACAGCACTATCTGCGTCGTATAATACCGTTGAAATACTACCAGCAGTTTTAAGCAATTTATCAAAATTACTCGTTGAACACGTTGGACCGATTGCTACATCGAAATCGTCAATCTCGGTCTTGCACGTAAGAGAATCATTAATCCCTGGTAGTGATAATCGCGACCGTTTTGTGGGAATATCGCACGCAATTGCCCGAGACAAAGGCGTCACGCTGCTAATTCTTCTTGATCTTGTACCATATCCTGTATCGCGGGCTGAAAATCTATTAACCCTTGGTAACATCGGTGTACAAGCTATAACAGCTGCTTCATACGTATTCTGCAAAATCAATTACGCATTAAGTAAATATAATAACAGTTATCAGGCGTACCGATTTAATCTGATTTTTGTAATTTTATTTAGATTCAGACATCTATTAATATATATATATTAATATATCGTATTAAAAATGTGTTTCTCTTAAACATATTTTTGTTTCCCTCAATTATATTATATTGATTCTTCTAAATGATAGTAGCAATTAACATGCTATTTTACGTGGAAAATGAAATATATTAGTTTAAGCTTTAAGCTGTAAGAATTGCTAGCGAGAAGTTTATCGAGAGAACCCAAAAACGAAAATAGATATAATGATATATGCAGTTCCTATTCTTACCACCGGGCATACGTCCAATTGCTGCCCGCATAATTTCGTCACTCTTCCTCTTAGATCTCCCGCAAATTTGTAAATCCTGGATACCGGATCCATCGTAAGCGGAAGAATTTGTAGAGGACCTGAGGTCAAGCACGTTTCAGGATATACGAAAACGCTCGACTTGAAATAGAAGAACTCGAGATCGTAAAATAAGAGTCCTTCCTCGTAATCTGGCAATATATAGCCGTGCTAAAATAACGAGATCAAATTGCTCCTTATAATAGTTTACAAATACAAAGTTATATTTGCCGATTAATAATATTAGCAAATAACTTGATCAAATCTATTTTCGAAGAACCAATTATTTTTTGTACATTATAGCTAATTTTTATTTCAGCGGGAATAGCAATACGTTAACAAAATCGATAAAATTATGCTTAGGAGATATTAGTTTTGATGAGTTATTAACAGATTTGCACCATATTTTTCCAATACGCGCGCAGGTCCTCGTAATCCTTGAACAGGTACTTTTTCTTAATTTCTCTCGATATGCTCAACACATTCGCCATTTTCAAGCTACAAGTAGGTGTTTACAGAATTGTTAGATGCAGTAACTTACACATTTAAGTGATTAATTATAATATAAAGACTGGCGCAGAATTTATTTTATGACAACGATTTATATACAATATATATTAGCGACATTCATAGAATTTCTACATTATTTTTTACCTCGGTAGGACGCGTACTGGCGGCTGCAAATCATGTTGAAGAGGACGCATGGTATTCAGTCTTAAGAATGGTATTTTGAGATTTACAGCTTCCACGTGAAACTGAGCGCTGTTGTCTACAAATATTTATCTCTTTTAATTTACAGCTATCTATTTAACGCTCTAAATCTTCTACATATAATAATCTAATTTATTCTATTCTTTATGTTAAAGAAACCTTTATATATAGATATCTCTGTGCATATGCAAAAACGTATACCGCATATCTAACGCTATTATCTTTTTGAAATCAGGGATCGTACCGCGGATGTCTTTGATATTCAGCGTGATCGCTTTGACGCTTCCCGTTGAGCTGAGAAAATCTTGTCCCTCGACGAGGTACAGCCCGACTTTGTTCCACTGCGGTGCCAGGTTGTATTCCACGGTGTGGAGTAGACACGCCTTGTAAACGTAAGTCGGAACGGGGTCGAGTAGATCCATCTGCATAATATTTGCATGTCGAGATTAACGAGCAAGATTGATCTCGCGAGAGATCCTACATTTTGCGGAGAGACAGACAGCAAAGCCACGATGAGTCTTTGCGGACACGTACCACCTGTATGTCGTGGGCGTCACAATGGTCCCGGAAGGTACAGCTTTCGAAAAGATCCTTGGTGGCGATAATGTAAAGGGAACCGCCGGCCTCGAGTAGTTTCCGATTAGTTATCGGGGCGGCCATCGCCTGGGGAGTCTCTCGAAGAAATTGCCTGAAAAATCGACATTTCCTTCTTAAGATCGAGCCGGACGAACTCGTTGGAAATCAATGATCTTTCGCTTTAAATTCGCGAAATGTCCCAACAGGATTGGAAACGATGGAAACGTATATAATACTATAATTGTATACTATAATACTACACGTATATAATACTAATCGTATCGTTGTTATACGTGCCGACACTTAAGCTTGTTTCCGCAATGGTCGGAATAGATCATGTGCATAGGATTGTTCTCGGAATTTACGATCTTGCAGATCGCGCAGCAGAGATCGTCCTTTTGCGGGACAGTGACGTTGAAGATTTTCACGGTGGAGACCATAATTAGCTTTCAATCGGACGTAGAAAATGAGATTGTTCTGCGATGAAATACGATTTCGCGTGTGAAATGAGGAGACAGGGCGATATCTGTATTTTTATAAATTTACTTTTTACTATAAAAAACAGATTAATCGATCAAATAAGTAAAAGCGATAACAAGACGAGCGATTTATTAATTGCGCCAGTCGCAAAACATCTCCTTTCATATAATTCAGACTGTAAAATTAACCGATACTTTAACTTTTCGTAATTAAACGTTCTCGAAAAAAATTACTGGTTTTATTAAAAAAATTATATGATTCAAGAAACCATTCGTATCTCTTATTAAATGTAAACTTTCTTTTCTTAATTATGAGTCTCGAAATGTATTTCTCCGTCCGCTTATTATTTCTCGTACTTTGGATGGAAAGTAGGAGCCAACTTCTACTTGCTTTTTGCAAATGCACATACGATTGTTAGAAATTAATTGTCGCTAATGCGTTTGGATTTCGAATTTAAAAGCCCGTTTGTGATTGGCTGAAACATTGGCAGAACTGGCGCAACCAATAAATGTTTTATCTGCGCTTTCTGCATTCAAAAATTATTGCATACCAATTTCTTTAAACAAATAAGCGTTAACATTTAGCGTTGCTTTGTGTCGAGCATTTCGTGAATCATACTGTATTTTCTCGTAAGATATCTTTCAGATATCTTTACGTATAGCGGCTTTTAAAAGCGCAATATAAATCCTGTTCTTTGTAGCTGCTCTGTATTATACTTCCTACACCTAAATTGAGACAAATATATAAATTGGCATTGGATAAAAAAGGAGAAAAGATAAACGTACAAAAAGTGCAGCTACAACGAACCCTGTGCCCTGTAGTGCAGGAGCAGTGCAGGTAATCGAATTCATGTAGAATAATCGCGGTATCAAAGGGCCGGTTGTTCTTTCCTGTTAGTGAACTAACTAATAGTTAAATCATATGTCTAACTTTGTCTAATTTGAAGGAAGGACAAAGACATATATATGATTCAACTATTTAGTTTACGAACAAGTTGGAACAACCGGCCCTTAACCTCACATTCGACACGTTAATAAAGTCGCGTGGTTCGATCCCGGTCTTCATCCTTCATCCTGCATATCCCTCGATTAAGAGGTGGATTCCCTGTTTAAGGAGAAATTTAAGGATTAAAGATCCGCAAGGATTAATAATCCGATTAAGAATTTAAAGAAGAAAGGGTTGAAAATAGTTGTTAAACTAGACCTGTGCCGTATTGCCCAAAGGAGAAGCAGAAGGCTTTAATTTCCCTCACCCGAGGGATAATTTAAAAAAAAAGTTAATAAAGTCGATATTATTTGAAACATGCTGAAAATATTTCGAGCTGAGAATGCCCGTCTGGGAAGAACTCGGTTAGCGAAGCCCGAGGGTTTCAGAAAATGTAGCAAGCAGGTTCGATTACGTTTTGTCATCTATAACTTCACTTTATAACTGAAACAATTATTCTTGTGAGATAGATAAAATTAGTGCTTAATTAATTATACAAACGTGTTTAAAGCACTATAAGAATTATTACATTTTAAGGAAAGTTTTATTTATTACGTTGATTGTTTAATGGAAAATTGGTTAGTGTAGTGATTTGTGCTAAATTTGCTTTTCTATGTTTTGCAGGCAACGCAGATTAAGTATCCAAAGAGGATATTCTCCGGAATTCAGCCTACGGGAATCGTACATTTGGGAAATTACTTCGGTGCCATTGGGAGATGGGTGGAATTACAGAACTCCGGCGAAGCAGTTATGTGCAGCATAGCGGATTTGCATTCCATTACTTTGCCCCAAGTAAAATTACGGTAGATCAAGTTTCTATATTCCATCCGTTATCGCCCCGTTGACAATACACAATTTGTAGAATCCCCAAAAATTGAGAGAGAATATTCTACTGACAACCGCGACCCTGATAGCGTGTGGCGTAGACTTCAAGAGGAGTATCTTGTTTCGACAGTCCGACGTATCGATGCATGCGGAACTATGTTGGATCTTATGCTGCATCACGACCATGGCGAGGCTGGCGCACCTACCACAATTCAAGGAAAAAAGCGAATCCTTGAAGAATGTGCCTCTAGGCTTATATATTTACCCCGTTCTACAAGCAGCTGATATATTATTGTACAAGCAAGTATCTTGACGCTGGATATGTAAAATAATTTTCAATTATATGTCAATACTTCAGGAGATAAATCTAGAAGTCAAAACATGTGAATATATAATAGGTATACATTTATTTCGGAGTTTATTAAATTGGTCTCCTGAAGTATTAATATAATTAAAAATTATCCCATTAATTTTTACGCACTGCAATGAAGTATATATGTAGATTTTTCCTTCAGAGCAACGCACGTTCCCGTTGGGCAAGATCAAGCTCAGCATATTCAATTGGCACAAGACTTAGCGCAGATATTTAACAGACAGTTTGGACAAACCTTCCCGATACCACGTACCCTTATTAGTGGTAAGTTTCTGAAGCAGTAATTTCCGAAATTTAATCGCGTTAATTTTGATTTTGAAGATATCGACTAACGAGTAAAATTTTTATACTTTAAGACGGCCCGAGCCAGAGAATAAAGTCTCTACGTGACCCTACGAAAAAAATGTCAAAATCACACACAGATTCCAAGTCCAGGTTAAACATCTTGGATGAACCTGATGTGCTGTTGAACAAACTGAAAAAAGCTATTACTGACTTTACATCCGAAGTGACTTACGAGCCAGAAAAACGACCAGCAGTGACCAATTTGATTAATATACATTCTTTGTTCACCGGGAAGACTCCGGAGGAAATATGTAAGGAGGCCGAAGGTTTAAATACAGGACAGTAAGTATTTGATGAACATTATATCTTATTTTATAATATTTATTGGAAAAAGTGATTACTTCCGGAAACTTTCATAAATGGATTATTATGACTTATTTTGGTTTTTAATAGGTACAAATTGGTGGTAGCAGATGTAGTGATAGAAAAATTATCTCCAATTCGTGAGGATATATTGAAATTAACCAAAGAACCCGCCTATTTAGATAAGATTTTGAAGGAAGGTGCAGAAAGGGCCACAGAACTTGCGACAAACTGTTGGACGGAAGTTATAGAAAAAGTTTTTTCTGGTAATGGTATACAGGACATGAAAAGTATGACAAATACTGAAACGTTATGTAGAACATAATTATTTATTGCTGATAAGCCACACTATTTGTAAAAAATATATTAATTTTATATATACATTAGTGTGTTTAATACTGTTTACTATCTCATGTCAATTACTAGTTTGCCTCTTAAATGGCCTTGCTTCAGTCTCTCATATGCCTGTGGCAAATCTTGAAAAGGGTATACTTGCTGAACGACAGGTACGATCTGCAAACCACAGAATATAAAATTACAGAATCTCTAGTAAGAGATAAAAGCATGTCGAGAATTTCTGTACACACCTTTTCGTTCTCGACAAGCTCTTGGAGAACATTAATCCCTGTCTGGGAGGGCATAAAAAATCCCCATTTAACACAGCTCTTGTTTCCTTCCTTTGGAATATTGAACTTTAGAAGATCTCCAAGGTTCTGTGCCATTCCTACGACTAGCCCATGATGATCAAAATTTTTTAACAGTGGCGAATTTAATGCTATGTAAGTATTGTGTGGATATCCTTTCATTCTGACATACTCTGGACCTTGATTCGCGCAATCTAAGATGATGTCATACCTGCTTACAAATGTAATAATCGTACATGTATCATATGTTATATTTATTACAGTGTATTTTACTATAAAAACTTACGGTCCCTCTGAAAAAATGTCTGCATCGGCATCGTCTCGTTTATAATCAATGACAGTATCAGCACCTAAATTCTGCAGCATCTCTACAGCGTCACTACTGCACGTGCTGATTACCTAAACAAATTTGATGCTTTACACGTCGCCGACGCCCTAATGCAATATATGCAGATTAAATATTTACATGCATGTCCCAAGCTTTTAGCAGCTGTATAGCCAAAGTACCGACTCCACCCGAACCTCCCATGACCAGGACGCGTCTGTTCAATCTCGTAACTATCGTCGTTTTGTAACATAGCCCGCCTGTGATCCACAGTGCAGACCACGCAGTCAGTCCGGCGTACAGGATACTCGCAGCTTCGATATAAGACAATTTCGGAGGGCGTGGATTTACCTTGCAAGAAAAATAGGTAATGCTGTAATCGCAAGTTATATATTCGTCGAATATTTAATGTATTAAGAATGAAATGTGTCTTACTAAGCTACTGTTAACCACAACGTAATTCGCGTGACAGCCCTGTTGTTCGATTGGGACCACTCCCCAAACTTCCTCGCCTAGTTTAAACCTGTCGCCTACATCATATCCTTTTGATACAACCACCCCTGCGAAGTCTCTACCCAATGTCAGCGGCAAATCTAATTCTTGGAATTGGCCCCAGGTTCCAGTGGTCAAACTTTTGGTTTTACGCATAACATTCAGGAGAGTATTACCATAGCCATCTGCAATAAAAAAAATGATGTGCTGTCTTTTTATTGTAATTCTTAAACGTTACAGAATTACACCAATCTTTTGTCAGTAGTAAAAGTAGCGATTAAGAATTTATAAGTGACGCAACTCAAGGATTAATAAGAAACCTTATTAAAATATCCTAGCATTAATTTAGATATTTATATGGCTTGTATAATGCAATATGCAAAACTCATACAAGTTAATTATATCTCTATACACGTTCAACCAAATTATCTATACACGTTCAGAGCTACAGATTGTAACATTAGACTTGCAGTCACACATGTGTCAACTTTAAATTTCATATGCCACTTTCAAGATAGAAGACACATGAAATCGAGCAGGAATAGAGTACCCGTCATCGCGACGTCGATGGGATTCACACTAGCTGCTTCGATCTTCACCAGGACGTCAGTGGGATTCGTGATCACCGGCATCCTGACGTTAGAGAGTCTCAGATCCTCCAGGCCATTATATGAGTGTATCTGCCAGGCTTGCATCCTGTCGCCTGGATTCTCCTTGAGGTCGACCGGCAGCCTCGACAGAGAGCGAAGGTGCACCGTTCGAACGGTGCACCTTAGTCCTAGAATCGCCTTCTGCAGCATCTCTCTCGCGAATACGATGCTGCGTCAAACGATATTGGAGGTTAGGAATCCACCTGTAAACACGAGGTTTCCCCTTGTTTACTTTTAAACACTTAACATCTGCGTTGTTAATTTTTATGCGTTTTCAGGTTAGACAAGAAAAGCACAAGTAGATGAGAGAAAATGAGATAACGGGACAAAATCGCGCATTTTGATTTACATCGTTGAATAGATGCTCCGGAGTGTCCGGACTGCTCCGGACGATCCGTCACGTGTCACTCGAATCGATTTAAAAGCCTGTCTGACTCGTCTTTTTCCACTTTGCGTTTAAAAATAAAACACGTGCTTCAGCCCTGTTTTACCTTTTTTAAAGAAGAAAAGCGAGCAATGCACAAAATGCAATTAATAGAGCTGATTTCCGTATTTTATATACTATACGTTCGCTGTTCTCTTTCTTAAAACAGAATAAAGTCTTATCACGAATACAGCTGCGTCGTGATAAGATATCTTATTGCTTAAATGGTGGAAATATTATAAATCAGCAAATAAAAATCAGTATTGCATTTAAATCGATCATTGTAACTTTAGAAATTTTCCTCGACAGTTTCCGGATCGATATAAATATGCAAAATGAGATATTGACAAATAGATATTTAAAATTAATATAATTTATAGCTTATTTAATTTTAAAATAACTCTATATTTTCATTCTCTTTCGCTCTCAATAAAAACTTTTCTTGCAAAAGTGGTTCTTGAGATGGAAAAACTTTCGAGTTGATCTGCAAGTGGAAGAGGTCCGTTTCTAGTCAGACGTGGCGTGTTTTTGCTACAGGAGACGTATCTATCTCTTCGCTTGTCGCGACTAGGTATCACGAAGGGGAAAAATGAAGAAAGGAGTAAGATAGTAGAGCGAAAGATAGTAAGCAGAATTATTTATAACAGTATTTATTAAGACATTCTTTGTACAAAAAATGCCAATTTAGATATCGTTATTTGTATTTAGAAAAGGCAGGTACGTTCACCAAATCGCACGAATCACGCGTTGGAACTACGTAAACGCGTTAAATTGTATTAGGCGATTAGACGGCGAAATAAAATCGCGGCGCAGGATACGACGACTCCCGCGGATGCTGGGTCCCCTCCGGATGGTCGGCGCGCGCGTGCCTCGCATCGATCGCCGATCGCTATGGTTACTCGTCAAGCGGCTTGACAGCGACGGTGATGCCGACAAGGAGGACGAGGACGAGAGCACCGGTCAGCCCTTTGCGTGGCTACGATAAGCGGGGAGCGCGGAATCGATCGACGGGGATCCATGTGCGCTCATCACGCGAGAAGATACACGAAACGCTTCCAAGAGAAAAGAGAGCAAGTCCCTAGAGAAGCCACCCTTCCGTCATGACCCGTTTCTCGCCTCGAGGGGGAAAAAAAACGGAAAAAGGCTTCGAGATCTCGGCTAAGGGAAACAGACCGAGCGAGCGAGCGACGAGGGCGGCGATGCGAAAGGGCGCGAGTCGCAGGGTCGTGTTTAAGGCTGTCGGAATGCGCGCGAAAGAGAAACCCTCCGCTAAATAATGCATAAATCAAAGTCTATCTCTAATTAGTAATGAACGTCAAGACACGACGAAATATTTTCTCGTTGCCGATCCATTTCTCATTATTTAGTTCCTGTCCATATAACAATAGTTTAAGGGTTCTCGCGATCGTAGTCTCACCCCTGAGTCAGTAAGGGAGACGGTCTTGGCTACGCGCGCGCGAGAGAGACGGAGACAGAAGACAGAGAGAGAGAGAGAGAGAGAGAGAGAGAGAGAGAGAGAGGGAGAGAGAGAGAGAGAGAGAGAGAGAGAGAGAGAGAGAGAGAGAGAGAGAGAGAGAGAGAGAGAGAGAGAGAGAGAGAGAGAGAGAGAGAGAGAGAGAGAGAGAGAGAGAGAGAGAGAGAGAATCGCCGCGGGGTACTACAGCGAGAAGAAGGACGGGACGGAGAGAAAGAGGGAGCGAATTGAGATGGAGTTGCGAAAAGGGGTTGGCGGGAGGTGAGGGCGCGTATAGTGGGGCGCATCGGCGCGGCACGTCGCGGCGTAACGGGAGGGTGGATGGGTGGACGGCGCGCGAGGAGGGGGCGCATCGCGGGCGCAACGCGAGAGAGGATATTGACATTTTCGGCCCGTGGGGCGCGCATCGCGGCGGAGGCAGGGGGTGCGCGCTGGGAGGGTGGCGGCGGCGGGGAACAGGTGGGGGCCGGGGAACGGGGTGCGCGCGCGACGGGGCAGTCGCCTCTCCCTGCTGGATCCTGCAGTATCCATGGCTACGTCGTCCGCGAGGATTTCCCGCGAAAGACCGGAAGCGTGATCGCACGGCGAGGTTCGGGGCCCGTCGCCAGCCACGGCAGCGAGGGGGAGAGCGAGTCAGCGAGCGGCGAGATAGCAGCAGCAGCCAGCAACCAGTAGCCAGCAGCAGCAGTAGCGACAACAGCGACAACAACTGCGACGGGGGGTGCCTTCGGGAGCGGCACCCGGGTAGTTTTCTCCGATCGTTCGTCGCGTCTTGTCCCGGTGGGTTTCGCGAGGATCTCCCTTTCTCTCTCTTTCTCTCTCTCTCTCTCTCCCTCCATCTTCTTCTCTCCTATTTCTTACTCCGTCTTTCTTTCCCTCTCCTTCTCGTTGAGAATAGGGTGGATACCGTGCCTCATCCCAGTTTTCCCCCCGGGACCGTCTCCCCCTTCCCTCGGGCTACCGCGGGGGCCACGTAATCCTCCGGCCCCGCCGCGCCGTCCCCGTACCCCGTCGTCGCCGTCGCCGCCGCCGCCCACGACCTTCTCTCCGACTGTCGTGCGCGGCGCTTCCAGCATCCCTCTCGAACTGTTCTCCGTTTGTCTCTCCTCGCCGCGGTGAGGACTCTCGCCCGCGACACCCAGACCAGGGCTCCTCCTCTCGGGAGCGGCTGGTCGAGACGCCGGTCTGTTCAGCCGAGTGTCTAGGAAGCCGAGGAGGAAGCGTCGCCGTGTCGGTGAGTGTGAGTCATCGTCACGCGGACGGGCGAGAGGGTTGGTGGAGGATAAAAGGGTGTAACAGCAGATAATAGAAAGACGAAGAGTGAGCGAGAAAGAGAAAAATGCAGAAAAAGAGAGGTAGATAAATAGATATAGCTATAGATGTAGATAGACAGTTAGAGACGTCGAGGGAAACGGGACCAGGGCGGAAATACGACGAAAGGCCGGGAGAGACGGGAAACACAGGAGAGACGTTCTCTCCCTTCGTCGGTAAGGTGGTGGGTGGCGCGGGGCGTTGATCGTACGTATACACCGGTGCTGCTCTGGTAGTGGTGATGGGTAGTGGTGCCGTTTGGTGGTGATGGTGGTGGTGGTGGTAGTGGTGCATCCCGCAGTGTGTTTACCCAGGGTGAGATGCCTCTCGCGCGCGCGACTAGGCGGAGTCGCACCTCTTCGTCCGCTCCCGCTTCCGCTTTCCGCGTCTCCCCGTGACCGCTTCGCGACGAGGCACAGTGGGCGACGTGTACCTCTAACCGTGACCCGTTCTCTTTCTCTTTCTCTCTCTCTCTCTCTCTCTCTCTCTCTCTCTTCTCTCTTCTATTTCTCTCTTTCTCTTCTCTCCACGTATCTACCTACTTACTTCTCGTACCTAACGTTGACGTGTCAGAAGAGGCGTTGCCGCGGCGGCTGCGAGCAGCCTCCACCCTCAAGGAGGAGAGGACTGGATACCTGGATATAATCTAATCCCTCGCTGATGTTGTTGTCTCGTTCCGGAAGGATCTCTGTCTAAGGACACGTCCCAGGTATCAGTTCTGCGAGTCGATAACGATCACGAAGCTAGATACGAAGGCGTTGGCTCACCTCGCGCCGCTTCTCCGTCCGCGCTTCCCACAGGAAGAAACGACATGAAGCTCCCGTGACCTTCGGCACGTTTGTGCGGAGTTTCGATTCGGTGAAGATATCTGACCAGTATCGCAAACACGGATACCTCGAGGGTCAATGTAAATACCAGTGAAAATATGTATCTAATCTCTTGATGTTTTCGATTTTTGCTCAGTGTCACGGTGTGTCTTGCTTGTCTTCTTTACAGTTATCCGAAAAGATCTTCGGTTCGCGAATACATCTACGGATAAAGACTTGAGTTGATAAAACCCACCAAGAGTGAAGTGAAGGCGTTGGCTCTATCCTCAAATGTTTTTGTGCGTCCTGGAGGAAGTGTATGAATTCTTTATGACTCTCTTGCAGTTCTGTGCGGCGTTTCGTCCAGTTTAGTGACGGGAATATTCAGTTTTAAGAATATCTCCACTTTCTGCAGGAATGAGAGAGAGGAACGAATATCGGTGAATACAACCCTGATTCTTTTTTCGTATCTTAAATTTAATGATCATTGATAATATAATATATGTTAAATTAATTTTAACGGACGATCTTTGCGGAAAGATATAAAATCTTCCTGGTCTTTTTTGTGCTAGAAGTAAATGCATTTTCTTTTTTTAAATTGGCGATGAAATTACGAGATATGCATTCTAAAAGAAAAAATATATATATATATCTGATGCGTGATAGTTTTACCTAATATTGATTATCGACGTAGGTAGAAACATGAAAGGTTGCTGTTTGGACACGTGCTGGTATCAGTTCTGTGAATCGATAACAATGGAAGGATATCCAGGCATTAATCATTTTCTTTTTTTCCCTCGTAAGTCTTAGGAAAGAAAATATATAACTCGAAATAAACGTTCGATTCACTTTAATATTGTTGAACATATTAAGTCTTTTCGTTCATATCATTCACATTAAACTATCTATCAAAATTCTAAGTGAATAAGAGAGAAACAATTGTTTATCTTCATTCTAATTAGTCGCGTTTGATTGGTAAAAACGCTCCTATTGCAAAGGCTAATTTTAAGCTTGTGAAGAATCAGATACAAGTTTTTTTAAAACAATTATACTCTATGTATTTAAATCACGTATATTGTGCAGTATTTAAATTTTTAAAAATTATTTTAAATCTTTCTTTCTATCTCTCTTTCATCGCAATAAAAATCTCTTTATATTAATAATTGATATTCTTATAATATATTAATATTAATATTAATATTCTTTTTAATTTAAAATATTCTAATATTCCATTTTACATATTCACCAAGAATTTACGAGTTTAATTGCCGCAAGTAGCGTGTCCACCAGTCAAACGCGGCCGGGCGGAGTAAGAACAGATAATCCTCCGGCTCACCTGGACTGTCGGACATACGACAGTGCTCAACACCATGGAGGTCCGGTTTCACACGAACGGATAGCACGAACGTGCCCCCGCCATTCATGTTTAGCCACGGACGACGCGTAACCGCATCGCCGCCGAAATCGATATAGTGTTTAGAGAATCCTCTCTCTCTCTCTCTCTCTCTCTCTCTCTCTCTCTCTCTCTCTCTCTCTCTCTCTACCTTCACATCCACGTCTAACGTCGGCCGTACACCTACCCGGCTTTCGTCTCGGGTGACGAGCGGACCCCCAAGCTTGACTACGGCTTCCTCCCTACGTGTCTTCACTCGATGCTACGCCCACGCCAATCGTATTTATCGGGCAAATCACTGGTGATTCAGGAGCCCTCATTCTCCCCCTTTCTGCACGTCCCGATATACTTGTTCTCGGTCCGCTCGTGCATGCCGATTACGATGACGACGACAACGGCGGCGGCAGCGTTGTTGTGATTTTTGCAGACGGCAGACACACAACCGCGATTTTCCGCCGTCTCCGTCGCCCATAATTAATCCTTTGAGACCCGGTGGTCATGGGTGCACGCACCGTTTGACATTTATCCTCTCTCTAATCGTGGGTCTCTCATCCAATTAAGCGGCATACACGCGTCGCTCGTGGATCCGCGCTTTTGCCCAGACGGAGGCCCGATGATGTAAAAAGCTTAGGTAACGACAGCCGTTCGGTCTAAAAATAATTTTCCGCCTTCGGCTCGGCTGCCCAGGCACGGAAACAACGTGTGAAGTTTACCGAGTCTGGTTGGTTGTAGAGGTGGATGACCAATTAATGAAAGAAACTCTATACCTATGTAATCTGTTTTATTTAACATATAATAATTTATCTTTGGTAGCATCTCCACTGTTCATGGCGCATTGTTGTTAAAAAGCTATCGTAATAATTATTAGACACCCTTATGTATTGTTATATTGATTGTTATATTGACATCTGAAATTATCAAGAAGATTAACGTTACAACGATGAACGCATCGCTGGACGTATCTTTAAACGACTGGGACGATTGTTCACGTGTCAATTTTGCACGTACATATGTAGAACGAGCACACGATTGAAAATAACTGCCAACTGCATTGGTATCTCTAATAGGAATGTTCAACCTGGATCCAGAGGATCCAGACTTCCCTATCTTCTTGTAATGGATATTGCTAGATGAACATTGCGAGAGCCCAGAATGCTTCGGCATTGTCGAGAGCACCCTCGGAAGAAATGATGTATTGCGTGACCGACAAGAGCGGTTCAGTAACCCTCCGGTGGCGCTACCCCTTTTATTATCCGCGACACATCTGCACAATGCCTCGCGCTGTTGACCTCCCCTCTGACGTTGACGGCTTGGCCCGAACGCCACGATAAAATCGCGCTCGCTAATCGATAGCACGTCGTGAAGGTATACGTCGTCAAGAAACGTGAATGGAATGTGAGAAAATGGTATAAAAAACTAACGGAGCGAGCGTTGCTAAAGTTATTTAACATCGGGAAATTTTAGCCGGGATGAACGGGGCGAGTGGTAGCTTATATCCTCCCGAAAGTTCGCCCGAGATGGGTTTAGTTTACCGAAGTTTAATTGATCCCCGACGCATCTCCGAAGCTCTGATAGATATTCATAGTATTATAAATTAGTTAATTATTTGTTGAAAAATTCAATATCGCTAATATGTTAATAAACTTGAGAGCGAACTTGCAACTTATATAAATTGGATTGACGAGGTCTGTCTGATTCCTAAGTGATTACGACAGCTGTATGGTCAGCCGTATCCTCAAGCTCATCTACTTGTCATATATTGAGCTAAGCAAAAGTTTATAATTTTCTCCTGTAATTTTTAAACTTATTAGTCTATTTATTCTTTTGGAAACAATACTTTCTGTGTAACTTTAATTGATAAATAATTTAACTTTTGTTTGTGTCTGACCAAAGCTGACCGTTACCACTAATTGAACTGCGATTAGTTAAATGTATTTGTATAATTTTACAAATGGCTGATTTAAATTAATTGTTACATTAAATATGGATATAACATACATATTACTATTGAATAATAAGCTAGATTTGTAAATAATTAATGAAAAATTGAACTGTACATAAAAAGAAGAAATGTGATCGTCAGTCTGATCTTAACGTCTGTTACTACTACTTGAAACTAGTAAATTTTAATACCTACGCAATGTACATGTGATTCTACATTAATTTAAAAGCTAGTTTATTGCATATTAGCTCATGTCATAAAACATGCAAAATAGATTAAGTTTACTATAAAATATATCACAAATGAATTAATTATTGGACAATAACATAGAACTATATGCAATGTGTTATATGCGTGAATATGTATTTCATTAAAATAATTTATTTTTACTAAATTAAATGCTACATAATTGCGTTACAGAAAAATAATATTTTCCAAAAATATAATTCACAAAAAATTTTCTTGCACGCAAAAGTAAATAATTGGTAAGTTACTAAAGTGATTTTTCTTACGACTAATCAATTCGTGTCTGTTCGCAGCGATCATGCCAGGGACGAGCTGATGACTATCGACGTCTGCAATGATGTGACAATAAAGATACCTCTTTCCACTCTCCGATAACTCTGGGATCGTCTCTATTACACACAGTGCTTCACAATAACACACACGAATCGAGGATCAAAACGCGCAAAAAAAGCAACGTCAAACCGCCGACCGTGGTCGGCGTCGTGGAAATCGGTGCCAAAAGTCGACAGAGACAAGCCGTACGAGCCAGCCCCGCGAAAGTGTGTCAAAGAGGGACCGAAGGGGGTGAGACGGAGAGAGATAGAGAAAGGGAAAAATATATAGACACAGCGAGAAGGATCAGGCCGGATATCCTGAAGAACGGAGAGGACAGGACGGGTGGATACGTGCTAAGGCGTGTCGAGCCGGAAACACGAACGGGCATCACGAGTACAGGGTGGTGGTGACGCAGGCAGAACGGTGGTGGTGGTGGTGGTGATGGTGGTGTGGCGGCAGGGCAGGCAGGTGGCGGGATCTAAGCCGGAATAAGAGCAGTTAGAATGGGCAACAAGCTCTCCTACAGTTGCGCACCCCTAATCAGATCAAGAATCGAGGATCAAAACGCGCAAAAAAAGCAACGTCAAACCGCCGGCCGTGGTCGGCGTCGTGGAAATCGGTGCCAAAAGTCGACACAGACAAGCCGTACGAGCCAGCCCCGCAAAAGTGTGTCAAAGAGGGACTGAAGGGGGTGAGACGGAGAGAGATAGAGAAAGGGAAAAATATATAGACGCACCGAGAAGGATCAGGCCGGATATCCTGAGGAACGGGGAGGACAGGACGGGCGGATACGTGCTAAGGCGTGTCGAGCCGGAAACACGAACGGGCATCACGAGTACAGGGTGGTGGTGACGCAGGCAGAACGGTGGTGGTGGTGGTGGTGGTGGTGTGGCGGCGGGGCAGGCAGGTGGCGGGATCTAAGCCGGAATAAGAGCAGTTAGAATGGGCAACAAGCTCTCCTGCAGTTGCGCACCCCTAATCAGATCAAAGACGTATCGGTACGAGGATAGCCCATGGCAGGCCGGTGCCAGGGGCGGGATGGGCGGCGGCGGAGGACGCAGGGGTGACACTGGCCACTTGCTCAGGTGCGGAAGCTTAAGAGAGAGGAAGAGGTGCGCATACCATACCATTCAACCATTCAATCACTCTCCATTCGACCATGTTACCACTCTTTCTCTTCGATGATTACCATACACCCTTGACTATATGCATTATACTGACTCTCTCTTTCTCTCTCTCTCTCTCTCTCTCTCTCTCTCTCTCTCTCTCTCTCTCTCTCTCTCTCTCTCTCTTTCTCCTTCTTTTTTTCTCTCTTTTTCTCTTTTCTCTTTTCTCTTTCTATTTTTCTCTCCTTCTATCTTCTTTGCTTTGATATTTGTAAGCGGCATGAGAATAATAGATGCGCTGGGCGACGAGAATAAAATGAATAATGATATATTGAATTATTAAAGAAGATAGTATTATAAATATATGGTTAATTTGTCTGATGACAATAATTTAAGCAATTAAGAAGTCATGTAAGAAAGTTGTGAAATACTTACGACTAAAATTAATGATTATCCGTTTATTCAATATACTAATGTCTCCTTTTAGAATTTTTAATTTAAAATTTATTTTGTTGTCAATGTATATATAGAGAAACCTATTGTACATAACATTTAAGAAAAAAAAATCAGTTTGTTTAATGGACAATTCCACGAGAGCCTAATCTTAATTTTTGATCCTAGTATAACTATATCATATTTTATACGATATCATTATTGGTCTTATTTTAGCAAACGCTCTCAAGCGTTTATTTAAAAGATGCAGTTTCCGAAGACCCGGGCTTAATATATTATTTCGTAGCATCTGGTGAGAAGCTATATACCTCTGCAGCCGAACGTCGGATCAGACGTCGCGTTTTATTCACGTCTACCCAGACTGTCTCGCATTTTTCTTATTTATTTCTTTTTTTCCAATTTTACTTTTCTCGCTGTTCTTTCCCCTTACTGTCTTATTTGACCGCGCTTACGTCTTTAGTCCTTATCTTTCTTTCTTTTCTGCTTTTTGTCCGGTTGTTCAAGCTGATAGACCATTCGTCGCGGCCGATAGCTCGTTTTTCTTATTCGAATCGCGATACGCTTGGTTAACTTTGAGTAATATTGCGATCTCGATGTACCCTTCCTTTATTTTCTCGGGTATAGGCTTGAGAAATAATACGCATTTAAGAAAATCGCGCTTCACGTTTGAATAACAGAAGTAACCGTTCTTTTTCTGCTATTTTTGCTTCGCGCTACTAGCCTGGATTTCATTTGAGTTAAGTGAGATGAAAAAAAAAAAGAAATTTATGCTTCGAATACTTTTCTCTCCCTGGCCACATTATTGTTCTCACATTTTTACACATACTTCCCAATTGCACACTTTTACGTATATATACTGTCTACTTTACGCCTCACCACGTGCGCTTCGCATGACTATTAGTATTTTTAGTATCATTATTTTCTCGTCCACTGGTCGGTGTACAAAATTCAATGACGTGTCGTCTGATCGTTTTTTCGAAATTAAAAATAAATATCCACAATTCGTGTAATTTTAATGCAGAAAGAGCTCGGCGTTTACACGGTAAACGCAGATGTTGGATGCATGTATATGCACTTGCGATTTCCCACCGCGTACGACGATTTCTGTTTTATCCGTTTCAAAATAAAGCGACCGACGTCATACGGAAATATTTTTATGCAGTTTCAGCGTAGTATCGACTATCGACAGAGACATAATGAAAATTGAATATACTCTGAATTATAGGTCTTTTCTCGCTGTTTGTCATTTTCTTCGTCACGCCTGCTCTACTTTCTTTCTCTCCTTAGAACTTTCCTTAACAGTGTGTCGATGTTTCGAAAAATTACCGTTGCCGCAATACACGATGTAATGACGAGAGTTTTTAGGCTGTGGGCCGAAGTGTTCCATGTAAACTCGAGCGGGGGTGGGACCGTCAAGTGGCAGCAGGTGTCCGAAGATCTGGTCCCGGTGAACATCACCTGCATCCAGGACTCGCCGGAATGCGTCTTCCATATCACCGCGTACAATAGCCAGGTCGATAAGATTCTAGACGTGCGGTTGGTCCAGCCAGGTGAGCCATAATTACAACAAGTATTTTAAGATACTCTAATTAAATCTCGTTTCTTTATAGAAGAAACACCAACATATACTTATAAAAAAGGATATGTGCGAAGATGTATCTATCTTTGCGGACTGATCTTGCTTTTCAGGATAATATCGCGACGATAATATCGGCGAAGACGGGCACGATTACGGAGTTTAATGCGAGTAATCCTGCTATAATTAATATTACGTAATTGTGTTTAAGGTACACGCATCGGCCAAGCGTCGGAATGCTTCGTTTACTGGAAGGACACAGTGACAAACGACACGTGGGGGCTGAACTTCACGTCTCCCATAGACGCGAAGCAATTCAGAGAATGCTGCGTAAGTTTAGTGATACCACACCCTGAGACATACACGCATTTTGTTACATTATACATCAGTGCCACAACCCTGTTCGCTATCACTCTCTCAACGCGTCTCCGCCTATTTCCTTTCCTCCTTCCGGGTCGCGCCCGAGGAAGTTGTGCGGAGATGATTTAGGGGCGACACACAACAAGTCCGATACAAGTCCGATTCGACTTCTTAGGTCATTTGCAGTCACTAGTTAATTTTCCATACAGTCACCGTCGTTCAAGATTTCAAGGAAAGCGTCCTCTTCTTACTCGTTGAAGCTCGAGCCACCGAACAAGCAGAAGATCAAAACACGCCGAAAGCCGCTGTCGACACCGGCCTCACCGAGCCGTTCCAGAGAACCTCAGTGCACCTGCATGACTCCGGAACAGTTCGCCAGACTGCGCAGCCAAGACACCAGATATCGAAGTCCATGCGGTACGTGTGATTTATAAGATATATCTTATATATATATATATTTCCTCATACTTATTTCTATCTCATTTAAAATAAAATAATTGTAAGACACGTCTCTTTCTTTCTTTATTACTTTTTATTGTATACTTTTACAAATTTGATATACCATAGATAGAATATCATAATATTTCAGAAAAAAATTTCTGTGACAAATAAATATTTATTGTAACACAAATTTGACGTAATTTTATTAACTTGCATTAAATTTATCCGTGTATTTTAGGGCCGTCTACGCTTCCACGGACCATGGGACGATCCACGGAAATGGACATGACGCCGGGACGAGACAAAATAACAGCGGCCACATCCAGCGCATCTCTCTACGACAACGTTAACAATACTAGCGGAACACCTGGGAAAACACCAAAGGCTGGCGACTCGGCCAAGCAGAAGGAGAAGCAGAACGAGACGTGTCAGACGACCCCGAAGACTGCCAACATTGGAATCGGAACGGTCACAGTAGGATCACAGGCAAGAGTCAGTCTCAGCAATACGTATCCTTTTCGATACGCTCAAAATTATAGTGCAAATTCTAAATTCGGAAAAAATCAACTGTTATCTTTCTATAATATTTAAATAATATTATTTAAATTATTTATTTTTATTAAATAATTTAATATCTTAATTTAATAATATTAAGTTAAAACATTAAACTATATACGGTATTGAGTCTTTAGAAGAACTATTTTGATTTTTTATTGTCTTCTTAAAAGCGAAGTGTTACATCCCCCTTTAGCGGCATTTTGAGTAAAACATTAATTTCTAGTCAGAAAACTTTTTTTTATTTTCTTCGTATTTTTCCTATAGTATAGTGTTTTATAAAAGATTAACTCGATTTCTCTTTCATGAAAATTTTAACTACATGTCCTTTATCAAAGTTAGAAAACACTACCTTGAGCTTATCAATAATTCACCCATTCCACAGATCGACAGCCCCGACGACAAAGGTTCCACGATATCGCCGAAGAAGCAGAAGAGCCAGGACACGTCCACGCAGCAGAACGGCATCGAGATGCTGAAGTCGGAGGGCACTCAGGCCGGCGGTACCCTCCAGAGCAAGTTGTTCCACCGCAAGGAACAGCTCCACCACACCAAGTCGGCCGACTACACCGAGCTGGAGATGCAGAACGGCAACCTCTTCAACATCGTCAACAATAATCATGGTCACAGGTCGAAGAGCAAGAGCACCGACGACATGCGGATCGAGAACGCGCAGAACGGCATCAGCCTGGACTCGAACACTCTGAAGCGCATGCTGAAGCCTATGCCGAGCATCGACAGCCCGGTAACGTCGCCGGAGATGACGAGAAAACGTCACAGCCATCACAGCTATCACTACCATCCGAGCAATAACAATCAGAAGTACATGATGCAGGAGGTCGACAACGAGAATTATGCGCATCCGTATCGCGCGCCTTACAACAACAAGTTCCAGGGTTCCAGGAGCGCCCACGACATGAGTCGGCAATACTCCGGTACGATTTCTCCTCGCCGGTATCGCTGATTTACTGTTAATTCTTGTCGTCGTTTAATTCTTTTAATTCATGATCTTTTCAGATAATTTTTAATTGTTTCAATGTCGTCCTGACGTTTTAAATTGCTGCACGTTTCCTATTGATAAATGTCGATATACATATCTACGGTATAATGAGATTTAATAATTTGGATTTAATGAATCAACGAATGTGATTAATGTTTAAGCACTTTGTTAGTTTTATATGCTGTAATCTGTTCTTTAAAATATGTTAAATTTTTAAATTTAAGTGGGGTAACGCTATCATTGTTGAAATAATTTATTGTTGACAATTTTATGAAATTAATCAGTCGAATGAAAGCCTAAGGTTTTTTTTAAATTTAAGGAACAGTTGTAAAATAAATTATCACAATTCGGATAAAGTTCTCAACAATGGAAACGTTCAAAAACAATTGAAGGATCGATCACGTAATTTTCCTCTAAAAATACGAAACTTTCCACACAATTTTTCGAAAGATTATAACATAATTTTTATTTGTCGCAAAATGACAGGATTTAATCGAGCGTGATTTAAAATGGCAAAAAGTAAAAAGGTGACAAAGTTCACACTGGCAATTACGTGATCGATCCTGCACGTGGTCTCACCCCTTGCCTGACCCCATGACACCGGCGAACGGGTAACGCTGTAGGAAGTCCTTACGACTAACCGGTGACTGATCATCTGACGTCTACCTGTCCCTCTAACCTTTAGTTACATCCATTAACATGCGCACACAGAACGCACAATGCGGCAGCCACCCTGATGAAAGTCACGGGGTCACCCATCACCCCCTAACATTTTGTTACTCCTGACCGTCTTACACAACATGCGCACTAGGGGACAACGTGCTTGTCCTGTCAGCCCTACGGCGGTCTCATGGCTCATTCTCGGACGGACCGCTTCCCAGGTTACGCGTTCGCCGTTCCCGAACTAACTTGACACGTCTCACCCCATTGATCAGCGTACGCGCCGCACGTCTCACCACGTCCTCCACGTCGTACATCCTGCACATTCGGTTGCACCTCTCTGCCCGCAGGCGGCAGAGGCAGGACGTACTTAGATTCGGAACGTAATCGGTGCACAGGTGACATGTCGCCGCCATCGGACAATGTCATCTTCGACAACCAGTGCTACGCCACCACGCCGAGCTCGTCGAACGGCAACTCCGACATGGAGCAGCCGAACCACTGCAACTCCCGCCGCTGCAACGGCGGCCAGACATATCAGCAGGGCATGCAGTCGGTTTCGACACCGGGCAGCCCGACCAGCCGGCTGCTCCTCGAGTACGAGATGCATCTCAGGAACACCCTCGCCAAAGGCATGGACGCGGAGAGCTACAGCCTGCGCACGTTTGAAGCTCTGCTCACGCAGAGCATGGAGAACTTGGGTGAGACTTGGGTTTAATCTCTTTGACAGGGCCAACTAAATAATTTTTTATTCACGAGGTCTCTTTAGAAGAGCTTAATTAATATTTATAACGAAAACTTAATTAACATTCACAATGAAAAAAAATTCAAATTTTTCTATCGATTATAAAAATTTATTTTTCTCTATTTCTTTTTAACAAGTTTTTCTTTTAAGATAATTATCGATTGTCCGTTTTGTGGAATTTCATTTAAGAAGTGCGTCACGTCGTGAAATTACTTGCATTGTATTGTAAGAGATTAACGAACGAATAACGTAGTTTATTCTCAGTAAAAGGTCTGGCGAGATTTCATTTTAATCTCTGTGTAACATGGCATTTTAGAAATTAAATTTCAGGAAAATAATTACACGCTATTCTAGTGATCAAGAAACATGGTCTCTTTGTGTATCTCACCGACCCGTGTTCTTTTCAAGCGAATGAATTAATTAAACTTTAACCGTAACCTTTCCAGTTTTTATCAAGATGGTAAAACGATCGAAATAATTGATTGTAAAGGCTTACCGTATCGCGAATAATTAAAAAGAGAGTTTCTCTGTTTTTCAGAATTTGCGGAAAACATACCGTTGAACGTTCAGCGCACGCCTCACGCTTCACGAAGACGTAAGTTGAACATATCCTTAGAGAATTAAGAAAATTAAGAAAAAATAATATAATTAGAGAATTAAGAAAATATAATTGATTGAAAATACATTTATATCTTCCGCTCGTAACCAATTGTCACGGTTACAGGTTCCAGTTCCAATAAATCGTCGACCCTGCCGCTATCGTACCGCTACTGCAACGAGAGACAGAATAGCAAGGACCGAGACGGCTATTACAGCGATCGCAACGAGATGGTGAGAGAGAAAAGAGAGCGAGACCTCGATCGGGATCGCGGCTATCTCAGCGACTACAATTCTAGGTAAACTACTGCTCCAACCCTCGTTAAGATCAACATTTGCACCGTAAAAGGTTTCACGCATCCGCTTAATTTACCGCGCTTTCATTCATCTGAATGAAACTGAATCCTACCTGGATGGTATAAAGAATAAGTAAATCGCGCTTTACGCGAACGTAATTGTATAGTCAGATAAGAGAATAAGATTCTTCAAATTTAGATTACGATTAAAAATTATATGTAAGCCGTGCGTCAATGAAGAAACATACGTTCAATTTACGTGCCACGTAAAATAATATGAAATACGAAAAGTCTTATTCTCCTCATTTGATTATTCAACGAAAGTATTTTCTCGACAGTGCGTGAGTCAAATAAAGGCATCGCGTCAGATATGATTCTACAATCACTTTTACACCGGCACAACGTAGAAAGCCCAACGATTCTCAATTTCTAATTATTTTCCAATTATTCACACATGAAATTTAAATATTCTTCTGGAATGAATTTTGTATGATTCGGATTAATTGATTCATTAACGCTTTCCATCTCTGCCCCATTGAAATACCCTTCATGCAAGTAGTGAAACGTTAATTAACGCTGACGCGAGTGATAGGGCCTGATAATAGCCACCGACCCTTCGGGTTGCCAAAGGGTGCGCGCATCGAAAAAGGCGCGAAAGTCCGCCGTTGCGAGACTTTGACATTTAAAGAGCTGCGCCCTGCGGCCAACCGGTGGTCGGGTGGTGGTCAATGAGACGTGCTCGTCCATTAAGGGCGACCTGGATAATATCACCGGATATGTAGTATATCGCCCATCGATAGCCCCCCCCCCGCGGGCGGCGCAGAGAAAAAAAGAATGTCACGTGCGCCGTGGAGGATATCGATGGGTGACGCGCGTCGACGGGCGTCGCGTGGTGTCTATCGAGGTCTATCGAAGGTACGCCTCTCTCGTTTAGAGCGCTCGGGCAGTATCGGGCGCATGCATGCATCATCCCCGCCGGCCGCCGCGGCGCGTTGTGCATCACGGGTCAGCGACGGCGGCTGACAACGGCGAAGCCGCACCGTGATAAATATAGAAACCCCGCGGGCGGGCTTCAGCTGGACGGCGAGAGCGAAGAAGAAGGGTGCTCCGTGGTCGCGAGACCCACCGACGAAAGAAAGAAACCGCGGCGCCGCGCGGTTCGAGTTTCGCTCGCGCGCGCGATTGTCCTGGCGGATGACTTCCGGTGTGTCGAGGCGCGTCCGAGGGACACGGATCGGGGACGGGGTCTTGCGAGGACGAGGAATCGCGCGCATCTCGGCGTCCTACGTGCTGTAGTGCGAGGTGATGTGGTGTCCGAGGGGGTTGCGTTGTGATGTGCCGAGTGCAGTTGTTCTCACGTGAGCCTTTGGTAAATATGAGGTGTGCGGAGAGACAATCGCTAAATGAGTCGCTAAACGAATCGATTGCAGTTTAGGTGTTGCGCGTGGTGATAAATGAAAGTGCGAAGAGTGTCGGAGAGAAATATTTTTATTCGATAGGGATGAATCACACTGACGTTGAGAACTGGAACACCATACGAAGGTCGAGTCGCCTTGACACCCTTGGATAATATTTATCTCGCTGTCGCGCTGAGAATTTAAATAGAGATTCGAAACTCTAATTAAACGGGATATAATATTTTCGCCGTTATATCTAATTACAGATAAAGACAATTTCGAGAGCAAGCCCGAGGAAGAAATATTTATCTCTGGACGGAGATAATTTCCAAACGAAATCGACGAGGATAATTGCCCTCGTCGGGAAGAGCGCGGCGAACGGCAATAACAATTACTTCGTCCGGCACGTTTAGCCGTACGCAAACATCAGTGCATGCTCTCGAAACGAATGCGCGGATAATTATTTCGTTGTGCCGCGCGTGATTGTCGCGGGCCGGCACGAAAAACAGAACGGGAGGAAATAATTATTCCGCCGCTGCCGCGAGCGTAAACAGCGACCGTTTCAACGCACCGGTGGACAATCATCCCCTTCGTCACCGAGTGCAAACATCGAATTAATTGTCGAACCGCTCGACATCGCCGTTGCGTGATCCGCGGCGCAAATACCCGTGATCTAAGCGCCAACGTTGTTCGACAAAGGGATTCGAGTTAAGTCGCGACAATGAGCTACAATCTGCAGCGTAAATACAGATCGCTCGAGAGGCGGCGAGAGCCAAAGAAGATGCCGAAGTTGCCGAAGTTGCCGGAGAAGGTGTTCTACCGGGTCCTGGACGACGGGTCCGGGGACCAGTCGCGGAGCAAGAAGCACGTCAAGTTTCAGCTGCTCGGCGAGGGGGACGACGCGAAGACCGGCGTGCTCAGTTCGGATTTATCACCCGTACCTGCACGGTACTGCGCTACGTCCGTGCATAGGGCACGGACACGTTTAATCCCTTGTACTTGGATATCGTTTTATGCAATGACGTTCGGCAAGAAGGGCGTTTACTTCTTGCCGAAACGTATTCTCTCGATTCTTTGATGTTTTTTTTTTAAGTATTAAATAATCGACAAACTCGTCGTACAAAACACGAGATATTAATCTGTTAATTTTAACAATCGCAACTGATCTTAGCAAGAGGCATGATGGGAGAATTGTAAATTGAATGAGTCATTATTCGAGTCCGGTATGTCTAACGTTATTATTGATAAGAAACGCAATACCATAAGAGATATGCTTTGTTAACGGTTTACTCTATTAACAGCATCTTGATTGTACAAGTCAACTTGCAAGATAACTTCTGACAATTATTTTACAATTATTTTCGTGTCAATTTATCAAGTATTATATGGACGTTACTCAAACTGTGAGAATTTGTGTCTTATTTATGTCGAAGCGGAGCTTCTAAATACAAGGGTTTCTCGCGAAATGCGATAACTTACGTGATGTATCGTATACAATTGATCTACATGTTCTACATGATGCACGATGCTTGCAGATGCGCCAGCTGTATCGGGGAATCCGCGCGCGCACAATGGTTCCGGCATTCAGACGGATGGCAGTCCGGCAGCTCGACCTTCGGCTCCGGCGCCTCGAGTTCGATAAATCCGGGATACTCGGGACACAAGAGAGAATCGCCCTGGGATTCTCTGCCGTCCCTGAGACACGAAGGCAGTCTCAACGACAGCGGTTACAAGTCCAATCGAACTGACTCGCTCGAACAAAGGTGAGGGAGACAAATCCCTCACATCCAAGTTAATCGAATCGACGATCTTCGTGCGGGATGCTCGAAAAATCTCTACATGAGTTCCAAAGATAGATTCTTTAATCCGGTTTTTACTTTTAGTTACACGCCCAAGCAACAATGATTCTCTTTTTAGCTATAAGTAATTTAAAAGAAGGATGCAAGAAGTGATTATTAAAGGTAGAATGTAGGGAAAGATATCTGGAAGAAATTGCGAATTTTTAGTGCAAACATGATTGGTGATTGTACGATGAACGCAGGTGTAAAATATATTTCTATAAATTTTATGATTATTTGTCATTTTTTGATTATGTATAATCTTCGGCGATGGTGCAAGATACCTAGATTAGCTTCGCCGCAGAAGAAATCATTAACAGTTATATCTTAAGATTGAACATATTCACATTTTCAGACTGTAACATTTCTCATGTCACATTTATCATATAACTCAGATTTTTATTGTATTTAAAAGATATAGAACCATCTATTCTCTTAATTAATCTATCGGTAGCTTTTTCTGAAACGAGTACGCAGCAAAAATATAGATATAAATAGATATCCGTAGCTAAAAGTTAAAGAAGAACATGCTCTTTCGGCACAATGCGTACTTGTACCTTAGAGTTCTTTTCTTATAGTTGACGTTCATTCGCTACCATCTACCTTTTGTTGCCCTATATTGTTCGCATTGTCTTCCATACTTTCATTGTGCTCTGCGCTTCCCTTCCTGCTTTAATCGCACATCTCGACTGGTCTCTGTACTGTCGCGAAGGCGATTTTATTAATCTTAACAGTAGTGTTCTTTACATTACCAATGGCAGCCTTAGAAACGTAACTTTTATATTATACTGCAAATATTAACAAATATTTCTCGCTGATCGTACGGTAAGATATGATCCAGTTTGATATAACTCAGTCATATTTGTATCTCATCATATAGAGGAGCACGTTGTGTATGTGAAATAATTAAAAATGGTTGTCGTGTGTGTGTGTGTGTGTGTGTGTAAAGTCAGAAATTACAATCTCTCTACTCTTTAATATTTTTATAAAGCATGAGCTTAAAATTAAAATTGCATAAATTGTACATGTGCATGAGAACTTAGCAATGTGGGAAAAATTTACTACGAATTAATTTTTGCAACAATCAGGAAAAGTGTTTTCCATGAAACACTTTTTAATTAGAAGAGAGCGCGAAAAGAGAAAGAGAGTGTGTAATTGAATGACGTTTATCTCGTACGCTTTTGTAGTAATGCGTCGCGGTATTCAGTTGGATGTGTTGTTTATTCCAGAGGTACTTTCGACAGACAGGACAGCGTCAGATCTGACTACATGTCCGACCGGGATGGCAGATACGGAATCGTTCAACAAGCCTCATTGGAGAGTACCGACTCGAGGCTCTGCTACTTGACGTCTTCCGAGGTGAGTTATCCAAGCACTCGTTGACCTTATCAACCTGATACATCCAAGTGCCACTCGACAGTGCCTTTGTAGCGCAGTTCGTATCTATTCATGCTATGTGCGGTTATGATACATGCGAAGGTCCACTTGGATGTCTTGCGTTGATATTCTGCATGTTTAGAATATGTCCCCGCCAATTCCGAATAATTCCACGCCCGGCAGTAACCATGAAACCATGTCGTAGATTATTAATAAAGATCGTATTCTCTTAATTCGCTCCGATAATCGATAATTGTGATCGCTGCGAAGATTAATAGATTAAAAGATTAAATCCCCTGCACTTAGGAATCGTGGACATGCCGTGCTAAATATTAAATCTAATTACGCATATTTTAATATTAATTAAATGCGAGACGGTAATGCACATCGACCGCGGAACACGATTGGGATTATTGATTTAATTGGAAATAGATGGAATATAGATTTTGTGAGACAGTATAAAGTAGTATATACGTGTGTACATGAATAAACATTTTATAAATTGTATATTTTATACAATACAATTAATTAATATTATTAATATTTATTAAATTTTGAAAATACATTTTACGAATTGTAATATATATATAATACAATTTTCTAATGAAGTAATATATTAAACTAAATTAAACACGTGTGAATA
This sequence comes from Temnothorax nylanderi, assembly GCF_030848795.1. Taxonomy (NCBI): domain Eukaryota; kingdom Metazoa; phylum Arthropoda; class Insecta; order Hymenoptera; family Formicidae; genus Temnothorax; species Temnothorax nylanderi. The sequence goes on from NW_027249082.1 coordinate 1,780,662, forward strand.
TATAAAATAAAGTGAAATATAACTTATAAAAATGTTTATTTACATAAATTAAAATTATAATAAATTTATTTTTCTTTTATTTTTATTAAAATTTTAATTTAAAAGGATATAAAGATATATTTGGAATATAATTAATATTTCTCGAATTAATTAAAATTACATCTTTTTATTCTAATCAGCTTTTATTACAGTTGTTTTAAATAGTAATTAAACCGTAAATTAAATTGCGAATTAGATATATAATTGATAATGTCGTCTTCCTTTATTCTCTTTATTTATAATGAAAAAGTCGCTTCATGTGGGTTTTATTGCTGCTTGGCTTTTTTTCATCTCTCGCCCCCGTTGCATGCGCACACAACACAAAACTCTCCGCAAAAGCGTATATACGCGATGTGGCATGGACGCATTATTCTTAAAGCCCTTTGAAGAGATTCTCTTTCTCTCGCGCTCTTACCGTCTATTTGTGATTTAAAACGGAGCGAAGTACCCAGCTCTACTTGCGAAAGCTCAAATCGATGAGCGATGGCGGCAACTGTTCCCGAAGGCTGTAAAGCCACTTCAGACCGCGGTAGATAAGAGCATATTTTTTTGCGATAAAGCAATTTGCATTTCGTTTGTTCGCTTCGATTTATAATTTGTGGTTCCATGACCACATTGAGACGAAAGAAATACGATGTCTACAAATCTCTTTCTACGAATATGTTAATAAATAAATTATATAATTTTTAGTATAATTTATTCTCAAAGATATAAATTCAACCATTAGTATCTTAATATTTTTGTATTGATCGAAACTATACAATAAAACTTATATATGTTATAATTTCCTATTAATTTATAGATCGCGTCTTGTAACAGGTTTAAGTTGGGAATTTATATTCAATCTTTTTATTATTGAAATTTCGAACTTTTTCCATTTCTACTTTCTCGACGATATTAATGCACGCAGGTACATTTCGCAAATGTTTGCACAATACCTCAGAACTACTTCCCGTTTCTAATAGTTACGAGAAATTGCGCAACTCTCGCGGACTAACTCCGGTTGTACAAATTGCGCTCTCGCACTGGCCACGCCTATCGTGTAACGACGGCGTTACAAAAGAGGTCAACGCGAATCGGAGGAAACGGAAATGCCCATACGTGTCGATAATCGGGAGCCGATGTCCCGTTTCGCAGACAATTCGGCAAAAGTACCACACGAGCACACCGCGGGTCACCGCGATCCATTTTCTTCTCCGTTTCATTTACTATATATCTCGCGACGGGTCGTGTGCTAATGTAAGTGCTTGAACTTTCGACGAGTGCATTGTGCGGGCGCATGATCCGCTCTTGTGTACGAAGGGCGTTTATGTGTGTGACCGACGAACATCGATAACCTACTGACCCTGGTGTCTCGTTCTCGCGAGCCGCTCGAGTCCGTCGCTGAACGCAACCCTTTATACGGAGTAAGCACCCCGTCTCGGTTGTTTTGCACCACAAATAGAAACGTGTGGGTATATAGGTACAGAGGAATATATAGATATATAGACGGGTACATAGAGATAGGTGGAATGGGTGGGGCTCATACGTGTGCAGGAATCTGAATGCGAATCACCGCGTACGTATATATACGCGTGCAAACACCACCCCGTCACGGGGGTGCATATACACGCGTAAGTTCGGCGATGGTGCCCATCGGGATCAACCGCGGAGTAATGGAGATTCTGTTGGTGCAACGCTTACGCAAACGTTGGCTTTTATTCGACCAATTGTCCAACAGCTGTTTCTATCGTGCCATTTCAGTCTACCGCATCTTTTACGCATCGATCGGTTACAGTGGTTGCATGTAATACGACTTCAAACAGAAGCGTTAAATTTGAAGATACACATATATATATATACACATATGTAACAAATAAATTTTATCTAAATATACATACTTAGACTTAATTACAGAAATATAATGAAACTTATAGGGTCGTAAATCCTAATCCTGTTTCAAGACGATACTCCTTACAAAATCATTAAAAAAAATTTTCATAAATTCCGTTCTGGGAGTGATATCAGCTTCTTTCTTGAAACACAACAATCTTCCATAAAGGTCGGGGGCTTTTGCGGCGCGTCGTGCGCAAAGATACGCGTCTAAGGGTTAATAGGTCGCGCCGAGATTAGCGGGCCGAGCTCGACGTGCGAGAGTAAATAAGAATCCGAGCACCCCTGCACCATTGCACAAGTCGAGCAGCAGCCTACGCCAACAGGTGCATGCGCAAACGCGCGCGCAAATCTTTCGCGACTTTGGCCCTTCTTCAACGTCGTTTCTCATCCCCCTCCTGTCACGGTCGCGTTAGCGGCGCAAATGCGAATCGGAAAGATCGACGCGCGACGCGATCGACATCAGTATAGACATCTGATTCTAATTCAATCGTCCGCGCATAGAAATCAGACGGACCGTATATCGTTCCCGATATAGGGGGACGATACGCTCCACGGCTCACCGACGTTTCTTATCGCCTTCCGTCGCGAGGAACTATGTTGTAAAATTCAATAAAACTTCACGTTGCTCGCATGCGCGCCAACCCGTTATACATAATCCGCGTAGGATAAATTTTTTTTTACCCAGTTTCTCCCTCGGTTTCCTTTACGGCGACGAAAATACACGACGCTGAAAACGCGAATAAAGAATTAAGGTACATTTGGATAGTAGCCGAAGATCGGCGCGTTGCGCATTCGAATACAAAGACGATTCAATGCGTTTGATATTTAAATTGAAAATTAGAACTGTTTTTCTAGCTACCTTTTACTTTACTAAAAAAAAAGGGAGTCTTCAAGAATATAATTATCTCGTGTTTATTACTCGAAAATATATTAAAAGGGGGAGTTTAACACGCAGAAGAGCGTTAAAATTAATGTTACAAGACTCTGAAACTCTATGATAACGATCCTCTCTCTCTTTGACTAGAGAAAATTGCAAAGTGATAGAACAGCAGCGGCCAGCGGATCTATAAAGAGCTTCTCTTACACCGCTTAAAAGTTTCTCGCTGCCATCCTTGACGTCTGAAAATAAATTCGTCCGAGGACGCGGCTCCGGAAAAGTAATCCGGCGTCTCTCGAAGAAACAGCACTCGGGGGAGCTGCGGAATTTACCCCCTCACTTATTGAAATTCGTTTCGAAGCTCGATTCTCTCTCGCGAATCGGATATTCGTCATTGGGGCAGCGCGGTAACAATCATCGCGCAGCAACTTGGCTGTCAGAGTCGATCAGCGCAGAGCGCGTCACGTACCCCCTCGCCCTATCTCGCCTCTATGCACCCCCGGCGCGGCGGTGCATACCACCCCTTTCGCTCGTACCTCGTTTCGCCTCCGAAGCTGGTAGCTCCCCACCCCGCGTCGCGGACACCACCACCGACGATATCCCAGTGCCAACCGCCCTCCTCCCTCTTCCATGGCATCCCACCCCTCGCTATCGCTGCTTTCTCCGCTCCTCCTCCTCCTCCTCGCCTCCGCTCGTTCCCTGCAAGCCCCCTTCGACCACCACAAGGACCGAGGTATTGATTCCCCTCGCGGTAGCAGCAGCTCCTCTTCCCTGTTCTCCAGCGGCAGTCCGGAGCGAAGCGCGTTCGCGGCTGCGGACTTGGTGACATCCGCGCGCAAAGGAAAGGGAGAAAGGAGAGGAGAAAAAGAAAAAGAGCGAGCGAGAGAGAAAGAGAAAGAAATAATAAAGAGTTCCCTAACATCCCGAGAAGTGTATCTCGTTCGCGTTAAAATTAATCGCGATCGGTGCCAACGCGTCGGCCGCGAGATCCCAACCGCTTCCGCCGTAGGCGGCGGTGAGACAAAACTCCGACGATGACGAGAGCACTCGGTCGCGATTCCGCATCGCGGTACAACCTCGCGTGCAGCGGGGACCGTCGATCGATGGGCGCGTATTAGCGGCCACGCATTATTAGCGAGAACGAGCCGAGCCGAGCTGAGCGAGCGAGCGAGCGACCTCGTGGAGAACGCGACGCGGCACGACGCAGCTTCTTCTCCCTCTCTCGGCACCCTCCACCGCGGCCTCGCACCGTCGGCGTCGCCGGGGTGCGCTCGGAGAGTGCGGCGCCCGCTGATGCGCCGATGCGCGGGCGCCGGAAGTCGCCGAGCCGCGCGCGGTACACGTCCCCGGACCACGTCGGCAACGGCGCCAACGGCTGTCGTTTACCCGCTGGAGAACGCGGGTGAGGACGCGCGTTTTCGCCCGGAACGACGACGACGGTCCCGGTCCCGGTCCCGGTCCCGGTCCCGTGAATCGCATCCGATCCGTCTTCGGCAACGAATCCCTCGTCGCACCGCCCCTGCGGGGAGAACACTCGGCGCAGGGCTGCTGCATCGAGCGTAAACGCAAGAATTTGTGCGACCGTCGGAGATGCGAGATTGTAAAACGTTCCACGATGGCGCGTCTGGAAGCGCGATAACCAAGCCCTCGGGGGATTCTCCACGTTGATACGCGAGTCGCGGAAGTGCAGTCGTTACTCGACGAGACCTCCGGTGAATTCAGCAAGAAGGATCATTAGAAGAGTTCTTCAGAAGTCTTCTCGAAGCGATCGCTGGTTCCCGGAAATCGCGCGATAATTGCGAAAGGGGACTCCCGCAGGACGTCATTGGGATCTTTGCGTCACGGATGCGGACCGGAAGTTAGGGCGCGCGGCGACACGCTGATCGCTCCTCTTCAGGGACACTCGCGCGTACGGAATTCGGTCGCACGTGCCGGCGCGCGTCGACAATGGCAACTGGGTACCTGGATCCTCTTCTGCCCCTCGCGCCCAATGATCATCACGAGGCTGATTTCCGCCGCGGAATGACTTCCGGAGAATCAAAGACAGGTCGATCGGCGAACGACTTACTGATATAAGGGCTACGCGAGGGGGGAGGCTTTATTGATGATAGAGCGCGTGAGAGATTATATCTAAGAAGGGGACAGAAATCAGATAAAGATAAGGTGCTATAGAGAATATATTCGAGAAGGGGATCGGTTAAAGATTGAAATAATATATTTGGGATGAAGTTGGAGATTAGATAAGGCGCGGGTTTAGGGAGTGTACGATGGTTTGCAGCGCATTTTTCCGCGAGAGAGAAGAAAATCGATGGCTTTGAGAGGGCACCTATATAGCGATATGTGGGAAAGGAGAGAAATCAGCTGGAGAGGAGCGAGGATCAACATTCAGAGAGTATATCTATATGTATACTTAAGCGAGAGAGTATTTTTCTATGGATAGTTCGTTTCTATTATATAAGCGAGAGAAAAGAGAGAGAGAAAGATAGAAAATATTCTATATATTATCAACCCCCCCGTCGTAAAGGCGGGAGTCGGAGTGGCGTCGTCCACGATCGTCCAGCCCATCGTCGACGACGATACTTCCTGCTGTGCGCTTCTCTTACTTAGGAAATCTCTCGAGGAAATCTCGAGGATTCTGATAGTAGAATTCCTCTGCGTAAAAGTACCTGCGAACACCCGCGGCGGATATCTCTTCGCCGCGCTCGTGCTTCTTCGTGCGTCGTCGCCCACACTTTGGATTCTCGAGATAGCTAGATTAGACCGTAGTCCGTAAAGTTTAACGTTAACGAGATCTCTCTCTAAGCCGTGATTGATTTTAACAGTGCAAAAGACGTTTGCCTTAAAATAGAGGACTCTATTGATAAATTCGAGGGGGATTTCCAATTTCCCCGGAGCATAAACTTGTCGTAAAACTCGGCGAGCTCGAAGCTGAACCTGATTAACGACGGCTGTTGCCCGCTGTCGTTCCCAGCTTCCGGAATGTGTGTTGTTTATATTTTATTCGGCGTGGATATTTGCGATCGGCGCGCCGCTGACGCTTGAATATTGGATTCCGCGAGCGATAATTCCGGCGGAGAGCAGCTGGCAATATACAATATTCAATCGCGAAAGGGACTTTAACGAGAACGTCAACTTGAACTTCGAGACGTTCATTAAGATCGTGGGAGTACGAAGCGTTTTTTCTCGAGGCGACACCATCGAGCTTACACACCGCGACAATCGATCGTACGAGAATATCTCATCGAGCCACGTGGTGACGTGGATATTTTCTTCTGCCGTCCGCGAGACAATAATGACACCGCCGGAGGAGGAGCGAGACGCCGTGGCCGCCGGCGGCGAGACCGTCACGCGCCACGATCAGGAACCTGCAGAGGATACCGTCGTCCCGAGGTTATCCTTCTCCTAGGCACCACCATCAGCCGCGGGTTCCGCGTCTCTTCCTCGTTCATTCACCGCCGACAGCGAACGACGAATGATGGTAGAGCCGAGATGGTCGATCAAGTGTACGAATAGCACCCTGGACTTGCTGGACCCGAGCGACGATTGTTACACGGACCTGAAGACGCAGCATCAGCGACGTTGCTGGAAATACTTCTGCTGGTGCCGCAGGCACACGATCAGCGTGATATGCATTAACGAGACGCGCAAGCTGTACTGGTTCAACTGCCGGAACGTGCAGGAGAAGGTGACGTACGGCTCGGGCGAGGGGTACTACCACAAAATACTGCGACTGGTGAACGGGGCGCTGAACGCCTGGGCGGAACGCTACATCGACGGCCTGAGCTTGGCGCGTCGCGAGATTATGTTGAGGATCAACGGCAGCGCGGAGAACAACATGAGGCTGTTAAAGGAGGGCTGCTACTGCCACTACCATCCGCACATGACGGCGGATGCGTGCAACGCCGACTTTCTCAGAAGAGTCGTAAGTTTCTGGGCCGACGAGAGCCTCAGGGGGATACGCGAGAGGCTCCGCGGCATGATGAATATTACGAAAAAGGTAGAGGATCACGAATCGCGAATCTCTTTATATCTCTTCTGGAAGGAATGTTTTCTCTCGATATTGTACATGTCCCCGAATATATATATATATATATAAATATTTATTTTCCCCGGTGTGTTGCAACGGTCGCACCAGGATTATCGCTCGTATTATTGGCATGCGCCTCGGCCAGAGAAGCGAGGGTAGAAGAGACAAGTCCGCGCCTCCGAATACGCCGTTTCCGTTGGACTTTCGTTCGTCGACCCCCTGACTACTCGCACTCATTCTCGCACTCGAATATCGCATCTCATTTTCATCTCGCCATCGTTTCGCAATAATATGTACAGCCTGGACAAAAAACAAATCACACATTACTCGAAAAGCGTCACATTTGAGAATCGGTGAAGAGTCTAAAACGCGATAAATGAGCGAAAATAACGAGGGGATGGACAGCGAAAGCAGTGGAATTATTAGACGAAGCATTGCACTTTGCATTTGCGACGCGGCTGTCTTTTTGCTATACGTAACGCGGGTAAAGTAGAAATTTTGGCATGTACGCTCGCGTCAGCTCCTGAAACTGACACGATCTTCTTGCGCAAAGGACTTGTAAACGAGTCTCGCAGTTGCATCGATACTAGTTGCCACGTTCGAGTAGCATGCGCTGATTAAAGCTATAAGATTTCTTTGCACATCTCCACTGCCAACTAATTGTTCGTAATGCGTTTGCCTCTCTTTTTAATTTAATGTCCTTTTATTTGTCCATAGTAATCCCCTGATTTAATTATAATGATACTAATTAATAATTGATTATATCCATTGACCGTATTTAATAAAAAGATTTAATGGTTATATATAATAAAAGTAAAATCAAATAATTTCAGTAAATTAGATTATATGACGCATTATATAATCTATAAATACATTTTCAATGAAATAGGTTATTGGTAAATAAATATGTACATTGTAAATAGTAGTATATATATTTAACACAATCCATATTTAAAATTCCTAAATGTGCACTTTTAGATAGACGAGGAACTCTCGATAAATTATGTACACGTAAAGCATCCTATCATTGTCAGTAATCTAGAGATCTTTGCATATAATCATAATCCTTTATCACCCTATTTCACGATCGCACAATACATTTTCTCTATGCACATTTTCTCTCTCTTTTATACATGACCACATTTTTCCTTTTCACGCATACGGGCGATTCCGCGAAAAACTCTTATGACACATTAAACCGTTATATAAATTTTTGTCTACCTATAAAGCGCAAGTACAAAAAGAATTCGAGAAGAATGAGACATAATCGATTGCCTGCTGTCCAATTTGACGCGGAGTCGTCCGTATTTGTCTCGATTTTCACGGTGATGAGCGCGCGTTCATCGCAGCTAAAGATAACGTATTTTCCAGATGTCGGACGATGATAGGATGTCACTCACCACCGCCGTCAGCGACGATGACGACGGCGAGAGTGCTATAAATTCGCCCTATCGAAAGCAGACCGGCACGGCTGCAGCTTCATTCAATTGCACCGGTGCAGTTCGGAAGGCAGGGTACGTCTTTCTCTCGTATTATTCTTTATATTCTTTTGTTTAGTCCTTAAAAATAATGAGCCTTGAGATTCTTGAGAACCTATATATAAAGATCTCTAATATAACATTACCATATATATGAAGGCCACAACGAAGAGTAATCTAGAGCGTGCTTTATTCAGTTTCTGAAATATATATAGATGTATATATATATATATATATATTTATATTTATATGATAATCCGCATTAATTTAACAAACGAACGGAGAAAGTTTTTACATAATAAATATTTATCATTATTATTCATTTATATTTATTCGATTAAAAATCCGATAATCTCGAAATTCAATTCAATGATTCGAGAACACCAGCGGAAATTATAGAAATAACGATAAACGTAATATAAAATTAATTTTTAATGCAATTACAAATTTAAATGCAAGAGATAATGAGATAACGGCAACGCTTCGGAATTTCTAGATTTCTCAGCGTGAAGAAATGGTTGCTGCGCAAGAAGCATCAGATCGAGCTGGCCAAGAAGCGAGGCTGGAGGGGTTATTGGGTCTGCTTGAAGGGCACCACGCTCCTCTTCTACCCCTGCGATTCACAGGAGAGCAGGGCCATGGAGGCGGCACCTAAACACCTGATCATCGTCGACGGTGCGATCATGCAGCCGATTCCCGAACACCCGAAGAAGGATTACATATTTTGCCTGAGCACCGCGTTCGGGGACGCCTATCTATTCCAGGTAAAAAAAATTACGGCGACTTTATCGTAATTCGTTTATTTAAAAAAATATAGAAACAGGAAATAAAATATTGGACTTGCGAGTGTACACGGAAAAGATTTCTCCGTAATGAAGCGCTCTTTATATCTTTTAAACTTTTAATAGTGGAGACTTAAATAAATCGGAACGTGAAAAATAAAAACAGGAGGTTTTATAATCAGCATAACTCGGGTAGCTCGCACATAGTTTCGCCATTTTTATGTACGAACTTCTTAATAAGCGTTGAATATTATCGCAAATATAGTACGCCAATTAAACTTGAAGTATGAACTGTAGTGGAGTAGGTACACGGTAAAGTATTGGAAAGTCGGAGGGGAACAATTGTACCGGTTCAGTTTGATCTCCGCACTTCGGTAGCCCTCGAGAGTGCATTAACCGCGCGAATCGCGCTAACTAGGTGTATTTAATTAATCCCGTCTCACGATCTCGTTCCACGGTCACGCAACACGGCGAACTTTTAATAGTACGCTGTCGCTACTTAAGAGCTTGCCACGACTTTAAATCACTCGGAAACGTGAGCGACATAGCGAGCGACGAGCGATCGATCAGCTTGGCGAAGTTCGCCAAGGGGGAGATCAAATTCCAGCTCGAGGAGAAACATGGTGTGTTTCGCTTTGTGTTTAGGCGCCGTGTCAAGTGGAGCTGGAGAACTGGGTGAACAGTATTCATTCGGCGTGCGCCGCCGCGTTCGCGCGTCATCGCGGTAAGACCGGCACGCTGCATCTGCTGCAGGAGGAGATTTTCCGTCTGGAAAAGGCGATCGAGTCGGTACGTGAATAGAATACGAATTGATCGATGTAATTTCGTCAGGCTCAGTTTGTTGTCGAAAGTCTAGAGGGATATAAATGAAAAGAAGCTTATATATATGCATGGAAAAGAAGAATCGGATGTAGGCAAAAAATTCTTGCAATTGCTTCTTATCAGTTTATCAAACTTGACAAAAATTACTACAAGATTGAATATTCTTAATCACGCTATTTTTATTATTAAACTTGATTTTTAGTAAAGGGAAAGAGAATAGAAAAGGGGGATGCTAATCGTATTGGCTGTTTGTAGGACCACAAGATGAAGCACATGGCGGATCTTCAGCAATCAGTGGTTTCCGACGTCGATACCAAGCAGCAGATCAACAATCAAATAGTACAGTGGGAGGAGAATCTGGAGCGGCTCCACTGTGAGCAATTCCGCCTGCGGTGCTACATGGCCAGTTTGCAGAGTGGCGAATTGCCCAATCCGAAGGTAAGCACCACCTTCATTGAAACGTCAGCACCAAGTGTAATATAGAATATTAACGCTTTGTAGACCGGCCAAAATATACCGCATTGTCCGTAATTGCTTCATACTGTCATAGATAAAATCGCTTAGCCGAAGAAAAATTATCTCTAATATTTTTCATCTCTAATATACATGCTACGATTATTCAATAATATTCCTGTAATGCAATAACATTTCCTTGCGCATAACTGTTTTGATTTATATTGGTGTTTATAATGAAAATACTTTGAATATTTGTATTTCGTGAGAATATATACGTACATATATGTCGCGTCATATTTTCCTCACAATTTTGCGGAGAAATGAATTTATATGAAAATCAATATTACATAAATGTTTTTCATTCGTAACATATTTTTTATTTTTTTGATTAATTTAAGCATACTAAATTACACAAAGGTTTTTGTGCAAACATTTTTATCTCGAGAAGGAATTCGGAAGGCTATATGTTGTCGAGCTGATTCTATTTTGCCACATACATACGCGCGTTCTCGTTGATCGTCGTCGAATGCGACGATGCGGAACTGACGTATTACGCTCAATTCCAATCGCAGTCGAATGGAACGCTGTTATTTGGCCGTGAGCTTTCGTTGCTTTCGTGGAAAAGCCGGTTCTCTCTCGATTTCTCGCCGGTAAACAATATTACGCGCTGCAATTTTTCTGCCCCATGCCCCATGGGTCGCTGTAATTGCCTGAAAAAAAAAATCATCTCTCTCGTCCGCAGCGTACACGCAATCAGGATTCGTTAGAGGTCCATCTACGTCGCGCTCATGTAATTTGTGTCATCATTCGTTATGAGTGATATCGATCGTCAAGGAAAGAGAGAGAAAGAGGGAGAGAGGGCGGGAGGGAGAGAGAACCAGGTAGTCAGGCAATATCCGTTAAATTAACGTTCTCCGGATCGTTGCAGCCAAGCGATTTTAATGCGATTCATAATCAATAATTAAAAGTTGTACTGGAATGCGCAACATTTCGCGAAAGGACAGCTCATTTTTTTTTACGGCTTTTCTTTCGAAAAGGCATATTTCTCCGAGTAACAATCAGCAGTTTTAGATCATTCCGCGTATTCTATTATCTGAGAAGTCTTTTAAATTTATAAATTCAAAAATTCTTTTTTTTTTTAGATATCTTAAAAATAACTTAAAGGATTAGCGAGTGGCTTGATCCAGGTAATTAAAGATACTAAATAAACTCCGTGTTCCTTTTTCTCCCTCAGAGTCTACTGACGCACGTGTCTCGCGCCACGAAGCAAACGCTAAACAAGCTGGGCGTGTTCACGGTGTCGTCCTTCCACGCGTTTATCTGCGCGCGTAGCCCGTCCCTGCTAAATAATTTATTGGCGGGTCGCGGAGCAACGAAGAGACGACCGCCGCTGTTGTCGAGATCGAACAGCGGCTCCAGCAGACGCTCGCTGCAGATCTCGTCCAGGGACGAGGAGAAGAGCGTGAAGGTGTCCGTGCCGGAA